>NC_134354.1:462326278-462667490 GCF_048569485.1 Anomaloglossus baeobatrachus
TAGTGAACAACATTTTTAAATCTTCCATTTAAATTCAGTCTTGTCCATGAAGGGAAACTCAATGACGACTCTTATCTGGCAGACCATACCTTTGCCTCTAAGAGGAAATCTAAAGACACGTCAATAGGTGAAACAACCCTGGTAACAGAGGCCAGGCTGTCCTAAATTGTCAATATATTTTTTTTCCACACATATAATTTTCAATAGATCCTTGAAATTTAGGAAATCTAATTGCACACATACATACGTTTTCTCATACTCCAGGGACACATTACAGGTGAGAATATAAGCGTCCTCAACTCTCTTCCTCATGTCAGGATGACGAGCCCCATGATCAAGAACAAGTCCTCTTATTAACCTAGAAGAAATGAAAAAAACTCTCAGGAAGATAGAGGTAGAGGAAGAAATATCTGCATTAATAATCCCGTAATACTACAAGTGTTCACAATTGTGCTGAAGCGCTGCCAATAAAAATGGAACGCCAAATAGTAAAGCACACTTGTGGTTTACTATAGCATGGTGTCTGACTGCATAGCCTACCACAAAGCAATGCAGAATTCATCCATGCAGATGACCTATCAAAAGATGCAAACCCCATCCAAATGTAATTAAAAAGCACACTAGTAAATGTTTAATGAGATTGTCCCCTACTGATGACCTATCCTTAGGATAGGTCATCAATGTCATATCGACCGAGGTCCAACACCCGCTGATAAGCTGTTCTCCAGGCAGCAGGAAGTATTTCGTTTTGGAGCTACTCAGTCTCCGGAGGATAGTGGCCACGGCCGGGTACTGCACATTCGCCTCCCATTCTAATCAATAGGAGGTGGATGTGCAGTACCCAGCCGCAGCCACTATCAGAAGACAGAAAAGCTCCGGAACTGAGCCCTTCCGGCCACGACTGCCACCGCCAGCACTGAGAACGGCTCAGAACAGCAGGGGTGCGGGTTGGTGAACCCCAGCCGATCTGACATTGATGACCTATCCTAAGGATGGGCCATCAATGTAAAAGTAGTGGACAACTCCTTTAAAGAGAATATCCAATGTGTTTTTTGTTTTATGGCATGGCTTAAGGCACTACCCCAGTGTTTTGTCCCCCCCAGAACTAGAATGGTGCTATAAATCTAAGGTCCATGCTCAGTCATATACTCATCCTCCTGTGTCTCCACCTTTATTCAGCATCACTCCGATCCTGTGGCGCCAACTTGTGCCCGTAACATCTGAAGTCAGACGTTACGTCACAAGTGCTCGATACACGTTTAAGAAGGGGCAAAAAGGTGTGCAAAACGAGGGATACACCTATATTACATACAAAAATATGTTGTATAAAACATATGCCTTGGGGAAAACACTCCTATATAGATTTTATATATATTTATTTTGCCTTTTGGGAAGGAGGTGTTAATTTGCCTCCTATAGGGTAAATTATGTTTATTGTGGCTATTGGCCTGTTTTAAAGGATTTTAAATGTGTGTTTTTGTGTCTTAAAATTAATAAGGACCTATTTTTGTATGTGATCTAGGTGTATCCCTCTTTTTGCACACCTTCTCGCCCCTTCTCTTAAACATGTATAATTGGGTGTGCCGAGGTGATCCCGCCTTTATTTCATTTATGGGTTTATTGGTTCCCATAGGTGGCGCCCTCCTACAGGTTGTTTCAAGTGCTCGATACACTTGAGGCTCTTATAGACTTGCACTGAAAAGAGACCTCCGGCGCGCTCCATGAAACACAGGAACTTCTGACAGGTCACAAGTCACCGGAGACTGACTGGATGCTATAACAAAAGAACACTGTGGCAGGGAAGTAGAAGACAGGGGGGTAGGGGAATTAACGAAGTAGAAGACAGGGGGGGTAGGGGAATTAACGCACCACTGCAATGGTAAAAAGAAGGGAATTTTGTTACTTACCGTAAATTCCTTTTCTTCTAGCTCTTATTGGGAGACCCAGACGATTGGGGTATAGCTACTGCCCTCCGGAGGCCACACAAAGCACTACACTAAAAAGTGCAAGGCCCCTCCCCTTCTGGCTATACCCCCCCGTGGTATCACGGGTTCTCCAGTTTTAGTGCCAAAGCAAGAAGGAGGAAGCCAATAACTGGTTTAAACAAATTAACTCCGAATAACGTCGGAGAACTGAAAAACCGTTCAACATGAACAACATGTGTACCCGCAAACAACAAAAAAATCCCGAAGGACAACAGGGCGGGTGCTGGGTCTCCCAATAAGAGCTAGAAGAAAAGGAATTTACGGTAAGTAACAAAATTCCCTTCTTCAGCGCTCTATTGGGAGACCCAGACGATTGGGACGTCCAAAAGCTGTCCCTGGGTGGGTAAAGAGATACCTCATGTTAGAGCTGCAAAACAGCCCTCCCCTACGGGGATGTCACTGCCGCCTGCAGGACTCTTCTACCTAAGCTGGCATCCGCCGAAGCATAGGTATGCACCTGATAATGTTTGGTGAAAGTGTGCAGACTCGACCAGGTAGCTGCCTGGCACACCTGTTGAGCCGAAGCCTGGTGTCGCAAAGCCCAGGACGCACCCACAGCTCTGGTTGAGTGGGCTTTCAGCCCTGAAGGAACCGGAAGCCCAGCAGAACGGTAGGCTTCCAGAATTGGTTCTTTGATCCATCGAGCCAGGGTGGCTTTAGAAGCCTGCGACCCCTTGCGCTGGCCAGCGACAAGGACAAAAAGTGCATCTGAACGGCGGATAGGCGCCGTGCGAGAAATATAGATTCTGAGTGCTCTCACCAGATCTAGCAAACGTAAGTCTTTCTCATACCGGTGAACCGGCTGAGGACAAAAGGAAGGCAAGGATATATCCTGATTAAGATGAAACGAGGATACGACCTTAGGGAGAAACTCCGGAATGGGGCGCAGCACTACCTTGTCCTGGTGGAACACCAGGAAGGGAGCCTTGGATGACAGAGCTGCCAGCTCAGACACTCGCCTAAGCGATGTGATCGCAACAAGAAACGCCACTTTCTGTGACAGGCGAGAAAAGGAAACCTCCTTTAGAGGCTCGAAGGGCGGCTTTTGCAGAGCAACTAGTACTCTGTTCAGATCCCATGGATCTAACGGCCGCTTGTACGGGGGCACAATATGACAGACCCCCTGTAGAAACGTGCGCACCTTAGGAAGACGTGCTAGACGCTTCTGAA
The DNA here is from genome assembly GCF_048569485.1 of Anomaloglossus baeobatrachus. NCBI lineage: Eukaryota > Metazoa > Chordata > Amphibia > Anura > Aromobatidae > Anomaloglossus > Anomaloglossus baeobatrachus. The sequence goes on from NC_134354.1 coordinate 462,329,434, forward strand.
AAAACACAGATAGTGCCGAGACTTGCCCTTTAAGGGAGCTGAGCGACAAGCCCTTTTCCAACCCCGATTGCAGGAAGGAAAGAAAGGTGGGCAATGCAAATGGCCAAGGGGATACTCTCTGTGCAGAGCACCAGGATAAGAAAATCTTCCACGTTCTGTGGTAGATCTTAGCAGACGTTGACTTCCTAGCTTGTCTCATTGTGGCTACGACTCCTTGAGATAATCCTGCGGACGCTAGGATCCAGGACTCAATGGCCACACAGTCAGGTTCAGGGCCGCAGAATTCTGATGGAAAAACGGCCCTTGGGACAGTAAGTCTGGTCGGTCTGGCAGTGACCACGGTCGACCGACCGTGAGATGCCACAGATCCGGATACCACGATCTCCTCGGCCAGTCTGGGGCGACGAGTATGACGCGGCTGCAATCGGATCTGATCTTGCGTAACACTCTGGGCAAGAGTGCCAGAGGTGGGAAGACGTATGGGAGCCGGAACTGCGACCAATCTTGAACTAATGCGTCTGCCGCCAGAGCTCTTTGATCGCGCGACCTCGCCATGAATGCCGGGACCTTGTTGTTGTGCCGGGACGCCATTAGGTCGACGTCCGGCACTCCCCATCGGCGACAGATTTCCTGAAACACGTCCGGGTGAAGGGACCACTCCCCTGCGTCCATGCCCTGGCGACTGAGGAAGTCTGCTTCCCAATTTTCTACGCCTGGGATGTGAACCGCGGATATGGTGGATGCTGTGTCCTCCACCCACATTAGAATGCGCCGGACTTCTTGGAATGCTTGCCGACTGCGCGTCCCTCCTTGGTGGTTGATGTATGCCACCGCTGTGGAGTTGTCCGACTGGATTCGGATCTGCTTTCCTTCCAGCCACTGTTGGAAGGCCAGTAGGGCAAGATACACTGCCCTGATTTCCAGAACATTGATCTGAAGGGTGGACTCCTGCGGAGTCCACGTCCCCTGGGCCCTGTGGTGGAGAAACACTGCTCCCCACCCTGACAGACTCGCATCTGTCGTGACCACTGCCCAGGATGGGGGCAGGAAGGATCTTCCCTGAGACAATGAGGTGGGAAGGAGCCACCATTGTAGAGAGTCCTTGGCCGTCTGGGAAAGAGAGACTTTCCTGTCCAGGGACGTTGACTTCCCGTCCCACTGGCGGAGAATGTCCCATTGAAGTGGGCGCAGATGAAACTGCGCAAAGGGAACTGCTTCCATGGCTGCCACCATCTTCCCGAGGAAGTGCATGAGGCGCCGTAAGGGGTGCGACTGGCCTTGAAGGAGGGATTGCACCCCTGTCTGTAGGGACCGCTGCTTGTTCAGCGGAAGCTTCACTCTCGCTGCTCGAGTATGAAACTCCATGCCAAGATACGTTAGCGACTGTGACGGTGACAGATTCGACTTTGGAAAGTTGATGATCCATCCGAACGTCTGTAGAGTCTCCAGCGTAGCATGTAGACTGAGTTGGCATGCCTCTTGAGAGGGTGCCTTGACAAGTAGATCGTCTAGGTAAGGGATCACCGAGTGTCCCTGAGAGTGCAAGACTGCTACCACCGCCGCCATGACCTTGGTGAAGACCCGGGGGGCTGTCGCCAGACCGAATGGCAGAGCTACGAACTGAAGATGGTCGTTTCCTATCACAAAACGTAGAAAACGTTGATGTTCTGTAGCAATTGGCACGTGGAGATAAGCATCTTTGATGTCTATTGAGGCAAGGAAGTCTCCTTGAGACATTGAGGCAACGACAGAGCGGAGGGTTTCCATCCGGAACCGTCTGGCGTGCACATGTTTGTTGAGCAGCTTTAGATCCAGAACAGGACGGAACGAGCCGTCCTTTTTTGGAACCACAAAGAGATTGGAGTAAAACCCTCGCCCTTGTTCCTGAGGCGGTACAGGAACCACTACTCCTTCCGCTCTTAGGGAGTCCACCGCCTGCAGCAGGGCATCTGCTCGGTCTGGATGTGGGGAGGTTCTGAAGAACCGAGCTGGAGGACGAGAACTGAACTCGATTCTGTACCCGCGAGACAAAATGTTTGTCATCCACCGGTCTTTGACCTGTGACATCCAAATGTCGGAAAAGCGGGAGAGCCTGCCCCCGACCGGAGATGCGGAGGGGGGGGGCTGGAAGTCATGAGGTAGCCGCTTTGGAAGCGGTTCCTCCATTTGCTTTCTTGGGGCGTGCGTGAGCCCGCCAGGAATCTGAGACTCTTTGCGTCCTCTGAGTCCCTTTGGACGAGGAGAATTGTGTCTTGCCCGAACCTCGAAAGGACTGAAACCTCTGCTGCCATTTTTTCTGCTGAGGTTTGCTTGATCTGGGCTGGGGTAAGGAAGAGTCTTTACCCTTGGACTGTTTAATGATGTCAGCCAATGGCTCGCCAAACAGTCTATCTCTAGATAAAGGCAAGCTGGTTAAACATTTTTTGGAACCAGCATCTGCTTTCCAGTCCTTTAACCACAAGGCTCTGCGCAAAACTACCGAATTGGCGGACGCCATTGAGGTGCGGCTGGTAGATTCTAGGAACGCATTGATAGCGTAAGACGCAAACGCAGACATCTGCGAGGTAAGGGACGCCACTTGCGGCACCGCTGGATGTATGATAGCATCCACTTTTGCTAAACCAGCTGAAATAGCTTGGAGTGCCCATACGGCTGCGAATGCTGGAGCAAACGACGCGCCGATAGCTTCATAGACAGATTTTAACCAAAGGTCCATCTGTCTGTCATTGGCATCCTTAAGTGAAGCGCCATCCTCCACTGCAACTATGGATCTAGCTGCAAGTTTGGAAATCGGGGGGTCTACTTTTGGACACTGGGTCCAGCGCTTGACCACATCAGGGGGGAAAGGAAAACGTGTATCCTTAGAACGTTTAGAGAAACGCCTTTCTGGATGAGCGTCGTGTTTCTGGATTGACTCTCTGAAGTCAGAGTGATCCAAGAAAGCACTCAATTTACGCTTGGGATAGAGGAAACGAAACTTCTCCTGCTCTGCAGCTGCCTCCTCTGCAGAAGGAGCTGGGGGAGAAATATCCAACAGTCTATTGATGGCTGAGATAAGCTCGTTTACCATGGCGTCCCCATCCGGGGTATCCAGATTGAGAGGGGTTCCAGGATAAGACTCCTGATCACTCTCTTCAGACGCATCACAGGGCGACTGATTGCGCTGAGACCCTGAGCAGTGTGATGACGTTGAGGGTCTTTCCCAGCGAGCTCGCTTAGGGTGGCTGGGGCTATCATCTGAGTCATAATACTCAGCCTGGGAAGCCGGGGACCCCCTTGCAGTCTGGATTAATTCCAACTGAGGGGGATTAGAGGACAGAGACCTCGCCGTGTCCATAGACTGAGCCCCAGTCATGGATTGCAAAGTTTCAAGGATTTTTGCCATAGTCACAGACATTCCATCAGCAAAAACTGCAAAGTCTGTCCCTGACACCGGGGCAGGACTTACAAGCGTCTCAGCCTGGGTCACTACCCCTCCGGACTCCGGCTGGCGAAGCAGCACCGGATCTGAGCATTGCACACAATGGGGGTCTTTGGAACCTGCTGGTAGAGCAGCCCCACATGCAGCACACGCAGTGTACACAGCCCTAGCCTTGGCAGCCTTGCGTTTTGTGGATGACATGTTGCTGCCTCCTCAGAGCGATCTGGGGTATCCAGCCAGGAAGCGACCTCACAGTGCAAGAAATAAATAAATATATATATCTGGTGACACAGTACACCAATACACACTGAGGCACTAGAGGGGCCAGCTGAAATGCCGCTTACCGCCCGCTTAAGAGCGGGTGTGTGGTCGCCAAAAGCCCCCTAGTCCAGGTCTCCCAGAGCCTTGCGTCCTTCCTCCAGCCAGACTGCATGTAATGGCTGCCGGCGTCCTGGGAGAGGAGGGGGGGCGGGCCCTGGGCGTACCTGACTAAGAGCGGGAAGCCTGCTTCCCTCTGTGCCTAGTGAGAGGGCTGGAGCATGTAAATCAGGCTCCAGCCCTCGTCGCTGCTGCGAAACAGCGTCTCTCCCCTACCCTGATTGACAGGGTGGGGGCGGGAACGAAGCGGAGCTAGGCCGCAAAAGCCGGGGACTGGATTTATAAACGCCGCCGCCGTAAAAGCGCGGTCGGCGTGTCCCCGGCGCACTACAAGTCACAGCAGCGCCGCCGGTCCAGTGGGGGTCGGCGCTGCGTTCCCACAACACAAAAGTCCCCCAGTAAACTGCAGGAACACCAACTCAATTGTTACGGTCCCCGGCGCACTACAACACCCAGCCAGCCCGGAGTGTGTCTGTGCCTGCCGGGGACACAGAGTACCTGTATGATGCAGGGCCATGTCCCTGATTGTACTCCTGCTCCGTATCCATCAGGTGCTATGGGTCTGTGGATGGAGCCCGGCGTCAGAGCTTAGAGGCCGGCAGGATCCCACTTCCACAGAGCCCTACAAGGGGATGTGGAAGGAAAACAGCATGTGGGGCTCCAGCCCCTGTACCAGCAATAGGTACCTCAAACTTACAACACCATCCACGGGTGAGAAGGGAGCATGCTGGGGGCCCTATATGGGCCCTCTTTTCTTCCATCCGAAATAGTCAGCAGCTACTGCTGACTAAAATCTGTGGAGCCATGCGTGGATGTCTGACCTCCTTCGCACAAAGCTTGAAAACTGGAGAACCCGTGATACCACGGGGGGGTATAGCCAGAAGGGGAGGGGCCTTGCACTTTTTAGTGTAGTGCTTTGTGTGGCCTCCGGAGGGCAGTAGCTATACCCCAATCGTCTGGGTCTCCCAATAGAGCGCTGAAGAAAGCACCATAAAAGAAACAGCTAGAGTGCGGCTTTAGAGGGAAACTGTCACCTTGCCAAACACCCTACTGAAAATGCAGCCACTACCAGGAGAAAGAAGGGAATTTTGTTTACTTACCGTAAATTCCTTTTCTTCTAGCTCCTATTGGGAGACCCAGACAATCGGGTGTATAGCTTCTGCCTCCGGAGGCCACACAAAGTATTACACTTTAAAAAGTGTAACCCCTCCCCTCTGCCTATACACCCTCCCGTGCATCACGGGCCCATCAGTTTTGGTGCCAAAGCAGGAAGGAGGAAACTTATAAATTGGTCTAAGGTAAATTCAATCCGAAGGATGTTCGGAGAACTGAAACCATGAACCAAAAGAACAATTCAACATGAACAACATGTGTACACAAAAGAACAAACAGCCCGAAGGGAACAGGGGCGGGTGCTGGGTCTCCCAATAGGAGCTAGAAGAAAAGGAATTTACGGTAAGTAAACAAAATTCCCTTCTTCTTTGTCGCTCCATTGGGAGACCCAGACAATTGAGACGTCCAAAAGCAGTCCCTGGGTGGGTAAAAGAATACCTCGATAAAAAGAGCCGAAAACGGCCCCCTCTTACAGGTGGGCAACTGCCGCCTGAAGGACTCGCCTACCTAGGCTGGCATCTGCCGAAGCATAGGCATGCACCTGATAGTGTTTCGTGAAAGTGTGCAGACTCGACCAGTTAGCCGCCTGACACACCTGCTGAGCCGTAGCCTGGTGCCGCAATGCCCAGGATGCACCTACGGCTCTGGTAGAATAGGCTTTCAGCCCTGAAGGAATCGGAAGCCCAGAAGAACGGTAGGCTTCAAGAATCGGTTCCTTGATCCACCGAGCCAAGGTTGACTTGGAAGCCTGCGACCCCTTACGCTGGCCAGCGACAAGGACAAAGACCGCATCAGAACGGCGCAGGGGCGCCGTGCGAGAAATGTAGAGCCGAAGTGCTCTCACCAGATCTAACAAGTGCAAATCCTTTTCACATTGGTGAACTGGATGAGGGCAAAAAGAAGGTAAGGAGATATCCTGATTGAGATGAAAAGGGGATACCACCTTAGGGAGAAATTCCGGGACCGGACGCAGAACCACCTTATCCTGGTGAAACACCAGGAAGGGGGCTTTGCATGACAGCGCTGTAAGCTCAGACACTCTCCGAAGTGATGTGACTGCCACTAGGAAGGCCACCTTCTGCGAAAGGCGTGATAGAGACATCCCGCATCGGCTCGAAAGATGGTTTCTGAAGAGCCGTTAGCACCCTGTTAAGGTCCCAGGGTTCCAGCGGACGCTTGTAAGGTGGGACTATGTGGCAAACTCCCTGCAGGAACGTGCGGACCTGCGGAAGCCTGGCTAGACGCTTTTGAAAAAACACGGAAAGCGCCGATACTTGTCCCTTGAGAGAGCCGAGAGACAAACCCTTGTCCATTCCGGATTGAAGGAAAGAAAGAAAAGTGGGTAAGGCAAACGGCCAGGGGGTAAAACCCTGATCAGCGCACCAGGATAAGAAGATCCTCCAAGCCCTGTGATAGATCTTGGCGGACGTTGGTTTCCTGGCCTGTCTCATGGTGGCAATGACATCTTGAGATAACCCTGAGGACGCTAGGAGCCAGGACTCAATGGCCACACAGTCAGGTTGAGGGCCGCAGAATTCAGATGGAAAAATGGCCCTTGAGACAGCAAGTCTGGTCGGTCTGGGAGTGCCCACGGTTGACCCACCGTGAGGTGCCACAGATCCGGGTACCACGACCTCCTCGGCCAGTCTGGAGCGACGAGGATGGCGCGGCGGCAGTCGGACCTGATCTTGCGTAACACTCTGGGCAGCAGTGCCAGAGGAGGAAATACATAAGGCAGTCGAAACTGCGACCAATCCTGAACTAATGCGTCCGCCGCCAGAGCTCTGTGATCTTGAGACCGTGCCATGAATGCCGGGACTTTGTTGTTGTGCCGAGACGCCATGAGGTCGATGTCCGGCGTTCCCCAGCAGCAACAGATCTCTTGAAACACGTCCGGGTGAAGAGACCATTCCCCTGCGTCCATACCCTGGCGACTGAGAGTCTGCTTCCCAGTTTTCTACGCCCGGGATGTGAACTGCGGAGATGGTGGAGGCTGTGGCTTCCGCCCACAGCAGAATCCGCCGAACTTCTTGGAAGGCTTGACGACTGCGTGTGCCGCCCTGGTGGTTGATGTACGCGACCGCCGTGGCGTTGTCCGACTGTATTCGGATCTGCCTGCCCTCCAGCCACCGATGGAACGCCTTTAGGGCTAGATACACTGCCCTTATCTCCAGAACATTGATCTGAAGGGAGGACTCTGTCGGAGTCCAGGTTCCCTGAGCCCTGTGGTGGAGGAAGACCGCTCCCCACCCTGACAGACTCGCGTCCGTCGTGACCACAGCCCAGGATGGGGGCAGAAAGGATTTTCCCTTCGACAAAGAAGTGGGAAGAAGCCACCACTGAAGAGAGGTTTTGGCTGCCAGTGAAAGAGAGACGTTCCTGTCTAGGGACGTCGACCTCCTGTCCCATTTGCGGAGAATGTCCCATTGAAGTGGACGCAGATGAAACTGCGCAAAGGGAACTGCCTCCATTGCTGCCACTATCTTCCCTAGAAAGTGCATGAGGCGCCTCAAGGGGTGTGACTGGGCCCGAAGGAGAGAGTGCACCCCTGTCTGCAGCGAACGCTGTTTGTCCAGCGGAAGCTTCACTATCGCTGAGAGGGTATGAAACTCCATCCCGAGGTAAGTCAGTGATTGGGTCGGTGTCAATTTTGACTTTGGGAAATTGATGATCCACCCGAACCTCTGGAGAGTCTCCAGAGCAATGGTCAGGCTGTGTTGACATGCCACCCGGGAGGGTGCCTTGACTAGAAGATCGTCTAAGTAAGGGATCACCGAGTGGCCCTGAGAGTGTAGGACCGCCACCACTGCTGCCATGACCTTGGTGAAGACCCGTGGGGCTGTCGCCAGGCCGAAAGGCAGTGCCACGAACTGAAGGTGTTCGTCCCCGATGGCGAAACGCAGGAAGCGTTGATGCTCTGGTGCAATCTGCACATGGAGATAAGCATCCCTGATGTCGATTGATGCTAGGAAGTCTCCTTGGGACATCGAGGCGATGACAGAGCGGAGAGATTCCATCCGGAACCGTCTGGTTCTCACGTGTCTGTTGAGCAGTTTGAGGTCCAGAACGGGACGGAATGATCCGTCCTTTTTTGGCACCACGAACAAGTTGGAGTAAAAACCGCGACCGCGTTCTTGAAGGGGAACGGGGATCACAACTCCTTCTGCCTTCAGAGTGTTCACCGCCTGAAAAAGTGCATCGGCTCGCTCGGGGGGCGGAGATGTTCTGAAGAAACGAGTCGGAGGACGAGAACTGAGCTCTATCCTGTAACCGTGAGACAGAATGTCTCTCACCCATCGGTCTTGGACATGTGGCCATCAGGCGTCGCAAAAGCGGGAGAGCCTGCCACCGACCGAGGATGCGGCTAGGGGAGGCCGAAAGTCATGAGGAGGCCGCCTTGGAGGCGGTTCCTCCGGCGGTCTTTGTAGGACGTGACTTAGACCGCCATGCAGAAGAGTTCCTCTGGCCCTTCTGTGACCTGTTGGACGTGGAGGAATGGGACCTGGCTGAGGGCCGAAAGGACCGAAACCTCGGTTGTATTTTTCGTTGCTGAGGTCTGTTTGGTTTGGACTGGGGTAAGGACGAGTCCTTTCCCTTGGATTGTTTAATAATTTCGTCCAATTGCTCGCCAAACAAACGGTCGCCAGAAAATGGCAAACCAGTTAAGAACTTCTTGGAAGCAGAGTCTGCCTTCCATTCGCGTAGCCACATGGCCCTGCGGACTGCCACCGAATTGGCGGACGCTACCGCTGTACGGCTCGCAGAGTCCAGGACGGCGTTCATGGCGTAGGACGAAAAGGCCGACGCCTGAGAAGTCAAAGACACAACCTGCGGAGCAGAGGTACGCGTGACCGCATTAATCTCAGACAGACAAGCTGAGATAGCTTGGAGTGGCCACACAGCTGCAAAGGCCGGAGCAAAAGACGCGCCTATGGCTTCATAGATGGATTTCATCAGGAGCTCTATTTGCCTGTCAGTGGCATCCTTGAGCGATGAGCCATCTGCCACTGATACTACGGATCTAGCCGCCAGTCTAGAGACTGGAGGATCCACCTTGGGACACTGAGCCCAACCCTTAACTACGTCAGGGGGGAAGGGGTAACGTGTGTCATTAAGGCGCTTAGTAAAGCGCTTGTCCGGAAATGCTCTGTGCTTCTGGACAGCATCTCTGAAGTTAGAGTGATCGAAAAACGCACTCCGTGTACGTTTGGGAAACCTAAACTGGTGCTTCTCCTGCTGCGAAGCCGACTCCTCTATAGGTGGAGTTGGGGGAGAAAGATCTAGCACCTGGTTGATGGACGCTATAAGGTCATTTACTATGGCGTCCCCTTCAGGTGTATCAAGATTGAGAGCAACGTCAGGATCAGAGCCCTGAGCTGCGACCTCCACTTCATCCTCCAGAGAGTCCTCATGCTGAGACCCCGAACAGCGTGATGAAGTCGGGGAAGGTTCCCAGCGAGCCCGCTTAGCCGGTCTGGGACTGCGGTCCGTGTCGGAGTCCTCACCGTGGGACCTGGGTGTCACCCCAGGAGCATTTCGCTGCACCGACCGAGAGGGGCCTGGGGGCGATGAACTCACAGTGCCCTGGGCCTGTGTTACCGATCTGGACTGCAAGGCTTCTAGTATCTTAGCAGACCATTTGTCCATAGACTGAGCCATGGACTGTGAAAGCGACTCAGAGAGTTTCTCAGCCAAAACTGCAAACTCTGTCCCTGCCACCTGGACAGTGGAAGCCGGCGGTTCTACCTGAGCCGAGGGTCCCACCAGTGCCCGAGGCTCCGGCTGAGTGAGTGCCACAGGGGCCGAGCATTGCACACAGTGAGGGTAGGTGGAACCTGCAGGTAACATAGCCGCACAAGAGGTACAGGTTGCAAAATAAGCCTGTGCCTTGGCACCCTTGCTCTTTGCGGACGACATGCTGTAGTCTCCTCTGAGAGTGATCACTGAGGGTATATAGCCAAAAGCAAAACAATGCGGCCAAACAGAGAAAATGTATACAAATATATATATATATATATATATATATACATATATATATATATACATACATACACACACTTCGGCACCCAAGGGGGGCCAGCACCGGGTAACCGGTGTGGCTTACCGACCGCCCAAAGCGGTTGTGTGTCCACCAGATTCCCTGCCTGGGCCTCCCAGAGCTGTAGAGCTCGTTCTGAAATCCTCTACCGACAGAAGTGATTGTAAATATGGCTGCCAGAGCTCTCAGGGGAGGAGGGAGCCGTGGGCGTGACTAATAAAGTGCGGGAATCTGGTGCCCCACAGTGCTCAGTGAGGGGGGAGGAGAACACCTAAGTATGCTCCAGCCCTCACTGCCGACGTCCAGTCGACCGTCCCGCCCTTACCCCTGACTGGCAGGCCCGGGGGCGGGAGTTATGGTACTAGGCCGCAGAAGCCGGGGACTAAATTTAATAACGCGGCCGGCGATCAGGCGCGGTCGGCGCGGTAGTCCCGGTTGTCACAGAAAAACAGCAGCCGCTGCAGCGTTGTAACACAGGCGCTCCATGCACCGTCCCCAAGGGGACACAGAGTACCTTTTAGATGCAGGGCCTGTCCCTGATGATACCCAGTCTCCTGTCCGTCAGATTCCCCCAGGGGCTGGGAAGGGAGCCCGGTCCCAGTGAAAGGTGACCGGTTAGGATCCCACTTCTCCCAGAGCCTCTAGGGGATGGGGAAGGAAAACGGCATGTGGCTCCAGCCTTTGTACCCGCAATGGGTACCTCAACCTTGACAGCACCGCCGACTTAGTGGGGTGAGAAGGGAGCATGCCGGGGGCCCCGTGAGGAGCCCTCTTTTCTTCCATCCGATACAATCAGCAGCTGCTGCTGACTAAAATGTGGAGCTTGCGTGAATGTGTGCCTCCTTCAACACAAAGCATAAAACTGATGGGCCCGTGATGCACGGGAGTGTGTATAGGCAGAGGGGAGGGGTTACACTTTTTAAAGTGTAATACTTTGTGTGGCCTCCGGAGGCAGAAGCTATACACCCAATTGTCTGGGTCTCCCAATGGAGCGACAAAGAAGAAGGGAATTTTGTTTACTTACCGTAAATTCCTTTTCTTCTAGCTCTAATTGGGAGACCCAGACAATTGGGTGTATAGCTACTGCCTCCGGAGGCCACACAAAGTATTACACTTAAAAGTGTAAGGCCCCTCCCCTACTGCCTATACACCCCCCGTGGGATCACGGGCTCCTCAGTTTTAGTGCAAAAGCAAGAAGGAGGAAAGCCAATAAACTGGTTTAAGCAAATTCAATCCGAAGGAATATCGGAGAACTGAAACCATTCAACATGAACAACATGTGTATACAAAAAAAAAAGGGGCGGGTGCTGGGTCTCCCAATTAGAGCTAGAAGAAAAGGAATTTACGGTAAGTAAACAAAATTCCCTTCTTCTTTGTCGCTCTATTGGGAGACCCAGACAATTGGGATGTCCAAAAGCAATCCCTGGGTGGGTAAAATAATACCTCGTGATAGGGCCATAAACACGGCCCTTTTTTACAGGTGGGCAATCGCCGCCTGAAGGACTTGTCTACCTAGGCTGGCGTCCGCCGAAGCATAGGTATGCACCTGATAATGTTTGGAAAAAGTGTGCAGACTCGACCAGGTAGCCGCCTGGCACACTTGCTGAGCCGTAGCCTGGTGCCGTAATGCCCAGGAGGCACCCACGGCTCTGGTAGAATGGGCCTTCAGCCCTGAGGGGACCGGAAGCCCCGCAGAACGGTAGGCTTCAAGAATTGGTTCCTTGATCCACCGAGCCAGGGTGGATTTGGAAGCTTGCGACCCTTTACGCTGGCCGGCGACAAGGACAAAGAGTGCATCCGCACGGCGCAGAGGTGCCGTGCGGGAAATGTAGATTCTGAGTGCTCTCACCAGATCCAACAAATGCAAATCCTTTTCACATTGATGAACTGGACGAGGACACAAAGAAGGTAAGGAGATATCCTGATTGAGATGAAAGGGGGATACCACCTTAGGAAGAAACTCCGGAATCGGGCGCAGAACCACCTTGTCCTGGTGAAACACCAGGAAGGGAGATTTGCATGACAGCGCTGCTAGCTCGGACACTCTCCGAAGAGACGTGACCGCTACTAGAAAGGCCACTTTCTGTGAAAGGCGAGACAGGGAAACATCCCTCAAAGGCTCGAAAGGCGGCTTCTGGAGAGCAATTAGAACCCTGTTCAGATCCCAGGGCTCTAACGGCCGCTTGTAAGGAGGGACGATATGACAAACCCCTTGCAGGAACGTGCGTACCTGAGGAAGTCGTGCTAGGCGCTTCTGAAAAAATACAGATAGCGCAGAGACTTGTCCCTTAAGGGAGCCGAGCGACAGACCTTTTTCCAACCCGGATTGCAGGAAGGAAAGAAAAATAGGCAAAGCAAATGGCCAGGGAGAAACTTCCTGAGCAGAGCACCAAGCTAAGAATATCTTCCACGTCCTGTGGTAGATCTTGGCAGAGGTTAGTTTCCTAGCCTGTTTCATGGTGGCAATGACCTCTTGAGATAATCCTGAAGACGCTAGGATCCAGGACTCAATGGCCACACAGTCAGGCTCAGGGCCGCAGAATTCTGATGGAAAAACGGCCCTTGAGACAGCAAGTCTGGCCGGTCTGGTATTGCCCACGGTTGGCCGACCGTGAGATGCCACAGATCCGGGTACCACGACCTCCTTGGCCAGTCTGGAGCGACGAGGATGGCGCGGCGGCAGTCGGACCTGATCTTGCGTAGCACTCTGGGCAACATCGCCAGAGGTGGGAACACATAAGGCAGCCGGAACTGCGACCAATCTTGAACTAAGGCGTCCGCCGCCAGAGCTCTGAGATCGTGAGACCGTGCCATGAAGGCCGGGACCTTGTTGTTGTGCCGGGACGCCATTAGGTCGACGTCCGGCCTCCCCCAGCGGCGACAAATTTCCTGAAACACGTCCGGGTGAAGAGACCATTCCCCTGCATCCATACCCTGGCGACTGAGGAAGTCTGCTTCCCAGTTTTCTACGCCCGGGATGTGAACTGCGGATATGGTGGATGCCGTGTCTTCCACCCACGTCAGAATCCGGCGGACTTCCTGGAAGGCTTGCCGACTGCGTGTCCCTCCTTGGTGGTTGATGTATGCCACCGCTGTGGAGTTGTCCGACTGAATTCGGATCTGCTTGCCTTCTAGCCACTGCTGGAAGGCTTGTAGGGCAAGATACACTGCTCTGATTTCCAGAACATTGATCTGAAGGGTGGACTCTTGCTGAGTCCACGTACCTTGAGCCCTGTGGTGGAGAAAAACTGCTCCCCACCCTGATAGACTCGCGTCCGTTGTGACCACCGCCCAGGATGGGGGTAGGAAAGACTTTCCTATCGACAATGAGGTGGGAAGAAGCCACCACTGAAGAGAATCCCTGGCTGCCTGAGAAAGGGAGACGTTCCTGTCCAGGGACGTCGACTTCCCGTCCCATTGGCGGAGAATGTCCCATTGTAGTGGACGCAGATGAAACTGCGCGAAAGGGACTGCCTCCATTGCTGCTACCATCTTCCCTAAGAAGTGCATGAGGCGTCTCAAGGGGTGCGACTGGCCCTGAAGGAGAGATTGCACCCCCGTCTGTAGTGAACGCTGTTTGTCCAGCGGAAGCATCACTATCGCTGAGAGAGTATGAAACTCCATGCCAAGGTATGTTATCGATTGGGTTGGGGTCAGATTTGACTTTGAAAAGTTGATGATCCACCCGAAACTCTGGAGAGTCTCCAGCGCAACGTTCAGGCTGTGTTGACATGCCTCTTGAGAGGGTGCCTTGACAAGTAGATCGTCCAAGTAAGGGATCACAGAGTGACCCTGAGAGTGCAGGACTGCTACTACTGCTGCCATGACCTTGGTGAAGACCCTTGGGGCTGTCGCCAGACCGAAAGGCAGGGCTACGAACTGAAGGTGTTCGTCTCCTATAACGAAGCGTAGAAAACGCTGGTGCTCTGGAGCAATCGGCACGTGGAGATAAGCATCTTTGATGTCTATTGATGCTAGGAAATCTCCTTGAGACATTGAGGCGATGACGGAGCGGAGGGATTCCATCCGGAACCGCCTGGTTTTCACATGCTTGTTGAGCAGTTTTAGGTCCAGAACAGGACGGAAAGACCCGTCCTTTTTTGGCACCACAAACAAATTGGAGTAAAAACCGTGACCTTGCTCCTGAAGAGGAACAGGGATCACCACTCCTTCTGCCTTTAAAGAGCACACCGCTTGCAGAAGAGCCTCGGCTCGGCCGGGAGGCGGAGAGGTTCTGAAGAATCGAGTTGGAGGACGAGAACTGAACTCTATCCTGTACCCGTGAGACAGAATGTCTCTCACCCAACGGTCTTGGACATGTGGCAGCCAAATGTCGCCAAAGCGGGAGAGCCTGCCACCGACCGAGGATGCGGAGAGAGGAGGCCGAGAGTCATGAAGAAGCCGCCTTGGTAGCGGTTCCTCCGGCTGCTTTCTTTGGGCGTGACTGAGCCCGCCAAGAATCTGAGCTCCTCTGATCCTTTTGGACGAGGAGAATTGGGACCTGCCCGAGCCTCGAAAGGACCGAAACCTCGACTGTCCCCTCCTCTGTTGGGGTTTATTTGGTCTGGGCTGAGGTAAGGATGAATCCTTACCCTTGGACTGTTTAATGATTTCATCCAATCTCTCACCAAACAGTCTGTCACCAGAAAATGGTAAACTGGTTAAGCACTTCTTGGAAGCAGAATCTGCCTTCCATTCCCTTAACCACAAGGCCCTGCGTAAAACTACGGAGTTGGCGGACGCCACTGCCGTACGGCTCGTAGAGTCCAGGACCGCATTAATAGCGTAAGACGCAAATGCAGACATTTGAGAAGTTAAGGACGCTACTTGCGGAACAGATGTACGTGTGACAGTGTCAATCTGCGCCAGACCAGCTGAAATAGCTTGGAGTGCCCATACAGCTGCGAATGCTGGAGCAAACGACGCGCCGATAGCCTCATAGATGGATTTCAACCAGAGCTCCATCTGTCTGTCAGTGGCATCTTTAAGTGAAGCCCCATCTTCCACTGCAACTATGGATCTAGCCGCAAGCCTGGAGATTGGGGGATCCACCTTTGGACACTGGGTCCAGCTCTTGACCACGTCCGGGGGAAAGGGATAACGTGTATCCTTAAGACGTTTGGAGAAACGCTTATCTGGATAAGCGTGGTGTTTCTGGACTGACTCTCTAAAGTCAGAGTGGTCCAGAAAAGTACTCAATTTACGCTTGGGATACCTGAAATGGAATTTCTCCTGCTGTGAAGCTGACTCCTCCACTGGAGGAGCTGGAGAAGAAATATCCAACATTTTATTAATGGACGCTATGAGATCATTCACTATTGCGTCCCCATCAGGTGTATCCAGATTGAGAGCGGTCTCAGGATCAGAATCCTGATCAGCTACCTCTGCCTCATCATACAGAGAGTCCTCCTGCTGGGACCCTGACCAGTGTGATGAAGTCGAGGGTCGCTCATAGCGAGCTCGCTTAGGCTGTCTGGGACTGTCGTCCGTGTCAGAGCCATCACCCCGGGATGCATGGGACCCCCCCGGAGCACGGATTTGTTCCAGATGAGGGGGGCCAGGGAGCATTGAATCAACAGTGCCCATGGTCTGAGTTACCGGTCTGGACTGCAAAGTCTCAAGGATTTTAGTCATAGTCACAGACAATTTATCAGCAAAAGCTGCAAACTCCGTCCCTGTCACCTGGACAGTGTTCACAGGTGGTTCTCCTTGGGCCACCTCTAGCAGAGACCCCGGCTGAGCAAGTGCTACAGGGGCCGAACATTGCACACAATGGGGGTCAGTGGCACCTGCCGGTAGAACAGCCTCACATGCGGTACAAGTAGCATAGAAAGCCTGTGTCTTGGCCCCCTTGCTTTTTGCGGACGACATGCTGTTGTCTAGCAATCTAGGAGGGTATATAGCCAAGAATAGCGACCGTACAAGGCAATGTATAGCATACAAGCATAAAGTACAAATGAACACTTCGGCACTAGTGGGGTCAGCACCCGAGGTGCCGCTTACCGCCCGCTCCAAGCGGGTGTGTGGTCGCCAGAATCCCGTGTCTGGGTCTCCCAGAGCTTGTCTCCCTTCTCCACTCAGACTGCAAACAGGAATGGCTGCCGGCGTCCTGTGAAGAGGGGCGGGCCGTGGGCGTGCCCCAGACAAAGTGCGGGAAACTGGCGTCCCACTGTGCCCAGTGAGGGGGGTTGGAGTATGCTAAGCAGACGTTTTGAACAGCGTCCCGCCCTTCCCCTGACTGGCAGGCCTGGGGGCGGGAACGAAACGGAACTAGGCCGCAAAAGCCGGGGAGTCGATTTATTAGCGCGGCCGTCGTATAAGCACGGCCAGCGCGGAAGTCCCCGGCGCACCACAAGTCCCAGCCGCGCCGCAGTGTAAAAAACCGCCAGCAGCGGCCGGCGCGGCAGTCCCTAATACATAAACTCACTCAGCAAAGCTGCAGTGAGTAATAGCACCAGCGCGCCGCGCTGCTGTCCCCGGCGCACTAACACACCCAGCAATGCTGCAGTGTGTGTGCGCGATTTGTACGGGGACACAGAGTACCTTAATGTAGCAGGGTCCTGTCCCTGACGATACTCAGCTCCATGTCCAGCAGATTCCCAGGGGCTGTGGACGGAGCACGGTCTCCTGTGCCTGGAGACCGATGGGATCCCACTTCACCCAGAGCCCTAAGGGGATGGTGAAGGAAAGCAGCATGTGGGCTCAAGCCTCCGTACCCGCAATGGGAACCTCAACCTTAACAAACACCGCCAACAAAAGTGGGGTGAGAAGGGAGCATGCTGGGGGCCCTAGTATGGGCCCTCTTTTCTTCCATCCGACAAAGTCAGCAGCTGCTGCTGACTAAACAGTGGAGCTATGCGTGGATGTTAGCCTCCTTCGCACAAAGCATGAAAACTGAGGAGCCCGTGATCCCACGGGGGGTGTATAGCAGAGGGGAGGGGCTTTACACTTTTAAGTGTAATACTTTGTGTGGCCTCCGGAGGCAGTAGCTATACACCCAATTGTCTGGGTCTCCCAATAGAGCGACAAAGAAAACTTAATTTCCTCCTAGAATATGATGACTGTCAGTAATAGGGAAAGTGCAGAGCATGGCTTCACTCCCTACGCTGTGAGCAGACCCAAACACTTTGATCGACAGGTAAAGTTAAATTTTGTTTTTCCAAATTAACAGGTTTCCTTTAAAAAACTGAGGCATACTAACCTTCCAGAATCCCCCAACGTGTCCGGCACAGGCCAACGCAGAGGTTTTCTCTGGCCGGAAAGCTGTCAATGCCCCATTCTGAAGTCACAGCACCGCTGCAGTCTAACTGCCTGCAGCGGTCTTGTGACTAAAAGAGCATGTTATCAGAGAAACGTCAAATTAAGTGCTAAAGTCACCAGACCGCTGCAGCCAATTCTAGGATGTGCAACTTCTGGAGCAGCCTTCCCTAGGTTAGTATTCCTTCCTTTGTTATTTTTAATCCGTCTATGCCATAGATATATTATTTTGCTTAAGGCCCTCCACATTTATTAATTGAACAAAAGAAAACAAAACTGGAGCATTTGAGTTGATGACAAACCTGTCGCCACCCCACAGAACAAACGTATAAACTACACTGGAGGAGACCTACCATATAATTAGGTACAGATTTCATAGTATATAATATTGCTACTACTTACGTGGTGTCACTTTCTGTCTTATGCTTCATTTCCATAATTTCCACCATGAACAAGTCAATAGGTTCATTGGGTTGTCTTATGGCCAAAACAGAGTCCACAACAGCCTGAAAAAGCAGAATCCGGTCAGGCAAGTTCTTACCAGACATTCACTCATACACAAGAAGAGACTGCAGGGGGTAAAGAACCAGAAAAGGCAGAATATAGTTACCTCTGTTAAAACATCCGCCAACCCAGCGTGTACTTTGGTGCGAAGCGAAGTCCTGGCCACATTAATAAGAGTTTCTCTGTCCATTTCTTTAGATACCTTCACCTCATCTAAGACTTTAAGTGCTTTTTCTTTGGCCGCTTCAAATCCTTCAGTGACAATTCTTGGGTGGAGACCCTTAAAGCACACATTCGATTAAAGGAAAGATTAATATCCAGAAAGTGTGTGGGTGTGTATACAGTATATAGCTACCTTCTGTATATCGCCTATCAAATCTTAAAGAAGCCCTCCATTAAATGGTTAATTCATGTGTATGTAACGTGAGTATTAATATACTCACCTACCACCACTCTCTCCAGTGTTAAGTGCCAATCTTCTCCTCTGAGTGACACCATCACAACTACGACTAGCTGGCTCGCTGTGTGAGAGCTGGAAGAAGGGAATTTTGTTTACTTACCGTAAATTCCTTTTCTTCTAGCTCCAATTGGGAGACCCAGACAATTGGGTGTATAGCTACTGCCTCCGGAGGCCACACAAAGTATTACACTTAAAAGTGTAAAGCCCCTCCCCTCTGCTATACACCCTCCCGTGCATCACGGGCTCCTCAGTTTTGGTGCAAAAGCAGGAAGGAGGAAACTTATAAATTGGTCTAAGGCAGGGGTGGGGAACCTCCGGCCCGCGGGCCGCATGCGGCCCGCCATGACCTTTTATGTGGCCCCCGGGCAGATTCCCGGGGGAGGCAGTGCTCGTGCTGTCACCGCAGTTTGCTGCCGCCGGCCCTTTAAATCCACACATTGCTGTTTGTGCTGCAATGTGTTCTCCCGTCGGCCAGTGCCAATTGTGGGCGGGTCTACAGCAGCCTCAGCTTCCTGCCTTGTGTGCACGCCCCCTGCCCTCCGGAGATCAGTGCCTGCCTTCTCCTTCTGATGCAGTGTGTCCGGCTCCTGCACTCCGGTGATGTGAATGCAATGCTGCTGTGAGTCCAGCGCCGACCCTCTGCTGCTATGTGCCCTGCCCAATGCTTTGTGCCTCCCCACACCAGTTCTGTAAACCCTCTCCCCCAGAGTTGCATGAAACTCTCAGCGCAGTGTGGCCCCCAATGTCCTGTGTGCACCCCTCCCCCAGTCCTGTGTGCAGCCCCCCAATGTCCTGTGTGCAGCCCATCACCCAGTAGTCCTGTTTGCACCCCCCCCAATCCTGTGTGCACCCCTCCCCCAGTCCTGTGTGCACCCCCACACAATCCTATGTGCAGCCCATCACCCAGTCCTGTGTGCACCCCCCAGTCCTGTGTGCACCCCCCAATCCTGTGTGCGCCCCCCCAATCCTGTGTGCGCCCCCCCCAGTCCTGTGTGCGCCCCCCCCAGTCCTGTGTGCGCCCCCCCCAGTCCTGTGTGCGCCCCCCCCAGTCCTGTGTGCGCCCCCCCCAGTCCTGTGTGCGCCCCCCCCAGTCCTGTGTGCGCCCCCCCCAGTCCTGTGTGCGCCCCCCCCAGTCCTGTGTGCGCCCCCCCCAGTCCTGTGTGCGCCCCCCCCAGTCCTGTGTGCGCCCCCCCCAGTCCTGTGTGCGCCCCCCCCAGTCCTGTGTGCGCCCCCCCCAGTCCTGTGTGCGCCCCCCCCAGTCCTGTGTGCGCCCCCCCCAGTCCTGTGTGCGCCCCCCCCAGTCCTGTGTGCGCCCCCCCCAGTCCTGTGTGCGCCCCCCCCAGTCCTGTGTGCGCCCCCCCCAGTCCTGTGTGCGCCCCCCCAGTCCTGTGTGCGCCCCCCCAGTCGTGAGTGCCTCCCCCACAGTGATGTCTGTGCCTCCCCCACAGTGATGTCTGTGCCTCCCCCACAGTGATGTCTGTGCCTCCCCCACAGTGATGTCTGTGCCTCCCCCACAGTGATGTCTGTGCCTCCCCCACAGTGATGTCTGTGCCTCCCCCACAGTGATGTCTGTGCCTCCCCCACAGTGATGTCTGTGCCTCCCCCACAGTGATGTCTGTGCCTCCCCCACAGTGATGTCTGTGCCTCCCCCACAGTGATGTCTGTGCCTCCCCCACAGTGATGTCTGTGCCTCCCCCACAGTGATGTCTGTGCCTCCCCCACAGTGATGTCTGTGCCTCCCCCACAGTGATGTCTGTGCCTCCCCCACAGTGATGTCTGTGCCTCCCCCACAGTGATGTCTGTGCCTCCCCCACAGTGATGTCTGTGCCTCCCCCACAGTGATGTCTGTGCCTCCCCCACAGTGATGTCTGTGCCTCCCCCACAGTGATGTCTGTGCCTCCCCCACAGTGGTGTCTGTGCCTCCCCCACAGTGGTGTCTGTGCCTCCCCCACAGTGGTGTCTGTGCCTCCCCCACAGTGGTGTCTGTGCCTCCCCCACAGTGGTGTCTGTGCCTCCCCCACAGTGGTGTCTGTGCCTCCCCCACAGTGGTGTCTGTGCCTTCCCCACAGTGGTGTCTGTGCCCCCAGCCCCTCCAGTGGTGTCTGTGCCCCCAGCCCCTCCAGTGGTGTCTGTGCCCCCAGCCCCTCCAGTGGTGTCTGTGCCCCCAGCCCCTCCAGTGGTGTCTGTGCCCCCAGCCCCTCCAGTGGTGTCTGTGCCCCCAGCCCCTCCAGTGGTGTCTGTGCCCCCAGCCCCTCCAGTGGTGTCTGTGCCCCCAGCCCCTCCAGTGGTGTCTGTGCCCCCAGCCCCTCCAGTGGTGTCTGTGCCCCCAGCCCCTCCAGTGGTGTCTGTGCCCCCAGCCCCTCCAGTGGTGTCTGTGCCCCCAGCCCCTCCAGTGGTGTCTGTGCCCCCAGCCCCTCCAGTGATGTCTGTGCCTCCCCCACAGTGATGTCTGTGCCTCCCCCACAGTGATGTCTGTGCCTCCCCCACAGTGATGTCTGTGCCTCCCCCACAGTGATGTCTGTGCCTCCCCCACAGTGATGTCTGTGCCTCCCCCACAGTGATGTCTGTGCCTCCCCCACAGTGATGTCTGTGCCTCCCCCACAGTGATGTCTGTGCCTCCCCCACAGTGATGTCTGTGCCTCCCCCACAGTGATGTCTGTGCCTCCCCCACAGTGATGTCTGTGCCTCCCCCACAGTGGTGTCTGTGCCTCCCCCACAGTGGTGTCTGTGCCTCCCCCACAGTGGTGTCTGTGCCTTCCCCACAGTGGTGTCTGTGCCTTCCCCACAGTGGTGTCTGTGCCCCCAGCCCCTCCAGTGGTGTCTGTGCCCCCAGCCCCTCCAGTGGTGTCTGTGCCCCCAGCCCCTCCAGTGGTGTCTGTGCCCCCAGCCCCTCCAGTGGTGTCTGTGCCCCCAGCCCCTCCAGTGGTGTCTGTGCCCCCAGCCCCTCCAGTGGTGTCTGTGCCCCCAGCCCCTCCAGTGGTGTCTGTGCCCCCAGCCCCTCCAGTGGTGTCTGTGCCCCCAGCCCCTCCAGTGGTGTCTGTGCCCCCAGCCCCTCCAGTGGTGTCTGTGCCCCCAGCCCCTCCAGTGGTGTCTGTGCCCCCAGCCCCTCCAGTGGTGTCTGTGCCCCCAGCCCCTCCAGTGGTGTCTGTGCCCCCAGCCCCTCCAGTGGTGTCTGTGCCCCCAGCCCCTCCAGTGGTGTCTGTGCCCCCAGCCCCTCCAGTGGTGTCTGTGCCCCCAGCCCCTCCAGTGGTGTCTGTGCCCCCAGCCCCTCCAGTGGTGTCTGTGCCCCCAGCCCCTCCAGTGGTGTCTGTGCCCCCAGCCCCTCCAGTGGTGTCTGTGCCCCCAGCCCCTCCAGTGGTGTCTGTGCCCCCAGCCCCTCCAGTGGTGTCTGTGCCCCCAGCCCCTCCAGTGGTGTCTGTGCCCCCAGCCCCTCCAGTGGTGTCTGTGCCCCCAGCCCCTCCAGTGGTGTCTGTGCCCCCAGCCCCTCCAGTGGTGTCTGTGCCCCCAGCCCCTCCAGTGGTGTCTGTGCCCCCAGCCCCTCCAGTGGTGTCTGTGCCCCCAGCCCCTCCAGTGGTGTCTGTGCCCCCAGCCCCTCCAGTGGTGTCTGTGCCCCCAGCCCCTCCAGTGGTGTCTGTGCCCCCAGCCCCTCCAGTGGTGTCTGTGCCCCCAGCCCCTCCAGTGGTGTCTGTGCCCCCAGCCCCTCCAGTGGTGTCTGTGCCCCCAGCCCCTCCAGTGGTGTCTGTGCCCCCAGCCCCTCCAGTGGTGTCTGTGCCCCCAGCCCCTCCAGTGGTGTCTGTGCCCCCAGCCCCTCCAGTGGTGTCTGTGCCCCCAGCCCCTCCAGTGGTGTCTGTGCCCCCAGCCCCTCCAGTGGTGTCTGTGCCCCCAGCCCCTCCAGTGGTGTCTGTGCCCCCAGCCCCTCCAGTGGTGTCTGTGCCCCCAGCCCCTCCAGTGGTGTCTGTGCCCCCAGCCCCTCCAGTGGTGTCTGTGCCCCCAGCCCCTCCAGTGGTGTCTGTGCCCCCAGCCCCTCCAGTGGTGTCTGTGCCCCCAGCCCCTCCAGTGGTGTCTGTGCCCCCAGCCCCTCCAGTGGTGTCTGTGCCCCCAGCCCCTCCAGTGGTGTCTGTGCCCCCAGCCCCTCCAGTGGTGTCTGTGCCCCCAGCCCCTCCAGTGGTGTCTGTGCCCCCAGCCCCTCCAGTGGTGTCTGTGCCCCCAGCCCCTCCAGTGGTGTCTGTGCCCCCAGCCCCTCCAGTGGTGTCTGTGCCCCCAGC
This sequence comes from Anomaloglossus baeobatrachus, assembly GCF_048569485.1. Taxonomy (NCBI): domain Eukaryota; kingdom Metazoa; phylum Chordata; class Amphibia; order Anura; family Aromobatidae; genus Anomaloglossus; species Anomaloglossus baeobatrachus. Next base: position 462,351,870 of record NC_134354.1, read on the forward strand.
CCCTCCAGTGGTGTCTGTGCCCCCAGCCCCTCCAGTGGTGTCTGTGCCCCCAGCCCCTCCAGTGGTGTCTGTGCCCCCAGCCCCTCCAGTGGTGTCTGTGCCCCCAGCCCCTCCAGTGGTGTCTGTGCCCCCAGCCCCTCCAGTGGTGTCTGTGCCCCCAGCCCCTCCAGTGGTGTCTGTGCCCCCAGCCCCTCCAGTGGTGTCTGTGCCCCCAGCCCCTCCAGTGGTGTCTGTGCCCCCAGCCCCTCCAGTGGTGTCTGTGCCCCCAGCCCCTCCAGTGGTGTCTGTGCCCCCAGCCCCTCCAGTGGTGTCTGTGCCCCCAGCCCCTCCAGTGGTGTCTGTGCCCCCAGCCCCTCCAGTGGTGTCTGTGCCCCCAGCCCCTCCAGTGGTGTCTGTGCCCCCAGCCCCTCCAGTGGTGTCTGTGCCCCCAGCCCCTCCAGTGGTGTCTGTGCCCCCAGCCCCTCCAGTGGTGTCTGTGCCCCCAGCCCCTCCAGTGGTGTCTGTGCCCCCAGCCCCTCCAGTGGTGTCTGTGCCCCCAGCCCCTCCAGTGGTGTCTGTGCCCCCAGCCCCTCCAGTGGTGTCTGTGCCCCCAGCCCCTCCAGTGGTGTCTGTGCCCCCAGCCCCTCCAGTGGTGTCTGTGCCCCCAGCCCCTCCAGTGGTGTCTGTGCCCCCAGCCCCTCCAGTGGTGTCTGTGCCCCCAGCCCCTCCAGTGGTGTCTGTGCCCCCAGCCCCTCCAGTGGTGTCTGTGCCCCCAGCCCCTCCAGTGGTGTCTGTGCCCCCAGCCCCTCCAGTGGTGTCTGTGCCCCCAGCCCCTCCAGTGGTGTCTGTGCCCCCAGCCCCTCCAGTGGTGTCTGTGCCCCCAGCCCCTCCAGTGGTGTCTGTGCCCCCAGCCCCTCCAGTGGTGTCTGTGCCCCCAGCCCCTCCAGTGGTGTCTGTGCCCCCAGCCCCTCCAGTGGTGTCTGTGCCCCCAGCCCCTCCAGTGGTGTCTGTGCCCCCAGCCCCTCCAGTGGTGTCTGTGCCCCCAGCCCCTCCAGTGGTGTCTGTGCCCCCAGCCCCTCCAGTGGTGTCTGTGCCCCCAGCCCCTCCAGTGGTGTCTGTGCCCCCAGCCCCTCCAGTGGTGTCTGTGCCCCCAGCCCCTCGTGTGGTGTCTGTGCCCCCAGCCCCTCCAGTGGTGTCTGTGCCCCCAGCCCCTCGTGTGGTGTCTGTGCCCCCAGCCCCGCGTGTGGTGTCTGTGCCCCCAGCCCCGCGTGTGGTGTCTGTGCCCCCAGCCCCGCGTGTGGTGTCTGTGCCCCCAGCCCCGCGTGTGGTGTCTGTGCCCCCAGCCCCGCGTGTGGTGTCTGTGCCCCCAGCCCCGCGTGTGGTGTCTGTGCCCCCAGCCCCATGCCCCCAGTTAATTAATTGCTTCACCCAATATAGCAGGGTCATTTAAACATTGATAATTTTGTGCGGCCCCCGAAGGTTGGTAGAAGTTTCCAAATGGCCCCCGACAGAAAAAAGGTTCCCCACCCCTGGTCTAAGGTAAATTCAATCCGAAGGATGTTCGGAGAACTGAAAACCATAACCAAGAACAATTCAACATGAACCACATGTGTACACAAAAAAACAGCCCGAAGGGAACAGGGGCGGGTGCTGGGTCTCCCAATTGGAGCTAGAAGAAAAGGAATTTACGGTAAGTAAACAAAATTCCCTTCTTCTTTGTCGCTCCATTGGGAGACCCAGACAATTGGGACGTCCAAAAGCAGTCCCTGGGTGGGTAAAAGAATACCTCGGTAAAAGAGCCGTAAAACGGCTCCTTCCTTACAGGTGGGCAACCGCCGCCTGAAGGACTCGCCTACCTAAGCTGGCATCTGCCGAAGCGTAGGTATGCACCTGATAGTGTTTCGTGAAAGTGTGCAGACTCGACCAGGTAGCCGCCTGACACACCTGCTGAGCCGTAGCCTGGTGCAGCAACGCCCAGGACGCACCCACGGCTCTGGCAGAATGGGCCTTCAGCCCTGAAGGAACCGGAAGCCCAGCAGAACGGTAGGCTTCAAGAATTGAATCCTTGATCCACCGAGCCAAGGTTGACTTGGACGCCTGCGACCCTTTACGCTGGCCAGCGACAGGGCCAAGAGCGCATCCGAGCGGCGCAGGGGCGCCGTAGGAGAAATGTAGGGTGTGAGTGCTCTCACCAGATCTAACAAGTGCAAATCCTTTTCACGTTGGTGAACCGGATGAGGACAAAAGAAGGTAAGAAGATATCCTGATTGAGATGAAAAGGGGATACCACCTTCGGGAGAAATTCCGGAACCGGACGCAGAACCACCTTGTCCTGGCGAAACACCAGGAATGGGGGCTTAGCATGACAGCGCTGCTATGTCAGACACTCTGTGGAGTGACGTGACTGCCACTAGGAAGACCACCTTCTGCGAAAGGCGTGAAAGAGAAATATCCCTCATTGGCTCGAAGAGTGGTTTCTGAAGAGCCGGTATCACCCTGTTCAGATCCCAGGGTTCTAGCTGACGCTTGTAAGGAGGGACTATGTGGCAAACCCCCTGCAGGAACGTGCGTACCTGAGGAAGCCTGGCTAGACGCTTTTGAAGAAACACAGAAAGCGCCGAAACTTGTCCCTTAAGGGAACCGAGAGACAACCCCTTTTCCATTCCGGATTGAAGGAAGGAAAGAAAAGTGGGCAAGGTGAATGGCCAGAGAGTAAAACCCTGATCAGAGCACCAGGATAAGAAGATCTTCCACGCCCTGTGGTAGATCTTGGCGGACGTTGGTTTCCTGGCCTGTCTCATAGTGGCAATGACCTCTTGAGATAACCCTGAAGACGCTAGGATCCAGGACTCAATGGCCACGCAGTCAGGTTGAGGGCCGAATTCAGATGGAAAAATGGCCCTTGAGACAGCAAGTCTGGCCGGTCAGGTGGTGTCCACGGTTGGCCTACCGTGAGATGCCACAGATCCGGGTACCACGACCTCCTCGGCCAGTCTGGAGCGACGAGGATGGCGCGGCGGCAGTCGGATCTGATCTTGCGTAACACTCTGGGCAGCATCGCCAGAGGAGGAAATACATAAGGCAGTTGAAACTGCGACCAATCCTGAACTAATGCGTCTGCCGCCAGAGCTCTGTGATCTTGAGAACGTGCCATGAATGCCGGGACCTTGTTGTTGTGCCGGGACGCCATTAGGTCGACGTCCGGCTTCCCCCAGCGGCAACAAATCTCTTGAAACACGTCCGGGTGAAGAGACCATTCCCCTGCGTCCATGCCCTGGCGACTGAGAAAGACTGCTTCCCGGTTTTCTATGCCCGGGATGTGAACTGCGGAGATGGTGGAGGCTGTGGCTTACACCCACAGCAGAATCCGCCGGACTTCCTGGAAGGCTTGCCGACTGCGTGTGCCGCCTTGGTGGTTGATGTATGCCACCGCCGTGGCGTTGTCCGACTGAATTCGGATCTGCCTGCCTTCCAGCCATGGCTGGAACGCCTTTAGGGCTAGATACACTGCCCTTACCTCCAGAACATTGATCTGGAGGGAGGACTCAGGCTGAGTCCAGATATCGGTGTCAATTTTGACTTTGGGAAATTGATGATCCACCCGAATCTCTGGAGAGTCTCCAGAGTAATGTTCAGGCTGTGTTGGCATGCCACCCGAGAGGGGGCCTTGACCAGCAGATTGTCTAAGTAAGGGATCACCGAGTGTCCCTGAGAGTGTAGGACTGCTACCACCATTGGCATGACCTTGGTGAAGACCCGTGGGGCTGTCGCCAGGCCGAAAGTTAGTGCCACAAACTGAAGGTGTTCGTCCCCTATGGCGAATCGCAGGAAGCGCTGATGCTCTGGTGCAATAGGCACGTGGAGATAGCATCAATCGACATCAGGGATGCCTAGGAAGTCTCCTTGGGCCATCAAGGCGATGGCAAAGCGGAGAGATTCCTTCCGGAACCGTCAGGTTCTCTGTCCGTTGAGCAGAGTGAAGTCCAGAACGGGGCGGAGTGATCCGTCCTATCCGGTACCACGACCAAGCTGGAGTAAAAAGCCGCGACTACGTTCTTGAAGGGGAACGAGGATCGCAACTCCTCCTGCCTCGGGGGACGGAGATGCTCTGAAGAAACGAGTCGGAGGACGAGAACTGAGCTCTATCCTGTGACCGTAAGACAGAATGTCTCTTTCATCGGTCTTGGACATGTGGGGACCACTCCCCTGACCTGGACCGCCATGCAGAAGAGGTTCTCTGGCTCTTCTGTGGCCCGTTGGACGATGAGGAATTGGACCTAGCTGAGGGTGCTGAGGTCCCTTTGGTTTGGGCTGGGTAGGCACGAGTCCTTGCGGACTGCCACCAGAGAGGCGGATGCTACCGCTGTGCGGCTGGCCGAATCCAGGACAGCATGCACGGCGGAGGATGAAAATACCACCGCCTGAGGCGTCAAAGACGCTAATTGCGGAGCAGAGTATGACCGCATTACTCTCAGACAGAGCAGCTGAGATAGCCTGGAGTGCCCACCCCTGCAAAGGCTGGGGCAACGGACGCGCCTATGGCTACATAGATGAATCTCATTAGGAGTTCTATCTGTCTGTCCGTGGCATTCTTGAGCGTGGAACCGTCAGCCACTGCTACTACTGATCTAGCCGCCAGTCAAGGGACTGGAGGGCACCTTGTGACACTGAGGCCAACCCTTAACAACGTCAGAGGGGAAGGGACAACGTGTGTTATTAGGCGTTCAGTAAAACGCTTGTCCGGGAAGGTGTGCTTCTGGACAGCATCTGTGAAGCCTTGAGAGTCACTTCCGGACAGAGTCCTGGGTTGCGACCTCCGCCCCATCCTCTAGAGAGTCCTCAAGCTGAGACCCTTGATGAAGTCGGGGGCAGATTTTAAGCAAGGCTGCTTAGCCGGACTGGGACTGCGGTTCGTGCTGGAGTCCACCTGTAATAACTAGAGGCCACCCCAGGAGCACGCTTCGTCGCAGACCGATAGAGGCCTGGGGTGATCCCGCAGTGCCCGGGGCCTGTGTAAGGGGCCGGTCTGGACTGTAAACTCCTAGTCTCTTAGCAGACCATTTGTCCATAGCCTGAGCCATGGATAGTGAAAATGATTCAGAGAGTTTCCCAGCAAAAAGCTGCAACTCTGTCCCTGCCTGGACAGGGAACACCGGCGGAGCTCAACCAGTGCCCCCGGCTCCGGCTGAGCGAGTGCCACATGGCCCGAGCAATGCTCACAGTGTACAGTCGAACTGTGAAACTGCATACAAACATTATATATCCATATATACAGTTCAGCACTCTAGGGGGCCCAGCACCGAGAAGAAGCCCCCTGGCGTACCGACCCTGAAGCAGTATGTGCTGCTTAAAAACATGGCTGTCGGCGTATACAGTGGAGGGGGGAGCCGTGGGCGTAACCCCGAAAGTGCGGGAATCTGGTGCCCCGAGTGAAACGTGAGGGGGGCGGAGGACAGCCGAGTGTGCTCCAGCCCTCACTGTCAGCCTCCGACTGACCGTCCCGCCCTTCCCCCTGACTGGCAGGGCCGGGGCGGGAGTTTAAGGCGCTAGGCCGCAAAAGCCGGGAGCTAAAGTTAAAAACCGCGGCCGGCCAGCAGGCGCGGTCAGCGCGGTAGTCGCCAAGTCTGAGGCCAAGGTGCTCCCTGCACCGTCCCCAAGGGGACACTGAGTACCTTGCGGGGATCAGCTCCGTAGCGTGATTAGTGAGGGGGGCGGAGGACAGCGAAGTGTGCTCCGGCCCTCACTGTCGGCGTCAGCCCGACTGTCCCGCCCTTCCCCCTGACTGGCAGGTCCGGGGGCGGGAGTTTAAGGCACTAGGCCGCGAAAGCCGGGTGCTAAAGTTAAACACCGCGGCCGGCCGGCAGGCGCGGTAGTACCGTACCAACCCCGCAGTCGCTGCCAAATCTGCCAAGGTGCTCCATGCACCGTCCCCACGGGGACACTGAGTACCTCTGTGCCGTAGAGTGCTTAGTGAGGGGGACGGAGGACAGCAAGTGTGCTCCAGCTCTCACTGTCGGCGTTAGACCGACCGTCCCGCCCTTCCTCCTGACTGGCAGGGCCGGGGGCGGGAGTGAAAAGGCACTAGGCCGCAGAAGCCGGGAACTAAAGTTAAAAACCGTGGCCGGCCGGCAGGCACGGTCGGCGCAGTAGTCCCGGCGTCATACGAATCACCTCAGGCGCTGCAGCGTCTGAGGCCAAGGTGCTCTATGCACCGTCCCCAAGGGGACACAGAGTACCTGTAGATGCAGGGCCCTGTCCCTGATGGTACTCCGTCTCCTGTCCGGCAGAATCCCACAGGGGCTGCGGAGGGAGGCCGGTCCCAGTGGCTGGATGACCGGATAGGATCCCACTTCACCCAGAGCCCATAAAGGATGGGGAAGGAAAACAGCATGTGGCTCCTGCCTGTGTACCCGCAATGGGTACCTCAACCTTAACAGCACCGCCGACTCAGTGGGGTGAGAAGGGAGCATGCTGGGGGCCCTGTTATGGGCCCTCTTTTCTTCCATCCGATATAGTCAGCAGCTGCTGCTGACCAAATTGTGGAGCTTGCGTGGATGTGTGCCTCCTTCGCACAAAGCATAAAAACTGAGGAGCCCGTGATGCACGGGAGGGTGTATAGCAGAGGGGAGGGGTTTACACTTTTAAGTGTAATACTTTGTGTGGCCTCCGGAGGCAGTAGCTATACACCCAATTGTCTGGGTCTCCCAATGGAGCGACAAAGAAATATCTTTTACAAGATACCGTATTTTTTGGATTATAAGACGCACTTTTCCTCCCAAAAATTTGGGAGGAAAATGAGGGGTGCGTCTTAAAATCCGAATATAGCTTACCGGGGCGATGATGGAGAGGGGTCACTGGAGGCAGGACAATATTGTGCTGCTCAGTTCGGCGCGGCTTTGTGCAGCGGCCGACACGCCACTGTGCAGCGGCCAACGCAGATCTGTGGGGTAGCCGGCGCGGCTCTGTGCGGCGGCCAGTGTGGCGGCTCTGTGCCGCGGCCGGCACAGATCTGTGGGGTAGCCGGCACAGATCTGTGCGGCCGTCGGTGCGACTCTGTGCCGCGGCCGGCGCAGATCTGTGGGGTAGCCGGCGCAGCTCTGTGCCGCGGCCGGCGTGGCTCGGCGAGGTTCTGAACGGCCGCTCGGTGCTGCCTGGAAAGGCTCTGTGCCGCGGCCTGCGCTGCTGTGTGCTGGTGCTCAAGATATCAGTGGCAAGTTCTTCAAATAATGGCGCCCATAGTTGGCGCATGCGCAGATTGAGCTCTCGGCTCAAGCTCCCATCTGCGCAAGCGCCGACTGCGGCCGCCATTTCCTTGAAGCCCGCACCGCAGACCTCTTTAGAATGGCCAGTGCCCGCAGCGAGCACTAGCACACAGCAGCGCCAGCCGCCCCAGCACACAACAGCGCCGGACACCCCAGCACGGCTCCGCAGTGAGCATCTGGGCCCCCCTCTGCACTGCCCGTAGCATGGACCTGCTCCACCACTGCTGCTGCCCCCCCCACCGGTAAGACACCGGATTATAAAACAGACGCCAGATTTTTTAATTTTTTTAGCTCTAAATTTGGGGTGCGTCTTATAATCCGGTGCATCTTATAAAACGAAAAATACAATAAATCTATGGAGCCTCGTTCTCACTCTCCATAGATTTACATTCTAAGAGTCTCTTCCAGGTCACGTAGAACACAGCGTGATCCAGAGTCTGCAGAGCGGTGACGTCACTGAGCATGAGAGCACAACGGCGCAAGATACCAGAGAGCGGTGTTAGGGGAGTATATCAATACACACTACTGTACATTACATGCACATATACACAATAAATAAAACACCTTAATGGGAGGGCTTTCTTTTACAAACGTGGACACCAATCACGTAATATAGGCTGACTTTGCAATTTTACATGACATGTAACATTTGGGGTCCACTTCTCTAAAAAATGGAAAACTCCATTAAAAGTGTAAGATAAAAAGGAAATATATGAATTAGGCTATGTTCACACACTGCGTTTTTCACCTGCGTTTTTGGTCCGTTTTTGCTGCAGAAATTTCTTGAGAAATTCTTGTAACCTTTCTGCAGACATTCCCCAGCAAAACCTATGGCAAAAAAAATTAGCTGTGCGCACACTGCGTTTTTTTCTTAAGAAAATTCTTTCAGTAGATTTTCTTAAGAAAAAGAATGAGCATGTCACTTCTTTTCTGCAGCTAACTGCGTTTTTTGCCATATATAATTGGCACAATAACGCAGGGAGCAACCAGCGGAAAAAAACGCACCAAAAACGCACCGAAAACGCACCGAAAACGCGGCAAAAACGCAGGTGCGTTTTTGGTGCGTTTTTTAACACAGGTGCACTCTTAAGAAATTTCTTAAGAAATTTCTTAAGAAAAATCATTTTTCTAGTGTGAACATAGCCTTAATGTGACTAAATAGAATAAAGGTCAGTGCTCTCCACGGTCATACATTCATGTAGGAGGCACAGTCATGGTTGGGCTATGTTCACACACTGCATTTTTTTTGAGTGCATCTTTTTCCTGTGGTCTCAGAAAATGCAGCTTGTGGCCCAAAAACCGCATGACGTTTTGCCGGGTTTTTGTTAATGCGTTTTCTAGAGGAGAAAAAAAAAAAATTTATAGGACAGGATAATTAGCTAGCACATAGCTAATAAGAAAGAACAGATGGAAAGAAATAACAAAAAAGCAATAGCTAGCTTGGCCAGTTTTTTTTAATTTTTTTTTGTTAAAATTAAAGAAAAAAAAATTATGACATGGGGGTCCCCCCCCCACATTTTTCATATCTAGCACAAGAACACCAGCAGCTACAGGCTGCAACCCTCAGCTGTCTGCTGTACCTTGGCTAGTTATGAAAAATAGGAGGGGATCCAACCCTTTTTTTGCATAAAAAAAAATAAAATAATAAAATTATGTGGGGGCCCAGTCAGACAGCTGTCACTCAGCATGGGGGCACATCTGACTGCAACCAATCACAGCCACCGGTGGGCTGGGGAAACTGTGCATATTCAATGAAGGTAATGAGCAGTCCGGCAAGTGAATGACCGGCCACGGGAGCAGTGTGACAGCCGCTCTGGTGATTCGGTAAGTATGAAGTGCTCGCTCCTACCCCTTTGCGCCAGATTCTGGTCCCCATTGACTTTATGGGAACTGGCATCTAGCCAGATACTAGGGATCAATCCCTTACCAACCCCGAGTCAGCGGGGTATTGATCTTCCAGTCCTACGAAACGCAAAGACAAAACGCATAAAGAATTGACATGCTGCATCTTAGCTGAGTCTTCAAAAATGCAGCCAAGATGCAGCAAAAAAAAAAAAAAAAAAAAAAGATGCACTGTGTGGACAGCAAAATAGAAATCCCAGACTTTGCTGGGAGAAGGAAACACATGCATTTAGGTGCATCTTTGTGACGTCACAAATGTAGTAAAAGATGCAGGGTGTGAACATAGCCTTAGTAAGTTAGGACTCTACAGCTGCAGAATCGACCTTGCCGTGCCCAGGTACCTCGGATATGTAGAGATCAGCCTGCTTGAGCAGTTCTCCAATGATCAACACGTTGGAGGTTGTCCCATCTCCTGTAATGTCGTCTTGAGCGGTGGCTACCTTTGCAATCAATGAGGCAGTTGGATGCTGGATTTGCTAAAAGACAAACAAAAACAAAGTTTAATGCTTAATATATATTAACAGTTAATCCAAACTCCCTGATACTGCCCAATGTGCCTTACACCTGACTACAATAAGCCCACCCACCTACGTACGTACCATTTCATGGAGCAGGACATTGCCGTCCTTGGTAAGCTTGATATCTCCAGCTCCAGAGACCAACCTGCCCAAGAGAAATCAGAGTCAAACAATAGTAGTCCTAACTGATCACCTACCCACAGAATGGGTGATAACGGTATAATCCCTGAGAACGGGGCGGTATTGAGTATGTGCTACCACTGTCCCATTCACTCTATAGGAGTGGTGACCACACATGCTCAGGATAATTGAGGTCCCAGCAGTTGTACCCCTTAGTGATTATACATTTATCATCTATGCTGGGTCCATGAGGATAACTGCTCCTTGCACATAACACATTGACCCTGCCACTCCATGCACTGTCTATGGGGCAGAAGCATCGGACATACACATGCTGGCACTCTGACGTGACACATCTGCAAGCAAAACGGTGACCGGTACCTATCTAATCATCCGTGGATTTCGGGAGGTATGAGGTGGCTCCCAGGGCTCGTGGCCAATGGACCAGTTTCTGTGGGGTGATTAGCACCATCTTTACCAAGCAGCCATCTATACTGGTCTATAGCAGGAGTGGGCAATTAATTCTCCTGAGGGGCCACAGACTGTGACCGGTGTAGAAGGCTGAAATTAGTTCTGCTCAATATTAATATGGTAATTGTTATAATAAATCTGCTCAATATTAACTGTTACAATTCTTAAAGGGAACCAGTCACCAGGATTTCCGTATGTAACCTAAAGCCAGTGCTATACTGGCACCATCAGGCTGATTCTATACATACTTTTAATGGTCAGCTAGGATGTGTAGGTTTTGAAATCCAAAAAAAGTTTATAAAATCAGCTTCTTGAGTGACAGCAGCTGAGGATCAGATAATATCTGGGGGGTATTCATAGTTATCCCCTCCCCCTGTTAGAATTAGCATAAGCATTACATGATTTACTTTGGCTTGCAGGACCTGTGGTGAGGTTACACCCATGTGACCAGAAGGGGCGGGGCCTCAGCCACCAAAAAATGTTGCTTCCTGATATCAGCTTTGTTGGCTGAGGCCCCGCCCCTTCTGGTCACATGGGTGTAACCTCACCAGAGATCCTACAAGCCAAATGTTAAATTGATGGTATTCATAGTTATCCCCTCCCCGTTAGAATTAGCAGATGTAGTATTACTTCTGCTACTTCTAACAGGGGGAGGGGTAACTATGAATACTCCCCCGCTATTATCTGATCCTCAGCTGCTGTCACTTGACTATAGCATGGCAGCGGGTAGAGAACGTCATCCTACAGGATTACAACGTGCACAGAATGCCATCCAACGGGACTATAACGTGCCATTGGGTACAGAACGGCATCCTACAGGATTACAGCATGCCAGTGGGTACAGAATGCCATCCAACGGGCCTATAGCGTGCCAGTGGATACAGAACGTCATCCTACAGCATTACAGTGTGGCAATGTGTACAGAATGGCATCCAACGGGCCTATAGCGTGCCAGTGGGTATAGAACGTCATCCTACAGCATTACAGTGTGCCTGTGGGTACAAAATGGCATCCAACGGGACTATAGCGTGCCAGTGGGTATAGAACGTCATCCTACAGCATTACAGTGTGGCAATGTGTACAGAATGGCATCCAACGGGACTATAGCGTGCCAGTGGGTATAGAACGTCATCCTACAGCATTACAGTGTGGCAATGTGTACAGAATGGCATCCAACGGGACTATAGCGTGCCAGTGGGTATAGAACGTCATCCTACAGCATTACAGTGTGGCAATGTGTACAGAATGGCATCCAACGGGACTATAGCGTGCCAGTGGGTATAGAACGTCATCCTACAGGGTTATAGCATGCCATTGTGTACAGAATGGCATCATACAAGCCTGGGTAATGTTATGAGGACATGCCCCTCCCTGCCCACCAGTGACCCTATAATAATGTGGGCTCAGGGAGCAGTGAAAGTAATAATGCTCACAGTAAGGAGGGAAGTGATAGATCCAGGGCAGGATGACTGCAATTACCATATAAGGCAGAGCCGCTCCATTCAGTGCACAGCGGCCCGGATCTCACACGTTATCGCACACGGAGCCGCCCGGCACTAGCACACGCGTATCGCACACGGAGCCGCCCGGCACTAGCACACGCGTATCGCACACGGAGCCGCCCGGCACTAGCGCACACGGAGCCGCCCGGCACTAGCACACGCGTATCGCACACGGAGCCGCCCGGCACTAGCACACGCGTATCGCACACGGAGCCGCCCGGCACTAGCACACGCGTATCGCACACGGAGCCGCCCGGCACTAGCACACGCGTATCGCACACGGAGCCGCCCGGCACTAGCACACGCGTATCGCACACGGAGCCGCCCGGCACTAGCACACGCGTATCACACACGGAGCCGCCCGGCACTAGCACACGCGTATCACACACGGAGCCGCCCGGCACTAGCACACGCGTATCGCACACGGAGCCGCCCGGCACTAGCACACGCGTATCGCACACGGAGCCGCCCGGCACTAGCACACGCGTATCGCACACGGAGCCGCCCGGCACTAGCACACGCGTATCGCACACGGAGCCGCCCGGCACTAGCACACGCGTATCGCACAGTCCGCCCTTACATCTTCATGGTGCCCTTAGGCCCGAGGTTGGTCCGCAGCACATCCTGGAGCCCGCGGGCCGCGCTGATGTTGACGGAGAGAGCCGCATGTGCCCGGGCTACCTCGGCTTTCGGGTTCAGGGCTTTGACGGCCGCCATTGTGGAGGAGCAGGGGCTGAGGAGAGGAGTCCGCGCGGCACACAATGACCAAGCCCCGGCCTCCTGCACGCCGCGATCGCAAGAGAATGGGGCCGGCGCTTCCAGAACAATCTAGCATGCTCGGCCAGCAATCCCCGCCCACAGGCCTAGGTAATTGGCAGAGGGATAGTTCCTGCTCCATGATTGGCTACTGCGCAGCCTAATCTCGCGAGAGTCGTAGTAAACGTTATAACCGTCTGGAAGCAGCGGCCCTCCCAGTGTTCTTACCGGCCGCTCACATTGGGTCCGCTGTACTAAGTTGCTTCTAATGGCGGCTACACCCGCCTGTGTCCATAGTGGCGGGGACACGGCGGGCTCTGGTATCACTTCCTGCACGGCCGCTTCCAGGCTTATAGCGGGTTGGGGCAGTTGCTGCACATGCGGCCTAGCACGTGTCGTGTCAGCCAGACCTGGAATGCTGAAAGTTTCCCATAGCAACTGATCACATACAGCCCAGTGCACAGGGGGTTTAGGTTTCGTACCCGAAACCTGAACAGTCCTGGTAAATGCGGGACTGGACGCCTGTGGGATCACCGCTCCGCTGTGCACATCCGGCTATTGACGTCTATTGCTCTATGCTATGTCCTGCTGTGCATAATATATGAATAGGCTACGTGTGCACTAGAAAAGTGATTTTCTTTGTCGCTCCATTGGGAGACCCAGACAATTGGGGTGTATAGCTTCTGCCTCCGGAGGCCACACAAAGTATTACACTTTAAAAAGTGTAACCCCTCCCCTCTGCTATACACCCTCCCGTGCATCACGGGCCCATCAGTGTTATGCTTTGTGTTGAAGGAGGCACACATTCACGCAAGCTCCACATTTTAGTCAGCAGCAGCTGCTGACTAGGTCGGATGGAAGAAAAGAGGGCCCATACAGGGCCCCCAGCATGCTCCCTTCTCACCCCACTTTGGTCGGCGGTGCTGTTAAGGTTGAGGTACCCATTGCGGGTACAAAGGCTGGAGCCACATACCGTTTTCCTTCCCCATCCCGTAGGGGCTCTGGGAGAAGTGGGATCCTAGCCGGTCACCAGGCACTGGGACCGGGCTCCCTCCGCAGCCCCTGTGGGAACCTGACGGACAGGAGACTGGATGTCATCAGGGACAGGCCCTGCTTCTCTGAGGTACTCTGTGTCCCCTTGGGGACGGCGCATAGAGCGCCTGTGGATCGGACACTGCAGCAGCTGCGCTGTGTTTGGGGCCGCCGGGACTACCGCGCCGACCGTGCCTGTTTGCCGGCCGCGCTTATAACTCGAGTCCCCGGCTTTTGCGGCCTAGTATTATTATTATTATTATTATTATTTATTATTATAGCGCCATTTATTCCATGGCGCTTTACAAGTGAAAGGGTATACGTACAACAATCATTAACAGTACATAACAGACTGGTACAGGAGGAGAGAGGACCCTGCCCGCGAGGGCTAACAGTCTACAGGGAATGGGTGATGGTACGATAGGTGAGGACAGAGCTGGTTGCGCAGTGGTCTACTGGACTGAGGGCTATTGCAGGTTGTAGGCTTGTTGGAAGAGATGGGTCTTGAGGTTCCTCTTGAAGCTTTCCACGGTAGGGGAGAGTCTGATGTGCTGAGGTAATACCGCATATTCCCGCCCCTGGGCCTGCCAGTCAGGGGCAAGGGCGGGACGCTAGACTGAACGTCAGCGGTGAGGGCTGGAGCATACTTTGTATCCTCCTCCCCCCTCACTGAGCACCGTGGGGCACCAGATTCCCGCACTTTCTAAGGCACGCCCACGGCTCCCTCCTCCTCACAGAACGCTGGCAGCCATTATTATCATCGCTGCTGCCGGAGGAGAACTTCAGATAGAGCTCCATAACTCTGGGAGGCCCAGGCAGGGAATCTGGTGGACACACAACCGCTGAGCGCGGTCGGTAAGCCGCACCTGTTACAGGTGCTGGCCCCCCTGGGTGCCGCAGTGTATATATATATATCCATATTGGGTATACATTTGCTCTGCTCAGCTGCAGTATTTGCTTAGCTATATACCCTCACTGTTTGCTAAGAGGAGATAACAGCATGTCGTCTGCAAAAAGCAAGGGTGCCAAGGCACAGGCTTATTTTGCAACTTGTACCTCTTGTGCGGCTATGTTACCTGCAGGTTCCACCTACCCTCATTGTGTGCAATGCTCGGCCTCGGTGACACTCACTCAGCCGAAGCCTCAGGCACTGGTGGGACCCTCGGCTCAGGTAAAACCACCGGCTGTTACTGTCCAGGTGGCAGGGACAGAGTTTGCAGTGTTGGCTGAGAAACTTTCTGTGTCCCTTTCACAATCCATGGCTCAGTCTATGGACAAATGGTCTGCTAAGATACTTGAAGCTTTGCAGTCCAGACCGGTAACACAGGCCCCGGGCACTGTTGAATCATTGACCCCAGGCCCCCCTCGGTTAGAGCAGCAAACTGCTCCTGAGGTGACACATAGGTCCCATGGGGAGGACTCCGACTCGGACTGTAGTCACAGACCGTCTAAGCGGGCTCGCTGGGGACCTTCATCCACTTCATCACGCTGCTCAGGGTCTCAGCATGAGGACTCTCTGGAGGATGAGGCGGACGTTGCAGCTCAGGCCTCTGATCCGGACGGTGCTCTCAATCTTGATACACCTGAAGGAGACGCCATTGTAAATGACCTTATAGCGTCCATTAACCAGGTGCTAGAACTTCCTCCTCCAACTCCACCTGTTGAGGAGTCAGCTTCACAACAGGAGAAACACCAGTTTAGGTTTCCCAAACGTACAAGGAGTGCTTTTTTCGATCACTCTAACTTCAGGGATGCTGTCCGGAAGCACAGAGCATATCCGGACAAGCGCTTTACTAAGCGCCTTAATGACACACGTTACCCCTTCCCACCTGATGTAGTTAAGGGTTGGGCTCAGTGTCCCAAGGTGGATCCTCCAGTCTCTAGGCTGGCGGCTAGATCCGTAGTATCAGTGGCAGGTGGCTCATCGCTCAAAGATGCCACTGACAGGCAAATAGAGCTCCTGATGAAATCCATCTATGAAGCCATAGGTGCGTCTTTTGCTCCAGCATTTGCAGCCGTGTGGGCACTCCAAGCTATC
Organism: Anomaloglossus baeobatrachus; assembly: GCF_048569485.1. Taxonomy (NCBI): domain Eukaryota; kingdom Metazoa; phylum Chordata; class Amphibia; order Anura; family Aromobatidae; genus Anomaloglossus; species Anomaloglossus baeobatrachus. Next base: position 462,367,450 of record NC_134354.1, read on the forward strand.
TCAGCTTGTTTGTCTGAGATTAAGGCGGTCACACGCACCGCTACTCCGCAGGTCGTGTCTTTGACTTCTCAGGCGTCGGCTTTTTCGTCCTACGCCATGAACGCGGTCCTCGACTCGGTGAGCCGTACAGCGGTAGCATCCGCCAATTCGGTGGCAGTCCGCAGGGCCATGTGGCTACGCGAATGGAAGGCAGACTCTGCTTCCAAGAAGTTCTTAACCGGTTTGCCATTTTCCGGCGACCGCTTGTTTGGCGAGCAATTGGACGAAATTATCAAGCAATTCAAGGGAAAGGACTCGTCCTTACCCCAATCTAAACCGAACAGACCTCAGCAGCGAAAGATTCAATCGAGGTTTCGGTCCTTTCGGCCCTCAGCCAGGTCCCAATCCTCCACGTCCAACAGGTCACAGAAGGGCCAGAGCAACTCTTCGGCATGGCGGTCTAAGTCACGTCCTAAAAAGACCGCCGGAGGAGCCGCCCCCAAGGCGGCCTCCTCATGACTTTCGGTCTCCCCAAACCGCATCCTCGGTCGGTGGCAGGCTCTTCCGCTTTTGCGACGCCTGGTGGCCACATGTCCAAGACCGATGGGTGAGAGACATTCTGTCTCACGGTTACAGGATAGAGCTCAGTTCTCGTCCTCCGACTCGTTTCTTCAGAACATCTCCGCCCCCCGAGCGAGCCGATGCACTTTTTCAGGCGGTAAACACTCTGAAGGCAGAAGGAGTGGTGATTCCCGTTCCACCTCAGGAACATGGTCACGGATTCTACTCCAACTTGTTCGTGGTGCCAAAAAAGGACGGATCATTCCGTCCCGTTCTAGACCTCAAGCTGCTCAACAAGCATGTGAGCACCAGAAGGTTTCGGATGGAATCTCTCCGCTCAGTCATCGCCTCGATGTCACAAGGAGACTTCCTAGCATCAGTCGACATCAAAGATGCTTATCTCCATGTGCCAATCGCTCCCGAGCATCACCGCTTCCTGCGTTTCGCCATCGGGGACGAACACCTTCAGTTCGTGGCACTGCCTTTCGGCCTGGCGACAGCCCCACGGGTCTTCACCAAGGTCATGGCAGCAGTGGTGGCGGTCCTACACTCTCAGGGCCACTCGGTGATCCCTTACTTAGACGATCTTCTAGTCAAGGCACCCTCCAGGGTGGCATGCCAACACAGCCTGACCGTCACTCTGGAGACTCTCCAGAGGTTCGGGTGGATCATCAATTTCCCAAAGTCAAATTTGACACCGACCCAATCGCTGACTTACCTCGGGATGGAGTTTCATACCCTTTCAGCGATAGTGAAGCTCCCGCTGGACAAACAGCGTTCACTACAGACAGGGGTACAATCTCTTCTTCGGGGTCAGTCACACCCCTTGAGGCGCCTCATGCACTTCCTAGGGAAGATGGTGGCAGCAATGGAGGCAGTTCCTTTTGCGCAGTTTCATCTGCGTCCACTTCAATGGGATATCCTCCGCAAATGGGACAAGAAGCCGACGTCCCTAGACAGGAACGTTTCGCTGTCACGGACAGCCAAGACCTCTCTTCAGTGGTGGCTTCTTCCCACTTCCTTGTCAAAAGGAAAATCCTTCTTGCCCCCATCCTGGGCTGTGGTCACGACGGACGCGAGTCTGTCAGGGTGGGGAGCGGTCTTCCTCCACCACAGGGCTCAGGGAACCTGGACTCCGACAGAGTCCTCCCTTCAGATCAACGTTCTGGAGATAAGGGCAGTGTATCTGGCCCTAAAGGCGTTCCAGCGGTGGCTGGAGGGACTGCAGATCCGAATACAGTCGGACAACGCCACGGCGGTTGCGTACATCAACCACCAGGGCGGCACTCGCAGTCTTCAAGCCTTCCGAGAAGTTCAGCGGATTCTGCTGTGGGCGGAAGCCACAGCCTCCACCATCTCCGCAGTTCACATTCCGGGCGTAGAAAACTGGGAAGCAGATTTTCTCAGTCGCCAGGGCATGGATGCAGGGGAATGGTCTCTTCACCCGGACGTGTTTCGGGAGATCTGTTGCCGCTGGGGAACGCCGGACGTCGATCTAATGGCGTCTCGGCACAACAACAAAGTCCCGGCATTCATGGCTCGGTCCAAGGATCACAGAGCTCTGGCGGCAGACGCGTTAGTTCAGGACTGGTCGCAGTTTCAACTGCCTTATGTATTTCCTCCTCTGGCACTGCTGCCCAGAGTATTACGCAAGATCAGGTCCGACTGCAGTCGCGCCATCCTCGTCGCTCCAGACTGGCCGAGGAGATCGTGGTACCCGGATCTGTGGCACCTCACGGTGAGTCAACCGTGGGCACTCCCAGACCGACCAGACTTGCTGTCTCAAGGGCCATTTTTCCATCTGACTTCCGCGGCCCTCAACCTGACTGTGTGGCCATTGAGTCCTGGCTCCTAGCGTCATCAGGGTTATCTCAAGATGTCATTGCCACCATGAGACAGGCCAGGAAACCAACGTCTGCCAAGATCTACCACAGGACTTGGAGGATCTTCTTATCCTGGTGCTCTGATCAGGGTTTCACTCCCTGGCCGTTTGCCTTGCCCACTTTTCTTTCTTTTCTTCAATCCGGATTGGACAAGGGCTTGTCTCTCGGCTCTCTCAAGGGACAAGTATCGGCGCTTTCCGTGTTTTTTCAAAAGCGTCTAGCCAGGCTTCCGCAGGTCCGTACGTTCCTGCAGGGAGTTTGCCACATAGTCCCACCTTACAAGCGTCCGCTAGAACCCTGGGATCTTAACAGAGTGCTGACGGCTCTCCAGAAGCCACCTTTCGAGCCGATGCGGGATGTCTCTCTATCTCGCCTTTCGCAGAAGGTGGTCTTCCTAGTGGCAGTCACATCACTTCGGAGAGTGTCTGAGCTAGCAGCGCTGTCATGCAAAGCCCCCTTCCTGGTGTTTCACCAGGATAAGGTGGTTCTGCGTCCGGTCCCGGAATTTCTCCCTAAGGTGGTATCCCCGTTTCATCTCAATCAGGATATCGCCTTACCTTCTTTTTGCCCTCATCCAGTTCACCATTGTGAAAAGGATTTGCACTTGTTAGATCTTGTGAGAGCACTCAGGCTCTACATTTCACGCACGGCGCCCTTGCGCCGTTCTGATGCACTCTTTGTCCTTGTCGCTGGACAGCGTAAGGGGTCGCAAGCTTCCAAGTCAACCTTGGCTAGGTGGATCAAGGAACCGATTCTTGAAGCCTACCGTTCGTCTGGGCTTCCGATTCCTTCAGGGCTGAAAGCCCATTCTACCAGAGCTGTAGGTGCGTCCTGGGCATTGCGGCACCAGGCTACGGCTCAGCAGGTGTGTCAGGCAGCTACCTGGTCGAGTCTGCACACTTTTACAAAACACTATCAGGTGCATGCCTATGCTTCGGCAGACGCCAGCCTAGGTAGGCAAGTCCTTCAGGCGGCAGTGGCCCACCTGTAAGAAGGGACCGTTGTTTCGGCTCTTTTTTATCGAGGTATTCTTTTACCCACCCAGGGATTGCTTTTGGACATCCCAATTGTCTGGGTCTCCCAATGGAGCGACAAAGAAGAAGGGAATTTTGTTTACTTACCGTAAATTCCTTTTCTTCTAGCTCCTATTGGGAAACCCAGCTCCCGCCCCTGTTCCCTTCGGGCTGTTGTTCTTTTGTGTACACATGTTGTTCATGTTCAATTGTTCTTTGGTTCATGGTTTCAGTTTTCCGAATATCCTTCGGATTGAATTTACCTTAGACCAATTTATAAGTTTCCTCCTTCCTGCTTTGGCACCAAAACTGATGGGCCCGTGATGCACGGGAGGGTGTATAGCAGAGGGGAGGGGTTACACTTTTTAAAGTGTAATAACTTTGTGTGGCCTCCGGAGGCAGAAGCTATACACCCGATTGTCTGGGTCTCCCAATAGGAGCTAGAAGAAAAGGAATTTACGGTAAGTAAACAAAATTCCCTTCTTTCTCAAGAAAATTTCTTGAGAAACTATTGGGAGTTGAAGATTACCACACCTGCGGTTAAAAAAACCGCGGGAAAAACGCATCCGTTTTTGCCGCGGTATTGCCGCAGGTTGGTCCCTGCGGTTTTATAGATAATCGATAGATGGCCAGACAGATAATGGATAGCGGGAAAGATGGATAGATGAATAGAGAGAGATAGATTAGATAATAGATTAGATGCATAGATAGATATATAGATGAGAAAGACCTATATAATGTCCCACCTCCCTGCATATTCTAAGCTGGCACCCTTTAGTGACTTTCATGTGGCACTAAAGGGTGCTTAGCCTTGTATTTAGCCAAAAAATAAATAATTAAAAAAAAAATAACGACGTGAGGTCCCTCCCCCCCCCCCCCCCTATCTTTTGTAGCCAGCTAGGGTAAAGCAGATGACTGCAGCCCACAGCTGGCAGTTCTACCTTGGCTGGTAATCCAAAACAGGGGACACCCCACACTGTTATTTTACATTAAATAAATAATTTAAAACAAAAAATGTGGGGTCCCCCCCCAAATTTGATCACCAGCCAAGGTAAAGCGGACAGCTGTGGTCTGGTATTCTCAGACTAGGGAGGTCCACTGTTATTGGACACTCCCCAGCCTAAAAATAGCAGGCTACAGCCGCCCCAGAAGTGGTACATCCATTAGATGCGCCAATCCTGGCGCTTCGCCCCAACTCATCCCGTGCCCTGGTGCGGTGGCAAACGGGGTAATATATGGGGTTGATGCCAGATGTGTATTGTCACCTAGCATCAGGCCCTGGGGTTAGTGATGTCACGCGTCTATCAGATACCAAACATCACCAACCCAGTCAGTAAGAAATAAAAAATAGACAGCAAAAAAAGTTTTATTTGAAAAAACACTCCCCAAAACATTCCCTCTTTCACCAATTTATTGACAAGAACAATCAATTCCAGGTCCGGCGTAATCCAATAAGGGGTCCCACAGTGATCCATACCATAGTCACTGTTCCAGTCAATGAAGAACAGAATGTTCCCCATTGGCTGGGAGAGTAATGCAGTGACCTGAGCTAACATCAATAGGTCAGCCCAGGTCACTGCAGGGGATGACGAGCGCTGCTGTCAGGAATTTACATGAGATCATTACAGCAGGTAATGATCTCATCTAACCTGACGGCAGCGCTCGGCATCCCCGCAGCTGCCTGCACTGCAGGGTGAGAAGCTACTGATACTGCGGGCAGACACTGACACACTGCAGTGCTGGCAGCGGCGGGGCTGGAGCAGGACACAGACTGCACGGGCACCTGGAGGTCACACGGAAGTGCTTCTGTGCGGCGTTCAGGGAGTGTGACATCTGTGTTTACTCTGCTCTGCTTCCTGTTCCTGTTATAATGACATCACTTCCCTGCAAACCGCAGGCAGTGATGAGCACTACCGCAGGTAAATCGCAGCTATACCGAGGGTATACCGCACATCATTTGCTACCTGCGGTATACCCGCGGTATTTCGCGATTACATTACAGTGAATGGAGTGAAATACCGCAGGTAAAGAAAAGAAGTGACGTGCACATTTTCTCAAGAAATTTTCTCAAGAAATTCTGCAGAAAGAATTTTTTTGAGAAAAAAATGCAGTGTGCGCACAGCTATTTTTTTATCCCATAGGTTTTGCTGGGAAATGTCTGCAGAAAGATTACAAACATTTCTCAAAAAAATTCCACAGCAAAACCGCGGGTAAAACTGCAGGTAAAAACGTAGTGTGCGCACAGGGCCTAAGGGTTATGTTATACCATAAAATAACAGCAGGGACTAAAACTTAACTTTTACTCTGTAACTTGATAAAATCAGTAATGATAATAATAAAGTGCTTGTGCATAAATAGTGCAAACGACAAAGTGCCACATGGCAGAGCATAGGCTTGATCTCACCCAAACTTCATCCATGGGCTGGACTGCACATCGGTCCCAAGGTGAGAGGTCACAGGCCGGAAGATTAAGGTGGACGGGTATAATACAAAAAACCCTGTCGTGCCCCGTGGATAGACTTCCGCCCTGACAAGGGCAGCACCCAAATAAGATGTCTGCCCCGCAACCACAAAAAACAAACAAATAATGCCTCCCGACTCCCGCCACCATTTGCCCAGCACACATAGGTTCACCTTTTTGGCCTGTGCTGATCCCTACCACTGCAGGTCGATCTCTCCCAATTTTTTCCTCCGTCTCCCCTGAGGAACTCTTATTACTGAGAGGGAAACGCGTCGGGAGGCATTATTTGTTTGTTTTTTGTGGTTGCGGGCCAGACATCTTATTTGGGTGCTGCCCTTGTCAGGGCGGAAGTCTATCCACGGGGCACGACAGGGTTTTTTGTATTATACCCGTCCACCTTAATCTTCCGGCCTGTGACCTCTCACCTTGGGACCGATGTGCAGTCCAGCCCATGGATGAAGTTTGGGTGAGATCAAGCCTATGCGCTGCCATGTGGCATTTTGTCGTTTGCACTATTTATGCACAAGCACTTTATTATTATCATTACTGATTTTATCTAGTTACAGAGTAAAAGTTAAGTTTTAGTCCCTGCTGTTATTTTGTTTATGCTTTTTGGACTATTGGGCATCATTATTCTGCTTGGCAGACCTGCTATTATACTTTTTGTTATACCATGCCTAAAGAGACCTGAGTAGTTTCATTATAAGATATCACCCACTACCATGCTGAAGGTGATTTCTTACTTGGCCGGTTTATTATTCACGGCTGACGTTGGTTTCTTAGGGCGCATTCAGATGCGTGAGAGAAGGAGCCCTCTCCCTCTCACAGCCTTTTAAATGCTGCAATTGATATAGATTACATCATCTAGAAGGTTAATCAGCCAGGCGTGACGTGTGTACCAGCCCTGGCTGTTGCTGCAGGTGATCGGCTGTGAACAAAGTTGAGCTCTTACGGTGAGCATGCTGACCAATCACAGCGATCAGAGAGCGGGGACTGCTGTAATACTTCCGAGCATCTTTGACTATGCCGGTGCACCTAAACGGTGTTTGTTTTGCCAGAAGATGCAGATTTGGTGCTGGAATTTATACACCAAATTCCTGCACCAAATCTGCATCTTCTTGCAAGCAAATGCATCGAAACAGTTTTTGGTGTAGACATTCCAGCGCCAAATCTGCATCTCCTGGCTGAAAGCCGCTCAAAAACGGGTTAGATGCTGTTTTGTTGCGGTTTTCTGCCAGGAGATGTAAATTTGGTGCTGAAATGTGTGCACCAGATTTCTGCAACAAATTTGCATCTCCGGGCAGAAAACCGCATCAAAAACCACATCACAACTGTTTTGTAAGAAGATGCAGATTTGGTGCAGGAATTTGGTGTATAAATTCCAGCACCAAATCTGCATCTCATGGCAGAAAACCACACAAAGATGGGTTTAACACAATATATGGGGACCCTACGTCAATTTTAATTCATTTTTACACACTTATAGGGATGCAGACAGCGTGTATGATTCCAAACAATCACATACGCTGTCACACAGGATGGGGACGTGGTCAGATTGCAACCAATCACAAATACTGGGACTGACAGCGGGTTCAGGAACCGGTGAATATGTGGGAGTTAATGAGCGGACTCAGAAGTAGTGTTACAGCCATGGGAAAGGTCGGTAAGTATAACGATCCTGCTTTATATGCCTTATTTTCTTATATATATATATATATATATAAATATATAATCGAATATATAAAGCTCAGTGTGTGTGTGTCCGTGTCTGCTAAAGGAATCCGCACCGTCGCATGTACAATCACGAAATTTTGCACAGACACTGCATGTGACTCAGGGAACGTCATAGACTATGTTTGGGTGGGTAAATGTAACCCCATGCTTTCCAGTTACTCTACAATAATCCTGCAGCCATTAAACTAAATGGAGCTGGGAGCTGCAGGCTATAAATAGCAACTGTCAGTGGTTGCTATATGAACAAAATAAACTGTTAGTATAGGAAGCTTATGTGTGAGGTAAAAAGATGTCGATGGTGAGACGGATAAAGAGAGATAGAAAAAGACAGACAGACCGCCCTGGAAAGAGACAGCCGGGCAAAGAAACAGACGCCCAAAGAGACAGAGCGGGAAAGAGACAGCCCGGGCAAAGAGACAGACAGATATAGAGATTGAGACAGATAGACTGATGCAAATACAGACAGAGAGATAGAAACAGACAGAGACACAGACACAGACAGACAAGGAAAGAGACAGACAGACAGCGACACACAGAAAGAGACTGGGAGAGACAGAGAAGCAGTTACTATCCCGGGAAACGCCCGGGTACTACAGCTAATATTATATATACTGTATACATGTATATATTTATTTTATTTATTTTTTTTAAATTATCCAGGGGGCTGAACCCAAATAGTAGTATGGACTTCCCTGAGAACTCCATGTTCGGGATCTGTGCACAGACACTAGGTATACGGTACGGACCCCGAACATTACAGTAAGGCTGGCGCCAAACAAGCATTACTGCAAGTGCATCGCATGACACTTGGCTCCCGCTCTGCTAGAATGCAAGCCAAGTGTCATGCCAATATGATGTGATCCTGAGATCGCAGCACAGCAGCAGAGGACAGGGCGGGCGCTGCAGAGGAGAGACTAATCCCCCTATCTCCTCCATTGTCAGCAGATGCGTATATCGCACTGCACTCCACTGTAATGCAAGTACAACGCAATGTTTCTCTCGCAGCCATACACGTGTAAGGGTGCGAGAGAAAACAAATCTGATTCCACCCGCAGCATGCTGCGATTGTTTTCTCGGTCCAATTAAGGTTGAGAGAAAAAAAAAAAAAAATCGCTCATGGGACCGGCCCCATAGAGTAACATTGGTCCAAGTGGAATGCGATTTTTTGTCGCATTCCACTCGCACCTTTTTACTTGCCGTGTGTTCTTTGCCTTAGGGTTCACCTGTCACTAGTCACAACTCCATGTGAGCCTCAGCACCACTGGAAGGGCGCAGGTTTGGGAGGAGAATATAGTCTTTATTATTTACCTGGGGCAAACGGTGAATCAGAAGGGGTTGTCTTACTAATGGACCTCCCTTTTAGTGTAATTGTACTTTTAAGTATTTTTTCAGAATTAGCTGTCCTGTATATGTACATGAGGAATAACACTTTCTGGCTATTTTATGACCCGCATCCTGCATTTTCAGTTTTCCCCTCTGCAGGCTCTAAGACCCCTTTCACTCTGCATTCTTCCCCAATTTCAGAGGTCCTGTTGGGGTTTACATCCAAAACGCTCACAAACTGGGATTTAAATGTATGTACAAATGGGGCCATTGACTATAATGGTGCAGATTGAGTCACGTGCTCTATTGTGTATAATTTTCCCAAATAGGGGCGGACAACAGAAGAAGTGGATCATGAATGGAGAAAGAATCAAATCTCTCCAATAACACATTAAACACTTTCGCTTGTGTAAGGCTAGATTAACACTTAAGGCTGCAGTTCCGATTTTCCTTATAGGAACAGAACTTCACAAAGCAGATTCATCCCAAGGAAAAAGTAAACACCGTCAAACAGATCGCTAACAATGATGAGGTCCTTTAATGTGTCTGTCACTTTAATGGAAAAAACAAAACTGCAGTACACAATAAAGGACGCTCTGACACAAGTATGAACCTGAAAAAAGTGAAAACAGGGAGCGCATGTGAAGAGTCTCAGGACAGGAGTAACGGTGAGACCGGTAATTAAAACTGCTCACCTGGAGTGGTTGTGCAGCCCTCGCACAACCACGGTAATAGATGGGAGTGTAATGTTCCGCTGTCAGGAGGATTATCCGTAAGATCCTTCCAGGGAGACGAATTCCTGTATGCCTGATCCAGCCGCGGGTTAGTGGAGGGAATAGGTGTCCAAAAGGTCCTGGTTTTGATGAAGCCTCCGTTTAAGCAGCTCTTGCCATGAACCCCCGAAGGGGGAAATAGGTATCAATAAAAGTGAATCATGGTCTAATAGAGCGCTATGGAGGCCACAAAATCGTTTAGTAAGTTTTATTTGTTTTATCAAAGCCACAACACGTTTCGATATACACAATATCTTTGTCAAGTGGATCCACCTGACGAAGATAGTGTATATCGAAACGCGTTGTGGCTTTGATAAAACAAATAAAACTTACTAAACGATTTTGTGGCCTCCATAGCGCTCTATTAGACCATGATTCACTTTTATTGACAAGTATGAACCTAGCCTAATCTGAGCTACTTAGTATTCCATTTAAGAACTCGTACTAGAAGTCTGATATTTGCCGCTCCTTTTATTCTGACTGGAAATATATGAATGAATTCACATCACCCTTGTCTATAGGGTGTGTGGGGGGTGTGTGTGTGTGGGTTTATATATAACAGATAGCACTGATTGGACAGCATCAGACAGTTTGGAGACATCATTCATTGATATGGGAAATGGTAACACTTAGAAAGAATAACAGGAGCATCAGCGTGCACTAGTCTCACAAAAAGGAACTCCAGAATTGTTACTTTATGTTCACTAAAAAAACTGTGATTGGAGTTCACAGGTCCAATTTGAAAGGGTTATCCTAAATGGTATAAAGGAACCATAACGGCAAAAAATACCCATCGAACATTTCACCTTATTGTCTCCAATATCCGTCAAAGGGCTCCTTGCTTTTGATGTCCCTTTTTCTGGTGGGGAAAATCAAGTGCCTGCTACAGCCAATTATTAACCACTGATTGAGCGCAGAGGTATTATTCTGACAGTTTTGGCTTGGACAGAATGTTCCTGCTGCTATAGTCATATCAGAAATATGCATACTGCAGCCAGGTTGTATGTTAAAGGGGTTCTTCGAGAATTAGATAAAATGGCGTCCCTGATATTCACACTGCGGTCTGTACTAGTTACGTGTCAGTATGGGCTGCAGACTGAAAATATATAGCTCCAAGACCTATGTTTCAACTGACCAGCTGTATCACATACCTCAGTCAGCTGACAGCTGGGATGTGTGAAGAAATATTTTAACCCATGTTGGGCTTGATGAGATCTCAAGCTGCATCCCCCTGCTCCATCAGTCTGACAGCTTTATAGCACAGCACAAACACTGACAGCTCCCAACTTGACTGACGTTATGTGACACGCAGACTATCACGTGCAGGGATTAGATGCATGGAGTGTATCGGGTTGGGATTAGATGCACGGAGTATATCGCACTGGGATTAGATGATTGGAATGTATAACACTGCTGGGTAAGATGCAGAGTATATCGCATGTTAAAATTAGATAGGCGTGTCTGCATTACATGATGGGATTAGATATGCATCTGTGCATCACAAACTGGGATTAGATACAAGCAGTGTATCACATGTTGAGATTAGAAACGAGTCTGCGGACTATCACCCATGATGGTATTAGATACACAGCTCTGGACTGTATCACATGATGGGGACTATATACACAGCTCTGCGGCTATTAACACATGATGGACATTAGATACATCACTGTGGGCTGTATCACAAGCTGGGATTAGATACAAGCAGTGTATCACATGTTAAGATTAGAAACGAGTCTGCGGACTATCACCCATGATGGTATTAGATACACAGCTCTGGACTGTATCACATGATGGGGACTATATACACAGTTCTACGGGCTATTCACACATGATGGATATTAGATACATCACTGTGGGCTGTATCACACAAGATTGGGATTAGATACAGGGCTCTGCTATGTCAGGTTAAGGCCTCCTTCAGATGTCTGTAATTCAAGAACATCTGAATGGGGCATACAGTGACATAGCAGTGCTGTCAGTGATCAGAGCACACCACCATGATAAGGACACAAACACATCAGCGGTATTCTGCCGCACTGCCGGATCCGGCATAAGGGCAATACAGTACAATACAGTTCACAGACAGTGCGCAAGCTCTGGTCACATGCTGTCACAAGCTCCGGTCACATGACCGCATGTGCACGGAGCTTGCCAGTGAACTTTAATGTACTGCACTGTCCTTGTGCCGGATCTGCGAATGCGGCAGGAAAACGCTGATGTGAAACCAGCGTTACTCTGCTATGCTCTAAACACTGCGGTAACAGCAACACTGTGCTGTTTTCACCACTGGAAGAAGTCTCCGCTATATGCAGCATTTCCACCGCTTAGAGCAGTGCTATGGCGGTGCATTCTCCAGCGGGGAGCGCAGCACGGTAGCCAGACAGTAGTACAATGTCAGGCTGCCGATCAGTCTTCCAGCATCTCATGTCACCATTGAACAATCTGAGCAGTGACAGGAGGAAATTGTATCTCACAGCTCAGCTGTGACCTACACCAAAATTGTGCCAGGATCCCTCCACAGCTATGACCTAGACAACCCTGATCACAGCTGGAGGCAGCCACAATGCAGGAGATGCGACCGGATACCGACCGCAAACTTCTATGCCCATGGTCTGATGTATTTGTGGTGGACAAGTATCTTCAATAAGATGGTGCCGGAGATAGCGCTGTGTGCAGGCGCTGACTCCAACACCATCTTAGTTAAGAGTTCCTGAAATACTTCTAGATGCTACTGCACATATGCCGGACATAAATGTAACAGCATCGAAGGGAAGAGAAAGGCCAGGCAAGCATGCGGAAAAAACGCAAAACCCGACCCACATAGTCCACCCAGATGCACACGCCACTTAAACAATCAGTGTATTTCTGGAACTTTGACTACACATTTTTCTGAAATCAAGCATTCAATCTCTCATCTAAAGGTGTGATTGCATTCAGCATCCTAGCTCCAGGATGGCTTTACTTTACATATGAAAATCCTGCTGGTTGGTTCACCTTAATGATATTATGCACTCAATAGTGCACACTTATTCACATTATACTTGGTCTGACACTTTTTTTTTGTTTATGGAAAAACATTTTGTTCATCTTTACCAAAATTATTAAAGCTTGTAAAAGCCAATTGTAAATTTGTCGTAGACACTAAAAATGGAGCATATTATGCCAAGGTGGGTGTACACTGAATGGTGGAGTCTCCCCCTGGTTGCCGATTGCAGTGAAAGAAAGCTATGAGGGATTTCAACTTGCCCGATTCTTTGGTTCCCAAGGCCACGTGCACACGATGCGTATTTGCTGAGTTATATGCACACGTTGAATATTTGGGGAGTTTTTTTTACCTCAGTACTTGTAAGGTCACGTGCACACGTTCAATATTTGGTGAGTTTTTACCTCAGTATTTGTAAGGCCACATGCACACGTTGAATATTGGTGAGTTTTTACCTCAGTATTTGTAAGGCCACATGCACACGTTGAATATTGGTGAGTTTTTACCTCAGTATTTGTAAGGCCACATGCACACGTTGAATATTGGTGAGTTTTTACCTCAGTATTTGTAATGCCACATGCACACGTTGAATATTGGTGAGTTTTTACCTCAGTATTTGTAATGCCACATGCACACGTTGAATATTGGTGAGTTTTTACCTCAGTATTTGTAAGGCCACATGCACACGTTGAATATTGGTGAGTTTTTACCTCAGTATTTGTAAGGCCACATGCACAGGGTATTTGGTAAGTTTTTTACCTCAGTATTTGTAGCCAAAACCAGTAGTGGAACAATTAGAGGAAAAGTATAATAGAAACACGGGCACAACTCCTGTATTTATCACTCACTCCCGGTTCTGGCTTACAAATATGGAGGTAAAAAAACCTCACCCAATACTGAGTATGCACTTGGCTTAAAAGTGATAAGATGCTTCCATTGGTGTTTAATCAGTCAGATATTCCCCTCTCCCCAATGAGAACACATGTATGCTTGGATTATGTATAGGACTGTTGTGTGAGCGAGCATTCGATAGACTGCCATCTTTCAGTGTATAGACCGCTCTGGATCCAAAACACAAAAATGTCAAATAAAATGATTTATTACCACTGCTTAGCAGAAAACCAGTAACAGATTTATTCACATGATGACCTATATTGTAACAATTTACAGACATTTTATAGAGAATTTCTTGCTCTTTCCATACTGGAGAGGAATCTTGTTTTATGTTTATGTTTTATTTCCACATGATGATAGTATCTAGTGGAATCCTATATTTTCCAAGAGTAATCACCAATATCTGCTTGGGAAACCAATATGTAGTTTAGAAATGAGGGCGATTTGACCGATATTCCTGGCGGCCATATTTATGGAATTCATCGGATGTGTTGTATTATTTCTGTAGCACACACAAAACTGAAAAAACAGCATTCATTGGGAAGAATACAAGACAATCCCCATAAACACAAGCATGACCTGTATACAAATTAAATAATAAAGATTAATTGTAATTTTTCAACAGCACACAAAATAAATTGTTTTTGTTGGTAACAGATGCGCTAGTTATACCAATGTAACAGGGTGTCCATAATAAGGGTTACTTAACCGTCTGGCTGTATTCTGTATGAGAAGAGGCGAAACTTGTGGAGCACCGGTACAGAAAAAGTGGTCAAAAATTATGAAGTGGAAAGTTGCAGGAGGCACCTGTGTTCTTCTTGCTGGGGCTGTCACAATGGGTTAATGGGCCTACATTCCCAGAATACAGGCTACTGCAAACAGCATTGTATTCCTCAAGGTAGAGAAGCCTCGGCTTACAAAGTTGTAGAGGGAAAACTGACAGAAGCAGAATAAATGGGAGGCTTCACATATTATTCCACAAGGGCACTACTTCTAAGGCTATGTGCGCATGTTGCATAGTGTCCATGCTGAAAATGCTGCAGCGATTTGGCAGTGCATGTGCGCTTGAAATCGCTGCAGAAACACTGCATAATGGATGCCGTGTGTCTGCAGAATAGATGCAGATTTCATGTGCTCTGGATGCTGCCTCTCCCATGCGGGAGCAGCATCCAAAGCGCACAAAATAAGTGACGTTACTTTGAGCGCAGCGATTTGGATCAGCATGCAAATTGCTGCGCTCTGAAATGCAATGTGCGGTTGGATTATGCACAATCTTCATAGACTGTGCTGGTGACGCAGGCGTTTACATTGCAGTGCAATATGCAGCGTAAATGCATGAAATTACGCAATGTGCGCACATAGCCCTACTCAAGGCTCAGCAGAATGTTTATTCCCCAATTCTTCCTAATTATGTACGTAATGTGGTTTAGGTGTAATAAAATACTTCCTGATCACCATCTTCCCCGATTTCCAGCACCGATCCGGTTCTCCGAATAGCCAGCTGTCACACAGGGGTTGATGTGTGGACTGGAAGTCGCTTCCCCTATGGATGTCTATGGAGCGGTGGTCTGACACTTGCAAAACCGCTACCGCTCCACACAGCAGACGTTGTGTGAGCCGGCAAAGTGGTGGTGCTGTAAATTGGGGAAAAATGACGACTTTATCAATTATAATGACTCTAAACTGGAAGTTCACTTCGGACTGATATGTTTTCTGCATGATGTTTAATGGGAAACAACGTAAAGAGAATTTTCACCTTTGAATAAGATGGTGTCTTATTTTTATGTATGGTTTGAATTCTGTGCTGAATACAGTTATACCCTCATAGTGGATGGATCTATAGTACAATATAAAGGCTGTTATCGATGATCCAGTCTGATGGGTAGTCCGATGGCAGAGCGGCTGTGGTCAGTGATTGGCTGCAGCTTGGATGTTAAGACATCATCGCTGCATACAATCAGCATTGGACCTGAGGAGGGCAAGTATCATTGTGTTTTTTATTTTTAATATACATTCCCAGCCAGCACCATTAAGCTGACCATGCACACTAGATTAATGCCTGCCAAATATTGTCTGACCATCTAATGTGGTCTACACCAACATCTGATGTCAGGTGAAAAAAAAATAATTGGCCAGTTAAGAGTTCAACATGACTGATTATCTTTTTTTCACTCAGAGATGAGCCAGTACCAGAGGTTTCTGACATCGGCTTACGTCCGTAGGGTCGAGCGTGCCTGTAGATGGCTGGGATTAGGAGGGATAGCTGTCAACCACACAAGCGTTCAGCAAACAGCTATGTAACGTGTATAGGAGAATTCAGAATAGCTACGAGCTAACTTTAATGGATGCAAAGCCAAAAATGAAGCACCATATTATAGTGCTAGTAACATGGCATAAGGTAGTAGGCCAATGTTGACCTAGCACATAAAGAGGGCCTCAGATACACACTATGGGCGCACCTATGTGGTCAACCATTACGCTGTTGTGGGATCAAGCTCTGTAGCCCTTTGTACTGCACACATAGGGACAGTACCCAAGGGCCACTAGTTGCCCACCGCTGTATGAAGTGCGTATAAGGTCATTATCACAGGAGTGGTCGTATTCCTAATTGATATTCTTAGGGGGATAGAACGATCAGTGTATTGCCAGAGTAACCATGTGAAGGGCTAAGTTCTACATAAACGTGAGTCATTTGTCTTAGGAGCCTGAATGTGATCAAGCAATGGATAGAAAGACCGTTTCAGATGAGAGACGAGACACCATAGGCATTACTGGAGAGGAGAACTCTTCAAGGGGATCATAATTCTGGATTCCATTTCCTGTATAAGAGGGACTGAAACAAGAAAGATGGTGTTACACTTTATTGTGTCACTAAGTTTGATAAAAAATACACTCTCAGGTTGTACCCAAACATTGTGACAAATAGAAATATAATCTAACGAGACTGAAAATATCCCAGTGATCTGGTAACTGTCACACCTTCGAGACGGTTCACAGATTCAGGCATCGGATATGTGATATTCTGCATCACAATCTTTGGTGCTGTGTGTTTGTTGTAAACTAAAAAGTCCATTCACACAAAATCCGTATATAATTACGGTCTTTATGTCCTCATCTCCACACAAAGTTAAAACTACTTCTTTTTGCTATGTCCTGGAACTGTCCTGTCACTATAGGTGCTGGAACTTCCTTTCACAGTCCCAGTTTGCCATTGTCCAATAGACTATCCTTCCTAAATGGCCTGCATGAAGTCTGATATACAGAAGAGTTAGGCTATGTGCCCACGCTGCGGAAAATTTGCCGCAATTTTTTTGCGGAAATTCCGCGGATTCTTTAAAAATCCGCAGTACAGCAAGTCCCCAGCCATTTCTATGGCATTTGGGTACTGCTGTGCCCATGCTGCGTTTTTTTCCGCAGCGGAAATAATGCGGCATTTCCCTGCAGAAAAATCTGCAGCATGTCAATTATTCCTGCGGATTTCTCTGCAGGGTCCTATACTTACCTACCTTGATAGAAGACACCAAAGTCACTTTCTCCGTCCGGTGCACAGGAGCGCGGTGGAGCCAGGTAGAGGAAAAAAGAGGTGGGCGGGCCTGCACGAGCTCCGGTCATGTGACAGCCAGAGCTAGTTCAGGCCCGCCCACCTTCTCCTGCAGTGTAGACACGGCCAGAGACGGAGAGTGACGTGCTGCGTGACGGAGGTTAAGTATGAACTCCTCGATCACTGCAGCACTTGTTCTGCATTGAGGATGCAGTGCTGAAGCCATGATACTATATCCTCAATGCAGAATGACCGCAGCATATCCGCAGGACATTCCGCTGTGCATCCGCAGCATGGAAACAGACAAAAGTTGTGCTGCGGATCTCTGGGAGCTCCTGCAGAATGTTCTGCTGATATAACCGCAGGACACTGTCCCCTTGGGCACATAGCCTTAAAGCCAAGAGGGAAGTAAAAAAAAAAAGAAAAAAAGTACAGCGACCAATGAATAATATCTTAGCTGAGTGGAGCTCCCTCATAGATTTCCAAATTCGGTACGAGCAGTCTAGCAGCAATCCAGCCATAAAATGGTCTAGATCCACAAAAAGAAATACAGACCTTTCTCTACACCCTCCACCCAAAAATAAAATTTTATACAGTCCTGATGAAGTACTACACGATGCAAAAATGCTGATGCCTTGCTGTAACTCCTGCCCTGCATGGTTTTGTATAAATAAAATAATGGAAGCTTGGTAAGTGCCATGCCTCCTTCTTGATAGAGAGATATATTACTGACATCTCGTGGTCCGTTACCTGTATAGTAGACACATTCATCCCAGCCATCTTTCTGCCAGGCTGAATTCCTGATGTCATCCCGGGTCTGGAGATCAGTGTAAGCTGGAATGAGATTAACAATGCCATACTGTAGTACCCAATTATGCATTAATAACTGTATAACTAGGCTCTACTCCCAGGAATACATGTGATTTCATGGATTCTGACAGAATATACGTCATTCATTCATATAACAGCCATCTAATGGAACTGAACCCCACTGATTATGAAAATAAAGAGGTTTGTATAGGGGACTGCTTTCTATTATGTCCAGAGATAAGTGATGCTCTAAAGGCCACGTCACACTAAGCAACATCGCTAGCAACATAGCTGCTAAGGAACAACTTTTGTGATGTTGCTAGCGATGTTGCTGTGTGTGACATCCAGCCACAACCTGGCTCCTGCTGTGAGGTCGTTGGTTGTTGTTGAATGTCCTGGGCCATTTTTTAGTTGTTGCTCTCCCGCTGTGAAGCACAGATCGCTGTGTGTGACAGCAACAACTAAATGTGCAGGCAGCAGGAGCCGGCTTCTGCGGACGCTGGTAACCACAGTAAACATCGGGTAACCAAGAAGCCCTTACCTTGGTTGCCCGATGTTTACCTTCGTTACCAGCGTCCGCCGCTCTCAGCTGTCAGTGCCGGCTCCTGCTCTGTGCACATGTAGCTGGAGTACACATCGGGCAATTAACCCGATGTATACTGTGGCTAGATGTGTACTGTGGCTAGGAGTGCAGAGAACAGGAGCCGGCACCGACAGCTGAGAGCGGCGGACGCTGGTAACGAAGGTAAACATCGGGTAACCAAGGTAAAGGCTTCTTGGTTACCCGATATTTACTGTGGTTACCAGCGTCTACAGAAGCCGGCTCCTGCTGCCTGCACACGTAGCAGAGTACACATCGGGTAATTACCCCGATGTGTACTGTGGCTAGGTGTGCAGGGAGCCAGCGCTAAGCAGTGTGCGCTGGTAACCAAGGTAAATATCGGGTTGGTTACCCGATATTTACCTTAGTTACCAAGCGCAGCATCGCTTCCACGCGGTGCTGGGGGCTGGTCACTGGTGAGATCTGCCTGTGTGACAGCTGCCCAGCAACCCGTGTAGCGACGCTCCAGCGATCCCTGCCAGGTCAGGTTGCTGGTGGGATCGCTGGAGCGTCGCTTAGTGTGACATCTCACCAGCGACCTCCTAGCAACTTACCAGCGATCCCTATCAGGTTGTATCGTTGTTGGGATCGCTGGTAAGTTGTTTAGTGTGACTGGGCCTTAAGCATTACCTCTAATTAAAATTGTTGACTTGTACTAAAGGGGATTAGAATTTTTACAAACACATGGGTGGGTGGCCATTTGTTCAGACGATCACCGTTCCAAGCTCAGAGACCACACACCAATGTTGTATTTGAACATGTCTAATTAACGTGTCATGTAATAAGGCAAGCCGATCATGCCATGGGAATTTCAATACCCAATCCTTCATTTTCCTCCCAACATCATCAATCTCCATACATATTGATTAGATGTATGGTAAGCCACATCTGAGTAAGCATATGTTCTTAATGGGGAGAGGGAAGTGAGTTGCTGCCAGACACTTCTGTCAGTAGTTTATCTTTGCAAGGAACAAAATGGTCAGATGTTAAAGGGAACCGGTCACATTGAAAAATGCTATTAACCCGCAGATATGGGGTTAATCTGCAGGTTAATAGCATTATGAACCTGCCCGGCACATGCACATTAAACCTCACTGCTGGGAGGAAATTAACTTTAATCCTCGCTGCGTTCAGTCTTGGAGGTGGTGCCAGTGCGAGTCTAGTTACAGCTTTGTGTATGGAGAGCGGCTGCTGTACCTACACCTCCCGAACCGACTGACAGCTAGATCTAATCTAGAGCGGCTGTCAGTCAGTGCGGGGGGCGAGGCTATGGCTTCCGCTCTCCATACAAAGAGTGGTGACTGAATTCACGCTGGTGCCACCTCTATGACTGAAATCGGAACGCTGCCGGGGAATTAACGTTTCTCTCCTCCTGGCAGCAGGGCTTAATGTGCAGGCACCAGGCAGGTTCAGAATGCTATTAACCTGTAGATTAATCCCATATCAGCAGGTTAATAGCAGTTTTCCACGTGACAGTTTCCCTTGAAAGTTCAATACTTTCTTCTGGCATCCGCCATGGGAGGGGGGGTGGGGGTTGGAGGGGGGGACAGGTGGTCTCCATACACATCAATGATCAGCATATTCAGACCATATTAAAGGAAGTCTGTTAGCACAAAATGACTCCAACCCACTTCTCATCTTTGACAGCTCTAGCTTTACTGGGGCCAGAGTAGATAGATAGGAAACATTTAGGTGGGAAAGTGCATTAAACTAGTCACCCAAGCCCAGGGTGCATCAAGTGCCTGTGCTTGCCTTCTACAGTAATTTATGCTGACAGATTCCCTTTTAAGGATTTGTTCCATGTTTTAGCGTTATCGCTCATCTACAGAATTTGTAATAACTTGCTGACCACTGTGGATCTCACTGCTGGGACCTCCAACCATCCTGAGATCAGAGCTCTATAGTGCCCATCTGAAAGGAGTCTCAGACCGCTCCATTACTTATATATGGGACTACTCAAGATGGCTCGGCTTTTTCCAGTGACTTAAAGGGGTTGGCCCACGAACAGTGTTGATTTTAATCAATAGATCTTGGAATAATAATAATTTCCACAATTGGATGTGTTTAAAAACAATGTTGCTGTGCTGAAATAATCTTATATGTGAGTCCATGCTATGTACTGTGTAATGGCCATGTCTGATCGTACAGGGACATGGTCTGAGCATACCGCATCTCCTGGGCGGGGGAGGAAGTAATAAAGTATACAGACATTACAGCATGAGATCGGAAATAATTCATCCTTTGAGGTAAAACATTTTTTAAAAAGAAGCACGGAAATGTTTTACCTCACAAAAAGAATCAGCTGTATTCCCATGCTGTATACTCTTTTGCGTCTTCCCTGCCTAGGAGATATGGTATGATCAGACCATGTCCCTGTATGGTCAGACACAGCCATACACAGTACACAACCGTTACACAGTACACAGCAGGGACACCTTTTTAAGATGATCTCAGCACAGGAACATTTTTTTCTTTAAACACATCTAATTGTGGAAATTATTATTATTCCAAGATCTACAGATTAAAATCAACTTTGAAATTAACTTTGTGGGAAAACCCCTTACACTGACAATTCAGATAGGGCTCCGTATGGTGGTGGAGGTCCCAGTGATCTGTAAGTTATCACCTATCCAAAAAAGAGAATTTTGTTTACTTACCGTAAATTCTTTTTCTTATAGTTCCGACATGGGAGACCCAAACCATGGGTGTATAGCTTCTGCCTCCGGAGGACACACAAAGTACTACACTAAAAGTGTAGCTCCTCCCTCCGAGCATATACACTCCCCGGATGACAAATCCAACCAGTTTAGTGCCAAAGCTGAAGGAGGACATCCACCCATAAGTAGAGATAGAGTAAAACCCGGAATAACCGGAACTTCTGTCTACAACAACAGCCGGTGAAAACACACGGAACAAGAAAGCTGCCAACAGGCAACAGGGAGGGTGCTGGGTCTCCCATGTCGGAACTATAAGAAAAAGAATTTACGGTAAGTAAACAAAATTCTCTTTTTCTTTATCGTTCCTTATGGGAGACCCAAACCATGGGACATCTCAAAGCAGTCCATGGGTGGGAAATAAACAGAAACTGAGAAGTAGGCGAAACCTAACTTCACAAATGGGCGACAGCCGTCCGAAGGATGCGTCTGCCCAAGCTCGCATCTGCCGAAGCATGAGCATGCACTTGGTAGTGCTTCGAAAGGGTGTGCAGACTAGACCAAGTGGCAGCCTGACAGACCTGCTGAGCCGTAGCCCAAGAGGCACCGACAGCTCTGGTCGAGTGCGCCTTAATCCCTGGCGGGGGAGGCATCTGAGAACATAGGTAGGCATCGGATATGGCCGACCTAATCCAATGAGCTAGGGTCGGTTTAGAAGCCGAGAGACCCTTGCGCTGACCTGTGGTCAGCACAAAAAGATAGGTGCACCGCCTAAAAAAAAACAGCGGTGCGTGACACATAGATCCGGAGCGTCCGCACCAAATCTAAAGCATGCAACGCTTTCTCAAAGCGATGCACAGGGGCCGAACAAAGGGAAGACAATGAAATGTCCTGGTTAAGGTGGAACGGAGACACCACCTTAGGGAGAAGGCCCGGAGTTGGATGGAGAACCACCTTGTCTTGGTGAAAAAAACCAAAAAGGGTGACTCCGAAGAGAGCACAGTCAAATAAGAGACTCTCCTAAGAGAAATTATGGCCACCAGAAAAACCACTTTCTGTGAAAGACTAAACAACGAAACCTCCCTAAGAGGCTCAAAGGGGGGTTTCTGTAAGGCCATGAGGACCAAGAAAGGTCTCAGGGATCCAGAGACCGCCGGTAAGGCGGAATGATGTAAGATGCGCCCTGCATGAAGGTGCGCACCTGGGCCAGTCGGGCGATACGCCGCTGACAGAGCCGAGACCTGTCCCTTGAGGGAATGAGGGACAGACCTAGCTGCAGGCCGGACTGTAGAAAGGACAGAATGGTCGTCAAGGAAAAAACGGCCAAGGAGCATGGCCGGAAGAACGACACCAGGACAGGAAAATTCTCCAAGTCCTGAGGTAAAACCTGGCCGAGGAAGACTTCCGAGCCTGAGTCATAGTGAAGATGACCTCGGAAGGAATGCCTGAAGCCGTAAGGATTCAGGGCTCAAGAGCCACGCCGTCAATCTGAGAGCCGCAGAATTGTTGTGGAAAACGGACCCTCTGAGAGAACGTCTGGCCGGTCCGGGAGATGCCACAGCACCTCTACGAACAGACGGAGCAGGTCTGAGAACCAAGCTCGCCTGGGCCTGGGGCGATGAGTACGACCCGACGGCCCTCCATTTTCATCTTGCGCAGGACTCTGGGCAAGAGAGCTAGAGGGGGAAACACGTAGGCCAGACGGAGCTGGGACCAGTCTGGAACCAGCGCGTCCGCTGCCAAGGCCTGAGGATCGTGGGAGCGAGCCACGTAAACCGGGACCTTGTTGTTGTGCCGGGATGCCATTAGATCCACTCCCGGAGTGCCCTGCCTGCTAAATTGACCGGAACACTGCCGGATGCAGGGCTCACTCGCCGCTGTCCACGGTTTGACGGCTGAGATAATCTGCCTCTCAGTTCTCTGCGCCTGGGATGTGGACTGCGGATATGGTGGACTTGGAGTCCTCCGTCCACTGAAGGATATGTTGAACTTCCAACATTGCTAGGCGGCTGCGAGTCCTAGGACTACAGCCCTGATTTCCAGCACATTGATCGAGAGGGCTGATTCGGACGGAGTCCAAGTGCCCTGTGCTCGGTGGTGGAGAAACACTGCTCCCCAGCCGGATAGACTGGCATCCGTGGTGAGAATCACCCATGACGGGGCCAGAAAGGAGCGTCCCTGGTACAGAGAGAGGGGCCGAAGCCACCACTTAAAGAGAGCTCCTGGTCTGTGGCGACAGAGTCACCAGCCTGTGCAAGGAAGAAGTCCCTTGTCCCAACAGCGGAAAATGTCCAGCTGCAGGGGACGCAGATGGAACTGGCAAGGGGAACCGCTTCTATTGACGCCACCATCTGACCCAGCACCTGCATGAGGTGCCTGATGGAATGACGGCGGAGCCTCAGCAGAGAGCGAACCGCCAGATGAAGAGACTGCTGTTTGACTAAGGGCAGCTTCACAAGTGCCAGCCGAGTCTCGAATTGCATCCCTAGGTACGTAAGTTCCTGGGTCGGGGTCAGAGTGGACTTGCAAGCGTGGCGAGAGTGAGCGAGACACTCCGCTGACAGTCTGCACTGGATGAAGCCCTGACTAGAAGGGCGTCCAGGTAAGGAATCACTACCAACCCCTGGAGGAGCAGAACCGCAACTGGTGAATACACGAGGGGCCGTGGCTAACCCAAAGGGGAGAGCCACGAATTGGAAATGTTCCTCTCCGATTACAAAACGTAGCCAACGCTGGTGTGAAACTGCAATTGGTACATGCAGATAGGCATCTCTGATGTCGATGGATGCCAGGAAATCTCCTTGGGTCATTGACTGATCGCAGAGATTCCATGCAAAATTGCCGCACCTGAACATGCTTGTTGAGAAGCTTGAGATCCAGGTCGGAAAGCACCGTCCTTTTCGGGGACTAGGAAGAGATTTGAGTAGAAATCTCAGAACCGTTCCCAGTCGGGAACTGGTACAATTACTCCATTGGCCTGCAAGAATGCCACGGCCTGTGAGAAGGCGGCGGCCTTGGAGCAGGGGGGAGTTGTCAGAAAAGAAGGGAATTTTGTTTACTTACCGTAAATTCCTTTTCTTCTAGCTCCAATTGGGAGACCCAGACAATTGGGTGTATAGCTTATGCCTCCGGAGGTCACACAAAGCATTACACTTAAAAGTGTAAACCCCTCCCCTCTGCCTATACACCCGCCCGTGCATCACGGGCTCCTCAGTTTTGGTGCAAAAGCAGGAAGGAGGAAACTTATAAATTGGTCTAAGGTAAATTCAATCCGAAGGATGTTCGGAGAACTTAAACCATGAACCAAGAACAATTCAACATGAACAACCTGTGTACACAAAAGAACAACAGCCCGAAGGGAACAGGGGCGGGTGCTGGGTCTCCCAATTGGAGCTAGAAGAAAAGGAATTTACGGTAAGTAAACAAAATTCCCTTCTTCTTTGTCGCTCCATTGGGAGACCCAGACAATTGGGACGTCCAAAAGCAGTCCCTGGGTGGGTAAAGAATACCCCGGTAATAGAGCCGAAAGACGGCCCCTTCCTACAGGTGGGCAACCGCTGCCTGGAGGACTCGCCTACCTAAGCTGGCATCTGCCGAAGCGTAGGTATGCACCTGATAGTGCTTCGTGAAAGTGTGCAGACTCGACCAGGTAGCCGCCTGACACCTGCTGAGCCGTAGCCTGGTGCCGCAATGCCCAGGACGCACCCACGGCTCTGGTAGAATGGGCTTTCAGTCCTGAAGGAACCGGAAGGCCAGAAGAACGGTAGGCTTCAAGAATTGGTTCCTTGATCCACCGAGCCAAGGTTGACTTGGAAGCCTGCGACCCTTTACGCTGGCCAGCGACAAGGACAAAGAGCGCATCCGAGCGGCGCAGGGGCGCCGTACGAGAAATGTAGAGCCGGAGTGCTCTCACAAGATCTAACAAGTGCAAATCCTTTTCACATTGATGAACTGGATGAGGACAAAAAGAAGGTAAGGAGATATCCTGATTGAGATGAAAAGGGGATACCACCTTCGGGAGAAATTCCGGAACCGGACGCAGAACCACCTTGTCCTGGTGAAACACCAGGAAGGGAGCTTTGTATGACAGTGCAGCTAGCTCAGACACTCTGCGAAGTGATGTGACTGCCACTAGGAAGACCACCTTCTGCGAGAGGCGAGAAAGAGAAATATCTCTCATTGGCTCGAAAGGTGGTTTCTGAAGAGCCATTAGCACCCTGTTCAGATCCCAGGGTTCTAGCGGGCGCTTGTAAGGGGGGACTATGTGGCAAACCCCCTGCAGGAACGTGCGTACTTGCGGAAGCCTTGCTAGACGCTTTTGAAAAAATACAGAGAGCGCCGAGACTTGTCCCTTAAGAGAGCCGAGAGACAGCCCCTTTTCCATTCCGGATTGAAGGAAAGACAGAAAAGTGGGCAAGGCAAATGGCCATGGAATAACACCCTGATCAGAGCACCAGGATAAGAAGATCCTCCACGTCCTGTGGTAGATCTTGGCTGACGTTGGTTTCCTGGCCTGTCTCATAGTGGCAATGACCTCTTGAGATAACCCTGAGGACGCTAGGATCCAGGACTCAATGGCCACACAGTCAGGTTGAGGGCCGCAGAATTCAGATGGAAAAATGGCCCTTGAGACAGCAAGTCTGGTCGGTCTGGTAGTGCCCACGGTTGACCTACCGTGAGATGCCACAGATCCGGGTACCACGACCTCCTTGGCCAGTCTGGGGCGACGAGGAGGGCGCGGCGGCAGTCGGACCTGATCTTGCGTAACACTCTGGGCAGCAGTGCCAGAGGAGGAAAGACATAAGGCAGTTGAAACTGCGACCAATCCTGAACTAAGGCGTCTGCCGCCAGAGCTCTGTGATCTTGAGACCGTGCCATGAATGCCGGGACCTTGTTGTTGTGCCGGGACGCCATTAGGTCGACGTCCGGCTTCCCCCAGCGGCAACAGATCTCTTGAAACACGTCCGGGTGAAGAGACCATTCCCCTGCGTCCATGCCCTGGCGACTGAGAAAGTCCGCTTCCCAGTTTTCCACGCCCGGGATGTGTACTGCGGAGATGGTGGAGGCTGTGGCTTCCACCCACAGCAGAATCCGCCGAACTTCCTGGAAGGCTTGCCGACTGCGCGTGCCGCCTTGGTGGTTGATGTATGCCACCGCCGTGGCGTTGTCCGACTGAATTCGGATCTGCCTGCCTTCCAGCCACGGCTGGAACGCCTTCAGGGCTAGATACACTGCCCTTATCTCCAGAACATTGATCTGAAGGGAGGACTCTGGCTGAGTCCAGGTACCCTGAGCCCTGTGGTGGAGGAAGACCGCTCCCCACCCTGACAGACTCGCGTCCGTCGTGACCACAGCCCAGGATGGGGGCAGGAAGGATTTCCCCTTCGACAAAGAAGTGGGAAGAAGCCACCACTGAAGGGATGCCTTGGCTGCCCGAGAAAGGGAGACGTTCCTGTCGAGGGACGTCGATTTCCTGTCCCATTTGCGGAGAATGTCCCATTGAAGAGGACGCAGATGAAACTGTGCAAATGGAACTGCCTCCATTGCTGCCACCATCTTCCCTAGGAAGTGCATGAGGCGTCTCAAGGGGTGCGACTGGGCTCGGAGGAGAGATCGCACCCCTGTCTGTAGTGATCGTTGTTTGTCCAGCGGAAGTTTCACTATCGCTGGGAGAGTGTGAAACTCCATCCCGAGATATGTCAGCGATTGTGTCGGTGTCAGTTTTGACTTTGGGAAATTGATGATCCACCCGAACTTCTGGAGTGTCTCCAGAGCAATGTTCAGGCTGTGTTGGCATGCCACCCGAGAGGGGGCCTTGACAAGAAGATCGTCCAAGTAAGGGATCACTGAGTGTCCCTGAGAGTATAGGACTGCAACCACTGTTGCCATGACCTTGGTGAAGACCCGTGGGGCTGTTGCCAGGCCGAAAGGCAATGCCACGAACTGAAGGTGTTCGTCCCCGATGGCGAAACGCAGGAAGCGCTGATGCTCTGGTGCAATCAGCACGTGGAGATAAGCATCCTTGATGTCGATTGAGGCTAGGAAGTCTCCTTGGGACATCGAGGCGATGACGGAGCGGAGAGATTCCATCCGGAATCGTCTGGTTTTCACGTGTTTGTTGAGCAGTTTGAGGTCCAGGACGGGACGGAAAGATCCGTCCTTTTTTGGTACGACAAACAAGTTGGAGGAAAAACCGTGACCCCATTGCTGAAGGGGAACGGGGATAACTACTCCTTCTGCCTTCAGAGAGTTCACCGCCTGCAGAAGAGCATCGGCTCGCTCGGGGGGCGGAGATGTTCTGAAGAAACGAATCGGAGGACGAGAATTGAACTCTATCCTGTAACCGTGAGACAGAATGTCTCTCACCCATCGGTCTTGGACATGTGGGAACCAGGCGTCGCAAAAGCGGGAGAGCCTGCCACCGACCGAGGATGCGGTTTGGGGAGTCCGCAAGTCATGAGGAGGCCGCTTTGGGAGCGGTTCCTCCGGCGGTCTTTTTAGGACGTGCCTTAGACCGCCATGAATCAGAGTTCCTCTGATCCTTTTGAGGCCTGTTGGGCGAGGAGAATTGAGACCTGCCTGAGGGCCGAAAGGACCGAAACCTCGATTGTACCTTCCGTTGTTGAGGTCTGTTAGGTTTGGACTGGGGTAAGGACGAGTCCTTACCCTTGGATTGTTTAATGATTTCATCCAATTGCTCGCCAAACAGGCGGTCGCCAGAAAACGGCAAACCGGTTAAAAACTTCTTGGAAGCAGAGTCTGCCTTCCATTCACGTAGCCACATGGCCCTGCGGACTGCCACTGAATTGGCGGATGCTACCGCTGTACGGCTCGCAGAGTCTAGTACCGCATTCATGGCGTAGGACGCAAACGCCGACGCCTGAGAGGTTAATGACACAACCTGCGGAGTCGCGGCTCGTGTGAGTGCATTAATCTCAGACTGACAAGCTGAGATAGCTTGTAGTGCCCATACGGCAGCAAATGCCGGAGCAAAGGACGCGCCGATAGCCTCATAGATGGATTTCATCAGGAGCTCTATCTGCCTGTCAGTGGCATCCTTTAGTGATGCACCATCTGCCACCGCAACTATGGATCTGGCCGCCAGTCTAGAGACTGGAGGATCCACCTTGGGACACTGGGCCCAACCCTTGACTACGTCAGGGGGGAAGGGATAACGTGTGTCATGAAGTCGCTTAGTAAAGCGCTTATCCGGAAAAGCTCGGTGCTTCTGGACTGCGTCTTTGAAGTCGGAGTGATCAAGAAACGCACTTCGTGTACGTTTGGGAAACCTAAAATGAAATTTCTCCTGCTGAGAAGCTGACTCCTCAATCGGAAGGGGTGGAGGAGAAAGATCTAACACCTGATTGATTGACGCTATAAGGTCGTTTACTATGGCGTCCCCTTCAGGCGTATCAAGGTTGAGCGCGGCGTCAGGATCAGAGTCCTGATCTGCCGCATCTGCTTCATCCTCCAGAGAGTCCTCATGCTGAGACCCTGAACAGTGTGATGAAGTCGAGGGACGCTCCCAGCGAGCCCGCTTCGTCGGTCTGGGACTGCGGTCCGTGTCGGAGTCCTCCCCTTGGGACCTATGAGTTGACCCAGGAGCTCTTTGCTGCTCCGACCGAGGGGGGCATGGGGGCAATGAATCAACAGTGCCCGGGGCCTGTGTTACAGGTCTGGACTGCAAAGCTTCCAGTATCTTAGCAGACCATCTATCCATAGACTCAGAAAGTTTGTCAGCAAATACTGCAAACTCTGTCCCTGTCACCTGGACAGTGGGGGCCGGAGGTTCCACCTGGGCCGGGGGTCCCACCAGTGGCTGAGACTCCGGCTGAGTGAGTGTCACAGGGGCTGAGCATTGCACACAATGAGGGTAGGTGGAACCTGCAGGAAGCATTGCCGCACATGAGGTACAGGTTGCAAAGTAAGCCTGTGCTTTGGTACCCTTGCTTTTTGCAGACGACATGCTGTTTCTCCTCTTAGAATAATCAGTGAGGGTATATAGCCAAACGCTAACAGTGAGGCCGTACAGAGTAAATGTATACACTATAAGCATATAAATATACAATTCGGCACCCAGGGGGACCAGCACCTAGTAACAGGTGCGGCTTACCGACCGCTCCCAGCGGTTGTGTGACCACCAGATCCCTGCCTGGGCCTCCCAGAGCTGTTGGAGCTCAGTTGTCTCCCCTCTGAAGTTCTCCAGCGTCTTGTAGCAATGGCTGCCGGCGTTCAGAGAGGAGGAGGGGGCCGTGGGCGTGCCTGTAAAAGTGCGGGAATCTGGTGCCCCACGGTGCTCAGTGAGGGGGGAGGAGGATACAAAGTATGCTCCTGCCCTCAGCGCTGACGTCCAGTGCAGCGTCCCGCCCTTACCCCTGACTGGCAGGCCCGGGGGCGGGAATATGCGGCACTAGGCCGCAAAAGCCGGGGACTAAAGTTATAAGCGCGGCCGGCAAACAAGCGCGGCCAGCGCGGTAGTCCCGGCGCACTAACACACCCAGCAGCTGCTGCAGTGTCCATTACCCAGGCGCACTATGCGCCGTCCCCAAGGGGACACAGAGTACCTCAGAGTCGCAGGGCCTTGTCCCTGATGATACCCAGCTCCTGTCCAGCAGATTCCCCCAGGGGCTGCGGAGGGAGCGCGGTCCCAGCGCCTGGTGACCGGTCAGGATCCCACTTCACCCAGAGCCCCTAAGGGATGGGGAAGGAAAACAGCATGTGGCTCCTGCCTATGTACCCACAATGGGTACCTCAACCTTAACAGCACCGCCGACCCGAGTGGGGTGAGAAGGGAGCATGCTGGGGGCCCTGTATGGGCCCACTTTTCTTCCATCCGATATAGTCAGCAGCTGCTGCTGACTAAAATGTGGAGCTTGCGTGGATGTGTGCCTCCTTCCACAAAGCAATAAAACTGAGGAGCCCGTGATGCACGGGCGGGTGTATAGGCAGAGGGGAGGGGTTTACACTTTTAAGTGTAATGCTTTGTGTGACCTCCGGAGGCATAAGCTATACACCCAATTGTCTGGGTCTCCCAATGGAGCGACAAAGAAAATCTGTTTGGCGGCTGAATAGAATTCTATTCTGTAGCCGTGGGAGATGGTAACCCACACCCACTGATCGAAGACGTGTTGAAACCACACGTCGCCCAAGAGGGAGAGCCTGCCACCGACCAAGGACGTTACTGGCGCGGCCCGATAATCAAGAGGAGGCTGCCTTGGTGGCAGCAGCTCCTGCCGACTTAGGACGCGGCTTCATGCGCCAGTTGGTTTACGGACCTTGGCTGAGTTAGTGGACGAGGCCGAGGGCTTAGAGGACGACCAGTTAGAGGAAACGAAAGGAACGAAACCTCGACTGGTTCCTGCCCTGGAAGGTTTCCTGGGTTGTGGCATGGAAGTACTCTTCCTGCCAAAAGCTTCCTTAATAATTTCATCCAGTTGTTCACCGAATAGACTGGTCCCAGCAAAAGGGAGTCCAGCAAGGAACTTCTTAAGAAGCATCTGCCTTCCACTCTCGAAGCCACAGGAACCTGCGGATAGCGAGGGAAGTAGCCGAGGCCACCGCAGTGCGGTGACAGTCTCCAGCTATAGGATGAAAAGACTGAAGCCTGGAAGTTAAGGCAACCAATTTCGGGCATAAAGGCCCTGGTGAGGGAATGCATCTCCTCCCGAGAAGCAGAGATGGCTTTGAGAGCCCGCACTGCTGCAAAAGATGGGGAGAACGAGGCCCCTGCCGCCTCATATATAGATTTGGCCAGAAGGACAACCTGGCGGACAGTGGGATCCTCAGAGAGGTGCCGTCAGCCACTGATACAACTGTCCGGGCTGAAAGTCTAGACACCGGAGGGTCCACCTTTGGTGAATGAGCCCACTCCTTGACCACCACTGGTGGAAGGGGGAAACAGTCATCAGAACCACGCTCTGGGAAGCGTCTGTCAGGACAGGCTCTGGGCTTGGTCACAGTGACCTGAATGCTGGAGTGGATAAGGAACACACTCCTTGTTCTCTTAGGCAAGGTATACTGATGCTTTTCTGCCAAAGAGGGGTGCTCCCCTGATACAGGCGGATTGAGGTCCAGTACAAATATAATGGACGCAATCAAATCATTAGCATCTGCATCACTTTCGGACAGATCAATGGGGTACATGGAGAGCGTCCGAGCCCCCAGTAAGGCATCCTCCTTGTCCTGCGAGTCAGCTCGTGAACCAGAGCCGCGGGGCGAGGAGGGAAAGGGGACCCTGCGTCTCCATTTTAGGAGGACGGCCTCCCAGATGAAGAATCCTCTGTGAGCTTTGCTGAGCGAGCCATAGCAGCAGAAGCGCCCTGAGAAGGGGGCTGATGCATGCTCAGCAGTGTCCGGGACAGCTGTCTCCTGGAGAGAGGGATTCTACCCCGGAGCCGGAGCAGCCGGAGGGACCACTGGGGATAAGCCTCCAGGCTGAGGCACCACTATGTCAGAGCAGGCATCACAATGTGGTTATGTGCTCGGTACAGACAGTACGAGTCAACATGCGGTGCATAATAAAAAACAGCCTTGCAGCCCTGCACTGATATGAGACATGCTGCAGAAGTGGGGGCTCTGTCCAGAAAGACCCCCAGCAGAGTATATAAACAGAGTATAGAAGCAGCAGCACAACCAGAGGTTGTGGCTTGCCAGACTGTTTAACATAGGGGCATCTCTGTGCCCTCCAGATCCCCCAGAACTGGGGGCTCTGTCCCAGGCCCCCATTTGTCACAATGTGTTTGCAGACATTGATCTCTGTGCCCTAGAACGCTGTGCAGCAAGGAGAGGGGGCGGGGCCTACTCTGAGAGCAGGACGGAGGGCAAATGA
The DNA here is from genome assembly GCF_048569485.1 of Anomaloglossus baeobatrachus. Classification (NCBI taxonomy): domain Eukaryota; kingdom Metazoa; phylum Chordata; class Amphibia; order Anura; family Aromobatidae; genus Anomaloglossus; species Anomaloglossus baeobatrachus. Next base: position 462,399,491 of record NC_134354.1, read on the forward strand.
GGCATACAGGGGAGGGAATCTTTCCTCAGTGAGGAGTGTCCCTTCCCTGTGCTGAGCAGCCGGTGGGCGGAGCCACCCTGTCTCACTGCACTGACTGACACAGAATCGAAACTAGGCCTCAGGCGAAGCCGGGGCCTAGATTTAAACATGCGGCCAGCATGCAGGCACCATCGGCGCGGTTCTCCAGTGAAAACTGGAGAACCGGCCGGAAATGTTAAAACATACATATAACACATTCTCCCCCACAAATAAAGTACAAGGGACCCCTAGAAAGACCACTTTCTGTGGTAATAACGTCTCAGTACTTAGCTTGAGACGCAGGTGCCAGGTCCCTGGGGGGTCATCGCTCCGTCCGGCAGGATCCTGAACAGGGCTGCGGATGGAGACCGGTCTCCTGCAAAGCAGTGAGAACCGTGATGGCTCCCACTTCAAACCAGAGCCCCAAGGGATGGCGAAGGAGCGCGGCATGTGAAGGCTCCAGCCCTGAAATCAACCTTAACAGCACCGCCGACACAGTGGGGTGAGAAGGGACATGCCGGGAGTCCAGATTGGACCCGCTTTTCTTCCAAATCTTTGAAATCAAAAATCAGAGGATGCATGTATGTGTGTGACCTCCTGAACACAAAGCATTGAACTGGGTGGATTTGTCATCCGGGGAGTGTATATGCTCGGAGGGAGGAGCTACACTTTTAGTGTAGTACTTTGTGTGTCCTCCGGAGGCAGAAGCTATACACCCATGGTTTGGGTCTCCCATAAGGAACGATAAAGAAAAGGAGTCTCTATAGACCCCAGTTCTTGAACTGGTGGAGGTCGGAGTGATCTGTAAGTCATCTATCCCAGATTAAGCTCTCTAGACCCCAGTTCTTGAATTGGTGGGGTCCAAGTGATCTGTAAGTTATCACCTATCCCAGATGAGGCTCTGTAGAGCCCAGTTCTTGAATTGGTGGGGTCCAAGTGATCTGTAAGTTATCACCTATCCCAGATGAGGCTCTGTAGAGCCCAGTTCTTGAATTGGTGGGGTCCAAGTGATCTGTAAGTTATTACCTATCCCAGATGAGGTTCTGTAGAGCCCAGTTCTTGAATTGGTGGGGATCCAAGTGATCTGTAAGTTATCACCTATCCCAGATGAGGCTCTGGAGACCCCAATTCTTGAATTGGTGGGGTCCAAGTGATCTGTAAGTTATTACCTATCCCAGATGAGGCTCTGTAGAGCTCAGTTCTTGAATTGGTGGGGTCCAAGTGATCTGTAAGTTATCACCTATCTCAGAGGAGGCTCTGCAGACCCCAGCTCTTGAATTGGTGGGGGTCCAAGTGATCTGTAAGTGATCACCTATCCCAGATGAGGCTCTGTAGAGCCCAGTTCTTGAATTGGTGGGGTCTGAATGATAAGCAATTTACACCTATCCCATAGATTAGCAATGTCGATAAAACTTGGTACAACTTATGTATGGCCAGTTTAAATTACAAAGGTTACAAATACAACATAGGCCTAAATAAGAAATGAGTTAATGTTTTCCCATAGAGTCAAGGTAGGACCTCATTACTAGGTATGTAAGTAGCTCTGCCATGAACTTGGATATAGCTTAGTACAGAGTCACTGTGCTGCATTAGGTAAAATAATGGAGATTTTGGTACCAGTAAAAATATATATATACACATCATTACCCCATAAATGATGGACCATGTACAGCTGTCCAATCTGTGAGAAAAATCCAGCTACAGCTTCACTGCTGTCTTGCCGATACCGAATTGCACGAGCCCTGAGACACAGAAATAAACAGCAAAGGTCATACTAAAAGAAGTATGTAGAATACCACTTAACATATCGTATTTAAGAGTAAATTGCCAAAAAGTGAAAGCACAAAATCCTTTTACTCAGTATAATAAAGGCTAAAATAATTACAATTTAATGTCTCTATTTTATTGTTTTGGCTGGAATTATAAAGATGGCACTTAGGCTACAAGAAAATTAACTGCAGCTTTAAAGTGGTATTCTCGCCCCTTACATTTATAGCTTGTACATAGGATATGCCATTGTACAGTAAATATGGGGGTCCCACCCATGAGCTCTGCACCTATCTAGATACAAGGGTCCTGACAAATGCTGCTGTCTGTAGAGAGGTAGTCAGAACACCTAATAGTTTGTATGGTCATCGCAGCGACCTCTGTACTGACCGCAGCACATGTAAGGGCCCACCGTTCTTGAGATCGATGCAGGTCCCACTGGTTGACCTGCATCAACTATACATTTATCAAATATCTAAAGGATATGCCATGAGTGTAAGATCTGGGAATACCTTTCTAACATCAAATTTATTATTTAGTTTTTGTTGTAAATCCTTTCTACAGGGATTCTGTCAGCAGGTTTTTGCCACCAAATCTGAGAGCAGCATAACAGAGACAAAGGGAATTTTGTTTACTTACCGTAAATTCCTTTTCTTCTAGCTCCTATTGGGAGACCCAGACAATTGTGTGTATAGCTTCTGCCTCCGGAGGCCACACAAAGTATTACACTTTTAAAAAAGTGTAACCCCTCCCCTCTGCCTATACACCCTCCCGTGGATCACGGGCTCCTCAGTTTTGGTGCAAAAGCAGGAAGGAGAAAAGTTATAAATTGGTCTAGGGTAAATTCAATCCGAAGGATGTTCGGAGAACTGAAGACCATGAACCATAAGAACAAAACAACATCAACAACATGTGTACACAAAAGAACAACCAGCCCGAAGGGCACAGGGGCGGGTGCTGGGTCTCCCAATAGGAGCTAGAAGAAAAGGAATTTACGGTAAGTAAACAAAATTCCCTTTTTCTTTGTCGCTCCATTGGGAGACCCAGACAATTGGGACGTCCAAGAGCAGTCCCTGGATGGGTAAAAGAATACCTCAATAAAAGGAGCCGAAAACGACCCCCTCTTACAGGTGGGCAACCGCCGCCTGGAGGACTCGCCTACCTAGACTGGCGTCTGCCGAAGCATAGGCATGCACTTGATAGTGCTTCGTGAAAGTGTGCAGACTAGAAAACTGAGGAGCCCGTGATCCACGGGAGGGTGTATAGGCAGAGGGGAGGGGTTACACTTTTTTAAAAGTGTAATACTTTGTGTGGCCTCCGGAGGCAGAAGCTATACACCCAATTGTCTGGGTCTCCCAATGGAGCGACAAAGAAAGAGACCTTTATTAGAGTAATGTGTTACTTAATGGGCTGCTTGATGTAAGCGGGCTTTACACTCTACGATATCGTTAATGAATTATTGCCAGGGTCACATTGTTTGTGACGCACATCCGGATTAATTAACGATATCGCAGTGTGTGACACTTATGAGCGACCTTAAACAATCGAAAAAGCGGTCAAAATAGTTTGCCGTGGAGAGGTAGTCCTGAAATAAAAAATTGTTTTCTGCTTATTAGCGATGTTCCTCGTTCCTGCGGCAGCACACATCGCTGTGTTTGACACCGCAGGAGCGACGAACATCTCCTTACCTGCCTCCACCGGCAATGCGGAAGAAAGGAGGTGGGCGGGATGTTATGTCCCACTCATCTCCGCCCCTCCGCTTCTATTGGACGCCTGCCGTGTGACGTCGCTATGACGCCGAACGATTTGCCCCCCCTTAGAAAGGAGGCGGTTCGCCGGCCAGAGCGACGTTGCAGAGCAGGTATGTGCGTGTGACACTGCCATAGCGATAATGTTCGCTACGGCAGCGATTACCACATAATCGGCCGTACGACGGGGGCAGGTGCTATCGCGCTCAACATCGCCAGCAAATGCTAGCGATGTCGCAGCGTGTAAAGCCCGCCTGTAGTTTTGATAAAATCAGTGTTTTATCAGGAGATTATCACTAAAGGACTAGTAAAGCTGCTACATGATCCCACACCTAATTGGCAGCTTATTGTGTATAGGTAAAAAGTTGCCAATCAGTGCTGTGGGTGGGGTTATAAAGAGCTCAGCCCTCAAACAAATGGTAGATCTGCAGCACATAAAACTGTGATTTTATTAAAACTACAGCAAGCAGCTCAGTATGCGATACATCTCTAGAATCAGGGTTTCTTGCCCTACATCAGGCTGCTCTCAGATTTGGTAGCAAAAACCTGGTGCCAGATTCTCTTTATAGGGAATCTATCAGGTCCCTTATGCTCTCCAACCCAGCAACATTGATATCTGTATGCCCAAATTCCCTCCCTAGCCAGCCCTGTATAATGCTATTTACTAATATATAGAAAAACAAAAAGGAACCGCTCACCATTCAGAAGGCTAGCCTGTATACACCCTTGTGTTGAAGTCCTCAGGATCCAAGCAGGAAAAAAGGCAGCCAACCGCACAGTATATCAATCCACAAAAAGAATATCCGCTGAGAATCCATCGGAAGAATAAAAATGAGCTTTTAATGATTCATTAGAAAATCCACAGCACTGGCATCTTCAACATTAAATGTGTGGATTTTTTTAATGAATCATTACAAGCTAATTTTTATTCTTCCAATGGATTCTCAGTGGATATTCTATTTACTAATAAAACGACTTTTCCCTATGCCAATTAGGCCTGTGACTAGTCGCTTCACTATTATTTCCCTAGACTAGTCAGCCCTCTCCATTTCATCAGCTCCTGGAAATCGCATGCATGTGTGCGGCTCATTTGGTTGTGCAGGTGCCCTTCAGAACCAGGGTGTACACTTCCCGGCTTCATTAGGCGCAGTACGCATCACTAAGTTAAGAAGACGGCTCACGCACACATGTTCTGAACTTTCTGGTCATGCACAATGCGCCTAATGAATCCGGGAAGCGTCAACCTGGCTTCTGAGGCACACTGATGAGGCTGAAATGAGCCGCGCATGCGTGAGATTTCCAGGAGCTGGCGGGGACACCGGCTTGTGGAAATCATGTCATCACGCCCACAGAGGTATGATAACATGGAAAGAAGGCAGACTAGTCTGGGGAAGCAATGCCCTTGCGACTAGTAGTCACAGCCCTAATTAGCATAGGGAAAGTGAGGTTTATAAGTATTTTTTTTTAAGCATTCATATTAGTGAATAGCGCTATACAAGGATGATGGTTAGGCAGGGAATTTGGGCACACAGCCATGTATACGGCTGGGTTGGAGGGCATAGGGGACCTGGTAGGCTTTCTTTAAGTGAAATATTTTACAAGGTCTTGAATAGGAATTATTAGTCTAATGTGTTGTGTCCTTACCAGTGGTTCCCCCATTCAATCATGGTTCCGGGCTGGAAAAGAAAAAAAGCATGTCCCATGTAGCAATATGGAAAGTTTTAGGAGGGCAGCACTAATAATAATAATAAATTCTACAAAAAGTGGAGGTATTAAAAACACAAAAATCAGTTATATCTGGAATCACAGCAGGATTTTAGGGGACATTAATCACAGTATAATGTATTCTGTGACAGCCTCACAGCACAGAAGCTCCATTGTGCACCGCTGTAATCTACAGACTCCGAACGGTCAATGTGACTACCTGAAACTCATAGTATAAACCTGTGAGCTGCACATATATCACACACAGCCTTAATAACATCTCATGTCCATGAGACCAAAAGTACACTGTATGTATAGTCTGTGAAGTACACACGGCACACGTGGTATTAGCCACGTTATACCAGATCTGTGGGGGGCAAAATAAAGTCTGCAAATCATGAGACTAGGGCACAGATACACCTACAAAATACCCAGGAGCTGGCAAGCTAGTGGGCAGTAAGAGCCCATGCAATAATATGGGAGGTACTCTGCATCCACGCAGCCTATTGCAAAGGTGTAGAGGAAGCCCTGTGTCTGCAGCTCTTAGGGTTCCCAATTAATAAGAGATGAATTGTGCAGTGCTTCAATGCCACCACTGCACCACTCCTCAAACTATATTATACCTTTAGAAATAGTTTAGAGATGTGGCAAGGAAAGTGGGGGATTCTAGAATCCCTCAACCAGAAAGATCAAAGTGTGCATGCGCAGGAGCGCAACGGAGGCCTCTCTGTGAATGTCGCAGGACGCATCATGCACACAGGGCTGGGCAGGAAGACGGCGACTGCACAAGATGGAGAAGGCGCCGGACCAAGAGCAAGGACACCCATCGTACCAGATCGCCCCCTAGGGGAGTATAATAAAACCAATTTTTACATTCTACACAGCAGCCTGGGCACTTATATACAGTACAGCATTCTGTAATGCTGTATATAAGGGGCACTGGTGGAGGCCGCAGGTCATAAGGAAAAAACCTGGTGACAGGTTCCTCTTAATTGTGTTAGATATTAGTGCTCATTGCTTGGAATTAATAGGGAGAAATTCTGTATTTGTGCTTCAGAAATCACAAGTATCGGCTTCATTTAGGAAAATTATTCCAACTATTCCTTATGAAAAAGCAAACTCTAATACCAAATAAGACCTTATATTGCTGGAGTCTGGAAGATAGCAAAATCAAGGAGCAAAAACTAGCGCAATGCATGTGATATCCTGACATTGTTAGTACTGTCCTCCATGCCACCACGATACAGCTCAGTAACACACAAGACATGTACTATTGTGCTAAAGCAAAACTCACCCTAAGTTGGTAAGATCTCAGCTCATATATGTTTGGCCCTGGTCTAGGGACGGGTTCATTCCAGAAGCTGAATTCAAGTAGTAGCTGATTTTTACGAGACAGCAACATATTGCCTCGTTCTTTGCGAAACTCCGTGAATTCCTATACATAAAAATAAAATAATAAAAAACAAAAAAACAAAAACAGATTTACATATAAGTATTTTTTTTCTATAAGTGGAAAGGTCTTCAACATAGATACACTTTCAGTGATACTAGCAATGTCTAATAGTGGCAGAAATATGTGTGTCATTGCCTCTATCATTATTGGATGGATGCAGATGGTGTCCGAAGTTCAACAGATCTACCATTGTGTCGGGATTTCAATTATAAATGGAAATTATGATGCACGTGTGAGATTACATGATAACCACTGTCCCTATGCCATGTTGAGACCTTGTATCCAAATTATTTTTTGCAGTGCACTGTAAATGCAGACTTATAACATACCGTTCCCTCCTTGTTCCTTTTTTCATATGTCCGCCCACTCTGAATCCAGCTTCACAAAGCTAAATGAGCAGTCTTATTCCAACAGTGCTATAACTACATTTCCCAGCAGCACTTTGCCTGTCCTCATTGCTGGAGGCCTCTCCCTCTATTGTGAGTTAGTGACGAGCCCCATTTCTTTGATTACTCCGCTGTTTAAACCACAGATATTTGGCATATTAGCAAGATAAGTGTAAAATTCACTATATTCTTCTGTGCTCCTGTACACAACTCCATCTATACCACAACTTCTTCCATTTACATCAGTATATCTTCCTGTGTATTTTTTCATCACTGTTCTGTTAATTGGTTGTTAGAAGTAAACTGTTCTGCACTCCTTGTCATAATTGGACAGTGCACAAATGAGATACAAGCAAATGCTGCTCTGTTGATACATATAGCAAAGAATTATCTTCTGCTATATGTGTTAATACATGGCAGATGTTACGTACAGGAGCATACAGTGTACGGAAACATGTTATTCTACCTTTAGAATACTGTATGTCAGATGTTGAGGCAGAGTAGAGGTATACTAGCAGAAATCCAGCTGTGAGAGATACACTGAACATGATCAACCAAGAAGCAGTGGAACTACAGCAGAACAAATACTAGGAGGCTAAGTAGAGCTTCATGGGGACGGTGATATGTTCAAAATGGGAAGGGTTTAAAAAAAAGTTCTAATAGCACAATAAATAATGTACATGGTACATGTGTACATTACTATAAAACAACATTGCTATTATGGGAATAACCAACTAAAAGGGAGTAGAGTGTTCTGTTAAAACCCAAGACCACTTAGAAGCTGGATGACAGGCCATTTAAATGAAAGTCTTGGCATGTTATATTGTAGCGTAACATGGGGTCAAACAACCTCCCCTGGCCATAAAAGCTGATCACTGATGGTGTAACAGGGGAATGCATGATTCCCCCGGATAAAGTCAGGATGACAACATTAATTGTATGCAGGGAACTGGTCAAAAGATCACTACATAGTCTTTTTCCTGTGCTATGATTGTAAGTGCACTGTTGTAACACTTTAAATAAACAGCATTGGAAAGCGTTTGTTTGAGGTCTTATTTTATATGTTTTGAGAAAATGACAAGAGGAGCTAAAAATGCTACTTGATGAGACAACATTATGAAAGTGCTGCAAAAATAAAGAAAACAGACAGGAGCTCATCTCCCCAGAGATATAACCTGTACTACATAACAGACTATAGGACCTTCACAGACTCTAAACTATTATCCTAAAGGGTTATTCCCATAATCGGATTATTTTTCACAAAGTATAGTAAATCCATTCTTATTAATAAATACAGAGTAAGCTGAACAGAACATTTATTCTTGTACTGTTGTGTCTTTTGCATCTCCATCTGCTCCTCAGTGCATCCAGCTTCACATAGCTAAATGGGTGGTCCTATTCCTATGTTGCCAAATCTACATTTTCCATGACCACCTTGCTTCTCCTTCAATCTCCTGTGTGTTCCTGACAAGCCCCACCTCTCTTAATAATCACCTTTTTTTCTGTGCACTCTCTGCTCCTATACAGTACTATGACAGATTTTATCTTTTGTCTTCTATTTCAGTAGAGCTGCTGTGTGGTTTTACATCATTGTTAGCTAATTTCTCACAAAGCTCAACTTTCCTTCATGATGGAAATTGTAATAACTATGCAGTGCAAAGCTTAGTGGCGTTAGCCGCCTGCTGCTGAGAGATCAGTGATGTGAAACGGCAAATTCAGCTCCTCTGATACATATGGCAGAGGATTATCTACTGCTGTATGCATCAACATATGGCAAAAGTTGTATATAGGACCATACAGTGTACAGAAAGAGTATATTCTAAAGGTAGAATATACTATATGGAAAGTTGGAGGCAGAGCAAAGCTATTTCAGAAATTTCAGTAATATCTCAGCTGCAGGCAACAAAACACAATTCACCTAGCAATTACAAGAGACTTGAGCTCTGCTAGAAACCAGCAAACAATAATGTACAAACACATAGGCAGCTATACTGATATAGATGGGAGAAGATAAAATTGGCCAGGCAAGGTATTCTAAATGAGCAGAAAGTTTATAGCAGCATAGAGCATGTTCTATATGTAGAGATGGAGGCAGAGCAGTAGTAGCATGTTCTATATGTAGAGATGGAGGCAGAGCAGTAGTAGCATGTTCTATATGTAGAGATGGAGGCAGAGCAGTAGTAGCATGTTCTATATGTAGAGATGGAGGCAGAGCAGTAGTAGCATGTTCTATATGTAGAGATGGAGGCAGAGCAGTAGTAGCATGTTCTATATGTAGACATGGAGGCAGAGCAGTAGTAGACTGGACTGCGCATGATGGACCAGAAGCATTGGAACTACACCAGGATGATTTCAAAGGCAGCCGAAAGGTAAACAGTCTGGTGGGGCATCTTTATGGAGAGTGTGCAAAACAGGGCAGATTTAAAAATATTGGTACAATTTAAAAAATTGGTACAATAATATAAGACCTCATAGTGATTTTGGGACTAACCCTTTGACATTCTTTGCCTATTGACTACTGGTATTTCTTAGTGAGGCCTGTTCCAGTATTAGTTCTGTTAGTTAGTTTTTCTTTCCCCATTTGATTCTTCTTATTTGTTATCATTCCGTGTTTTGGGAGCTGGGTAATACATATGCCCACATACATATGCCCACATACATATGCGTGCGTGCCCACGATCAGTGTTTGCAGTATCCAAAGCGCTGCGTTGTACAGAATAAGCATAGTGGATGGGATTTCTAGAAATCCCATGCCCACTGTGCTTGTTTTTTCTGCAGCAAACACTGACCTGCGGTGCAGCATTCCAAGCCGCAGCATGTCAATTGTTTGCTGAGGATTCGAATGCGTCCTCCGTAGGGAGAACACAAGCAAAAGACCGCAGCGCACTGAACCCTGATCGTGGGTATGAGCAGCTGCGGTCTCCTGCGTTCTCCTGCAGAGGAGACTCGCGGCCCCGCAGGTCAGGACCCGCTGTGTCCAAGATGCAGCGAGTCCTGATCGTGGGTACATACCCTTAGGCAACTAATTTTTGAACTTTCACTGACTGTTGAACCCCAGGCTGCTCTTTTTTACATTTTTGGCATTTCAACTAACTCAAATACTTTTTAATTTATTGGAATCTAAGTGAACAGCTGAAATATACACTACTCACAAAACGTTAGTGATATATGGCTTTCAGGAAAACTTTCGTGAAAGTTATGCAAAACAGAAAAGCTTTACACTACAATGATATTTTATCATGCAAGTAGGGCATTTAAGTAGAAACATGCAATGGTGATTTCATCTTAAACAATAAAATGAAGCAAAAGCCTACAGCAGTGGTGGGTCCACCCCCTCCAAAATGTCAATGTCTCAATAACTTGTTATGTTGCATTGAACATCAATTACAGCTTGACATAGACTTCTCATGCTGTTCACACAAGTCGAGTTTTTGTCTGCCAAGGCATGGCATCCCACACTTCCTGAAGGCGGCTCTCAGGTTGTTGAGGTTCTGGGGTACAGAGTTACGAGCCTCTACACGGTGACTCAGCTGATCCCATAGGTTTTCTATGGGATTCCGGTCTGGAGAAAGTGCAGGCCACTCCATTTGAGGTACCTCAGTCTCCTGCAGTCATTGTCTAATGATGTGACCTCCATGAGTGGAGAATTGTTGTTCATGAAGATTAAATTAGGCCTATGTTGTTCATATATAGAGGCACAAGGACTAGATTAATGATATATTTAAGTAGTAGAGGCTTGTCACTGTGCCATTCACACAGTGTAGGTCAGTTCTGTATTGACTAGACACACCTGCCCACACTAACACCACCACCAAAGGCTCATCTGGTACTAACAGTGGGTGACACATAGCGCTCTCCTTGATGTCTTCACCATCGTTGGTGGCCATCATTTCTGCTCAGCATGAAAAGACTCATCAGTGAATCGCATCAAGGCTTACTGATCCCTCGTCCAGCGAAGATGCTCCCTAGTCCATGCAAAGCGATGATGCCTGTGGCTGGTGGTGTGGTTAGGTACCCTTGACGATTGTCTAGCACCAAGACCATGCTGATGTAAAGTTTTTAGATGGTCTGGCGTGACACTTGGGTGCCTCTCGCATCCTTTAAATGTGCCAGGAGTTGTGCGATATTCATCATTCCTTTCCGAAGGGTATTTGGTCATACTGAAGCAATCATCAGTGTGGGATGTGGCTAAAGGATGTCCACTTCTATGCCTTTGTGTGACTCTTCCAGTCTCTCTGTTGCAATCTGCTGATGACACTCTAATACGGGCGTCACACGAGACGATCTGTCGTGTGATATGTCGTTGGGGTCACTGTTTTCGTGACACACATCTGGCATCGTTTGCGACGTCAGGGAGTGGACGTTCACCGCCCACAGCGAGGTCATGCGGGAGGTAAGTACTGTGACAAGGGGTTTAATGACTTTGTGCGCCACGGGCAACTAATTGCCCGTGACGCACAAACGATGGGGGCGGGTACGATCACTCGTGCCTTTAAACTCCTTGATAGAGAACAGCAAGTTGTGCCAAAAGTAATGAAACATTGAACAATTGGACATGTGCTTTCAAAAGATTAGAGAAGGTCAGATTAAGGTCACCTGAAAAAGGTCAGAAGACAATTTAGGACCATCCTTAAATTTCACCAGAAAGCGAAATATCGCTAACATTTTGGAGGAGTATATGATTTTTTTTTACGGAAATTGGAATCTGTTGTGGGGACCTACCTTGTTTTTCCTAAGTTTACTCATCACCTCTGTCAGTGCTGGATATCCTCCTTCATATCGCCACAAGTGAACTGCAACAAAATTGAAATCAGCACATGAGCTTTAAAAATATGTTTGCTTGCTGAGTTGTTGAGATGAAAATGCACACACCTGCCTGATCCTGTTCTCCATACCATGTATTCCAAGTGCCCACCAAAGTACATGGGTATTCCTCTCCTGCATGGACCTTTGGCAGTACCTCCTCACTTTAAAACAGGAATGTAGTAAAACATTTAGAACTTTGCACATAGTCAAGTACCAAGCGAACTCTGAATCCACATGAAAAAAAGTGGAATTTGATAATATATCCTTTTATGACTCCAGATAAACAAATGAGAATGTGTTTGGATCAACACCTCATCGACAATAATCTAGTTAATAGACTTAGAATTCAGGTTGCCTTTTTTCTGTACAACTTTAAAAAGAAAAATCATAGACATCTATAATATTTATGGACAAATTAGAAAAACATAAAATGCTAAAAATTGTAAAAAAAAAGTCCATACTTTAAAATACATAATCATGGACTATTAGCATTTACTGTGAGCTGTAAAACAATTACAATGATGCAGATTTACTATTGCGCTAGAATTCCAGCGTTCGTTGTGCTAAAAGCCAGAGGCAAATAGTTTTGGTCACATTTATAATTTAGTAGCGCTAAAAACAGCAGATGTTGGCTCCTTGCTAGACACTTTAGAAGAGAATCTAGAAAATAAAGCCTATAACTTTGTTAAAGGGATTGCCAGAGAACATTGTAATTGGATATCAAGGTGCCCCCCACCTGCAGGAAACCTATGGATAAAAAGCTTCAGAAAAAAGAAAAAAAAAACAAAAATACAGAATTTATGCTGTAAACATGGCTTTAAAGGGACTTTTTTTTATTATTATTATTATATATATATATATATATATATATATATATATATATATATATATATATATATATATATATATATATATATATATATATATATATATATATATATATATATATATATATATATATATATATATATATATATATATATATATATATACACACACACACATACATACACACACATATAAATATATATCTATATATACATATATATATATACATATAAATATATATCTATATATATATATACACATATACATATATACACATACATAAACATACACACCATATTTTTCGGACCATAAGACGCACTTTTTTTCCCTCCAAATGTTGGGGGAAAGTGGGGGGTGCGTCTTATGGTCTGAATGTGGCTGCGGGGAATGGGGGTGCTGCGGTGGAGCGGGTCACGAGCAGGCTGTAGCAGCCTGCGGTGACCACGTGGACCCGCTCATTTAATATGCACGCCCATCCCCTGCCCATCATCCCTCAGCGCTGAAGCAGGCACTGACAGGTGGGCGGGGGATAAACAGCCGGCCCGCATGATCACCCCTGGCAACTACGGCCTGGAGTGATCATGTGCAGCTGTATTTACTGCCCCCCCGCGCAGCAGCAGCAGCAGCAGCAGCAGCAGCAGCAGCAGCAGCAGCAGCAGCAGCAGCAGCAGCAACAGCAGCAACAGCAGCAGCAGCAACAGCAGCAGCAGCATCATCCACGCAGGAAGCAGTGAATCAGTGTACAGTACTCACCGTTCCCCTGCAGCATCGCTCGTCCTCCCGTCTGTGTCAGCGGCAGCGCCGCTGAGTGGAGCCTTCCCCGTTACCCTGCTGCATCGCGATCATCTCCCGTGTCTGTGCCGGCAGCTGGGTGGAGACTAGCGGCGCGCACAGCGATGACGTCATCGCTGTGCGCACGTGTCCACACGCAGCCGCCGGCACAGACACAGGAGATGATCGCAATGCTGCAAGGGAACGGGGACGGCTCCACTCAGCAGCGCTGCCGCTGACACAGACGGGAGGACGAGCGATGCTGCAGGGAGTGAGGTAAGGTGAGGTGAGTATGAACGTTTATTTTTTTTTATGTGCCACAGGATGCGGCCATACACCAGGATGGGGGTCCTACGAGCAGGATGGGGGTCCTACGAGCAGGATGGGGGTCCTACGAGCAGGATGGGGGTCCTACGAGCAGGATGGGGGTCCTACGAGCAGGATGGGGGTCCTACGAGCAGGATGGGGGTCGTACGAGCAGGATGGGGGACGTACGAGCAGGATGGGGGTCGTACGAGCAGGATGGGGGTCGTACGAGCAGGATGGGGGTCGTACGAGCAGGATGGGGGTCGTACGAGCAGCAATTTCTACAGAAATTTTGGCCAGTGTTACAGGCAGATCCGGTACTGGCCAAGATTATCCCTGACAGACCTATGATGAGCATCCGTAGATCCAAAAATCTACGGGACTATTTGGTTGATAGCCACTATGAGTGTGAAACTCAACCTTCTCCTTTTGGTCCGGTGCTCCCCCGCACTGGTTGTGTACCTTGCGGTCACTGCGTTGCCTGTCAAAATATTGATAGAGCTGACTCATTTAGTTATTCTTTGGGAACCCGTAATTTCAAAATCAAAAAATTTATTACATGCACTACCACCGCAGTAATTTATTATGCCCTGTGTCCCTGCCCTAAAATTTATGTGGGACTTACGACTAGGCAACTCAAGATTAGGGTTAGAGAACACGTTAATGGGATAACCGCAGCAACAGAATGCCATGATGCTTCCCTCCTAAAAACTATTCCTCGCCACTTTTTTCTACACCACCAATCAGATTCTAAATTACTTAGAGTTATTTACCGGCCATGCCTTGGCTCGTAAGCTTTTTCCCGACTCCTTTGAGATCTCACCCCACTATTGGCGCTACTCTGGAATGCTGTTCGAGGGGCGAGGTTCGGCGCCTCCTCCTGCCGTTGCCTTCCCCCATGTCTCCAATTATAGGAGATCCGGATTTCCGTCCTGGCCTCTCGGACCCAGTTTTTCGGAGCGGGGTACAGGGGGGCAGATTCAGAGCTTACCAGCTGGGAGGGGAGGGTGACTGGCTCTCTCTTTCGGATATTTGTGGTCTCTTGCCTCCGGACCCCCTGGGGAGATGGAGGGCCATGCAGTTGAGGCATTTCATGAGCTCCCTTCCCTGCTTCGCCCGGTACGCTGGGCCTCCCACAAGATTCGAAAAATTGTGCTTGGGAGAGGGGGCCCTGCGGCACTCACTTTCCCTGGCATACAATTTGCTATCAGACCCGGGAGATTTGCCCACCCCGGTCTATTTGCGGCAGTGGGAAAGGGACCTAGGGACGGCTCTATCGGACACGCAACAACGTCCTAATGATGGCACATAAAACCTCGGTCAGTTCCAGTCTGTTGGAGGCCAACTTCAAACTGCTGACTAGGTGGTATAGAGTCCCGACTAGACTTCATAGGATATTCCCCTCAGTCGACCCCGTTTGCTGGAGGTGTGGCTCGGGGGAGGGTGATTACGTGCACATCTTTTGGTCCTGCCCTTCCTTGCAACGGTTTTGGTCAGAAGTGAGGGAGGTAATTAGACTGGTGACCGGCACGGTTGAGACATTGGGTCCGGAACTGTTTATCTTACAGGTTTCGGAACTCCCAGCTTCTAGTTACAAGCGCTCTTTGCTTAGATTTCTGGTAATGGCTGCCAGGTCTTGCATCCCGCTTGGCTGGAAGTCTTCTACCCCCCCACACTGGCACAGTGGGTTTCAAGGGTTAACGACCTAAGGCACATGGAGGACCTGACATCCTCTCTCAATGACAGACAGGAAGATTTTCATAGGACTTGGTTTCCATGGTTGGAGTTCACTTACTCGGCGGAATACGCCAGACTACTCTCTGTTCCACGGCTGCTGTGAGGCTCTGGGGAAACACTCTCCCCCCCCTTTTTTTTTTTCTCTCCTCTCCCCCTTTCCTCTTTTTTCTTCTCTCGCTCTCCCTTCTTCTCACTTCTTTGTCCCCTATCTTCCCCTATTCTCCCCTCCCCCCTATTCCCCTTTCTACCTCTATTAACCTGTTCTAAACTCTTTTCGGGCTTTGCTCTCTCTTTCTATGTTCTGTATTCTACCCTTGTTGGGTTGGTTCATAAAAGGATTAAATTGGGCCTGACTCGAGCAGTTGCGGTGACTAGATATGTGCAGGGGTGCGGAAGGTTGGGCTACATGTCAATGTTAAATATTTGAAATCTGTTATTCTGCTCTTTGTGGAGCAGGTGTTACTTTGTATGTTCTCGAGTCGGTCTTTAAAATAAAGAATTTAAAAAAAAAAAAATTACTTAGCGTTAGAGGCATTGATTGCCTGGAGTCCAATATACGTGGTGGAAAAATCAGTCAAAGGTTGGCGAGGATGGAGACAAAGTGGATTTGGACCCTAAAAACCCTCTGCCCCATGGGCCTCAATGAACATTTCTCATATTCCTCATTTTTGTGATTTTGTGGTCTTGGAGGTCTTCCTCCTTTTTAGTTGGTGCTTTTTGTGTTTTAATTGAGTGTTTTTATTCCCTTTATTAGATATCGTCCGATCTGTGATTTTCCATAATTCATGTCAAGCTGGACTTTTGCAGGATATGCCATTGGCATTTTGATGATCGAATATAACTCAGTGACCGAATGCTGTGGATCTTTTTTACCATTTTTTTACCATCCTTGTGGAGCCTGTTTATAACATCTGCATTTCGATACTGTAATTCTTAATATCCATTTGGCCCTTTGCTGTTGGGAATTCTTTATGATTTGAATGTGTTGGTATATGTGTATGTGTATGCGCATAATTATGTGCGTGCACATATACGTACGGGTGGTTTTATCTAGGTTTGTTTCTTCCTTACGCATTGGAAATTCTTTATTGTATATGGATGTGTTTATATTGCAACTATTGCAATAGTTGTGATTTTTTCTGAATTTTGATATATTACACCATTAAGCTTTCAACTGATTTCCAGTGTGACTATGTATTAATAAACCGGCCACATGTATGGGATGCCTTTGATATGGTCCCTTTTTTGATGCACGTCTGCTGTTTATATGATATGTTTTATATATTTAGCAGTATCGTGGTTTACAGGCCCATGCTTGTTTTTGGCCGGTTTGTTAATTAATTTTCTATGCTTTGAATATATTACTTGTATGTACTGTACTTTGTATGTATACAGCGCAGTATACTAACACTTAATAATTAATGCTGAATTTCTTTATCGTTCCTATGGGAGACCCAGACCATGGGTGTATAGCTACTGCCCCCGGAGGACACACAAAGTTACTACACTCAAAAACGTGTAGCTCCTCCCTCCTAGCATATACACCCCCTGCTAGCCAGATCTAGCCAGTTTCTTGCTTTGTGTCAGGAGGATCCACACACACACATGCATCCTTTTTTGATTTTTCATTTTTTCCAAAGATTTGGAAGAAAAGCGGGTCCACTGGACTCCCGGCATGTCCCTTCACACTCCCCTGGCGGCAGTGCTGTTAAGGTTGACTTCAGGGCAGGAGCCCTTCATGCCGCGCTCCTTCAACATCCCTTAGGGGCTCTGATTTGAAGTGGGAGCCAACTCGGTTCTCACTGCCTTGCAGGAGACCGGCCTCCATCCGCAGCCCTTGTGCAGGACCCTGCTGGACGGAGCACTGACCCCCACCCCACAGGGAATGGACCCTGCGTCTCAAAGCTAAGTATAGAGACGCTTATTCAGAGGGTCTTTCTGCAATGTGGGGCACTTTTATTGGGGGGGACAGTGATTGCTGGATAATGCTGCCTTGTTTACTGTGTTTCCGGCCGGTTCCACAGTTTTTACTGAGAACCGCGCCGACGGTGCCCGATTTTCGGCCGCATGCATAACTCTAGGCCCCGGCTTCAGCCGCGGCCTAGTTTCGTTTCGTTCCCCTGCATGTCAGGCATGCAGGGGGACGCTGCAGAGCCGCCCGCCGGCCGCTCTGCACAGGGGAGGACGCTCCTCTTTGAGGAGATGATTCCCTCCCCTGTACATCTCCTTCGCCCTCCGATTCCCGCTCCTGGGTTAACCCCCGCCTCCCCCCCTCACTCTGGCGCCATTTTCTCAGCGTCTTAGACACTGGTCGGCGCTGGCTGCTCTGCAGCAGAGGGAGGGAATACCAGCTGAGGGTCCAGGCTTGGAATCTGGAGGGCACTCATAATATGGCCTGATAAGTCACAACCTCTGGTTGTGCACTTTTTATACACTCTCAGGCATTCTGAAGGAGTTAATTCTTTATCATAGAATCTCCTCCTCAGCAGCATGTCTCACACTAGCAGCAAAGCTCCAAGGCTGTACACTACATGTTCTGCATGTAACCTCAGATTGCCTGAACCGGCACACTGTAATGGTTCTTAGGTGGGAGTCTCCCCAGGCTGAACCCCTGTCTTGGGTATTCTAGGCATTCTAGACAGAGCCCCCACCTCTGCAGCATGTCTCACAGAGCGAGCCTGCAGGCTGTTTTTTATTATCCACTGCAGGTAGTCTCGTACGGCTATATCGAGCTCCTAACCACTGTGGCCCCTCAGCATGGGGGCTCATTCATGGTCCCTCCAGCTGCTCCGGTTTCGGTGGCTGACCCCCATGGGAATCCTATTTCCAGGGGTCGGCTGTCCCGGCATCTGCTGAGCATGCCAGCCCCCTTCTCAGGGCGTTCTCTGCTCGCTCGACTAAGCTCACAAGGGACTCTCCTTCTGGGCTCAGACTCCGTTCTCCTGACAGGGAGACGCAGGGTCCCCTGTCCTCCCCGTCCCGCAGCTCCGATTACGAGCTGATTCACCGGACGAGGAAGATGTCTCTACCACGGACACGGACGCTACTTTATGTACATTGATCCGTCCGTAGGTGACGCAGATGCGAATGATGGCTTGCGTCCATTATTCTTGTGTCCGCCTGATCAGGGGAGTATTCCCCGCTGGCAGAAAGGCACAGTTTACCTTTAGCAGGTCAAGGAGTGTGTTACTTAACCACTCCAGTTTTCAGCTGCGTCCAAGCCCACAGCCTATCCTGCAGACCCCACAGCGGGGTTCTGCTGCCTGTCTCCCCCTCCCATCAGAGAGGGTAGCCACTCCGGTCTAGACTGCCCGGTTAGTTGTTTCGTGGCTGACGGCACCTCTATAGGATTCTACCGTACATTAATTTTGTACTGGACCTCAATCCGCTCTGAGCTTCCCCGAAGCGTGTTTCTGAGGACTGTGTTTCCCCTGTCCACCAATGGTGGTCAAGAAGTGGGCTCATTCACTTCAGGTGGCTCAGCCCGGACCGTTATGTCAGTGGCTGATGGCTCCTCACTTAAGGTTCTGCGGTCCGCCCGGTTGTCCTTTGGGCCAAGTCGGTATGGGGACGGCAGGAGCTTCTTCTCAGCTTACAGCAGTGCGGTTTTTGTACCTTCTCTGCTTCTCTGGAGGAGATGCATTCTCTCACATGCCCAAAACGGTTCCCTGAACTTCCAGACTTCAGTCTTTTCATCCTCTGCCAGGTCTGCCATGCTGGACGCCGCACGGCGGTGGTCTAGGCTACCTTCCTCGCTATCCGCAGGCTCCTGTGGCTTCGGAATGGAAGGCAGATGCCTCTATGGAGGTTCCTGGCTGGGCTCCCCCTTGGTGGGACCAGTTTCCCCGGAACCAAGCTAAGTGAAATTAAGGAGCTCTTGGCGGGGAATGTTCTTCCTCGCCACAAACTTAAACCAGGGAACCTGTCCAGGGCAGGAATCAGTTGAGGTTTCGATGGTTTCCGTTCCTCCATCTGATCGTCCTCTAGCTCAGCCTAGGTTCATGGAACCAAATGGCTCGAAGCTGCGTCTTCAGAAGACCGCAGGAGATGCTGTCACTGAGTCAGCTTCCTCCGAGCTATTTAGCCACGCCAACAACCTCCTTGGTCGGTGGCAGGCTCTCTCCACTTGGCGACGTAGGGTTCTAACACGTCTCCGTTAAGTGGGGGCGAGATTATATCTCCCTTGGCTACAGGATGGACTTCTGTCCACCCGCCAAACAGATTTTTTCTGTCAACTCCTCCCGGCTCCAAGGCAGCCGCCTTCTCACAGGCTGTGGCTTTTCTTGCTGGCCCATGGAGTAATTGTACCGCTTCCCGACTGGGAACGGTTCTGAGATTTTTGCTTAAATCTATTCCTAGTCCCCGAAGAGGGCGGTGCCTTCCGACCTGGATCCTTAGCTTTTCAAGCATAGCCAGGTGGGGCGTTTTCACAGGAGTCTCGGTTTTGTTCCGTGTGTTTTTTTCACCGGATCAATCAAGAGCCCAAGGAGATTCCTTAGCAGCCATCGGCATCAGAGCTGCCTATCGGCAGGAGTCAATCGCAGTTTCTCACCAGCGTTGACTACGTTTTGACAATCGGAGTGGTCCAATTCGTGGCTCTTCCCTTGGGATTAGCCAAGGCGCCTCAAGTATTATCATCCAGGCAGCTGTGATTACGGTCCTGCCCCCCTAGGGTTTGGCAGTGATCTTTTGCCCTGGTCAGCCTTCTTGTTGGGGCTTCATCCAGTGCTCACCCTTACCAGAGTGCTCGCTCACTCTCGCCACTCTGACCTATGCGGGTGGCTTGTCTTTCTGTCAAAGTCCACTCTGACTTCGAACCAGGGACGTCAATGGAAGCGGTTCCTTGCCCAGTTTCCCCTGAGACTGGATGTTTTCCGCTGTACAAGCGAACTCAATCCTCCCACGGGGTGGTGGCTTCGCCACTGACCAGAGGCTCGTTTCAGTGGTGGCTTCGGCCACTCTGTCTCAGGGGCGCTCCTCTCTGGCCCGTCCCGGGTGATCCTAACCAGGATACTAGCCTATCCGCCTGGGGAGCAGGATATCTCCACCGTGGAGCGCAGGGCGCTTGGACTCTGTCCGAATCAGCCCTCTGGATCAATGTGCTGGAAATCACTGCTGTATTTCTGGCTCTCCAAGCCTTCACCATCTGTGGGCGGCTAGGCACATTCGAGTCCAGTCGGACAACGAGACAGCGTTTTCCTTTTTCAGCCTCCAGGGCGGGACGCTCAGCCGCCTGGCAATCTTGGCGGCTCAACATTCTTCAGTGGACAAGGGACTCCTAGTCCACTGTATCCGCAGTCCACATCCTAGATGTGAAAACTACGAGGCAGGCTATTTCAGCTGTCCAACCGCGGTCCACAATCCTCAGGTTTTGCGGTAGACACACTGGTTCATGTTTGATCCCAGCTTGTCTCTTTTCGACTTTCACCCTCTACCCCTTGTCCAGAGTCCTGCGCAGGATCGGTAAAGGGGGCGTCGAGTCATTCTTCCAGACTGACTCAAGCGGGCTTGGTCCTCTGACCTGCTCCTTCTGTCCGTTGGGTTGCCATGGCATCTTCCGGACCGTTCAGACCTTTTCCCAAAAGGTCAGTTTTTCCCGTCAGAATTCTGGATCTCAGAATAACGGCATAGCTCTTGAGTCCTGGATCTTAGTGACTTCTGATATCCTTCCCGAAGTCATCTCTGCCTTGACTCGAGCTCCAAAGTGTCCTTTGACCTTTTTGGCCTAGCCGACCCTCCTGTCCCTTCCACAGTCCGGTCTACAGCTAGGACTATCCCTCATTAAGGGACAGGTCTCGGCCCTGTCAGTATGTGCCAGCGGCGTATCGTCCGGCTGGCTCCGGTGCGCTCCTTTAAGGGCGCATCTCACATCATCCGCTTTTCCGGCGGCCTATGGAGACCTGGGATCTTAATCCGGTCCTCCCGGTTCCCGGAAACCCCCCTTTGCGCCTCTTGGGGAGGTTTCGTTGTTTCATCTTTCACAAGAAAGGTACACCTTCTAGTGGCTATAATTTGCCGCCTGAGAGTTCTGGCTGCACTCTCTCGGAGTCGTCCCCCTTTTTTGGTCTTTTGCATCAAGACAAGGTGGTCTTCGTCCGACTCCGGACTTTTTTCCCAAGGTGGTTTCTGCCTCCACCTTATCCGGGGCAATTTTCCTGCCTTCCTTTTGTCCGGCTCCTGTTCATCGCTTGAGGAAGCGTTGCATATCCTGGATCTGGTGCGGGCGCTCCGGATCTATGTGTCTCGCACCGCCGTTATTAGGCGGTGCACCTCTCTAGTGCTGACTGGTCGTCAGCGTAATGGTCTCTCGGCATCTAAGCTGACCCTGATGTTGGCCTAGCTCGGCCATTTCCGAGACCTATGAGTGTACTCAGGTGCCTTCCCCGCTGGGGATCGGGGCACATTTGGTCAGACCTGTCGGCGTTTTTATTTTTGGGCTTTCAGGCACCAGGTTGCGGCTCAGTAGGTCTGTCAGACTGCAGCTCAAATTAGTCTGCATGCTTTTTCGAAGCACTCCCAAGGCATGCCCATGCCTTGGCAGACGTGGGCTTGGACAGACGCATTTTTCCGGCGTCTGTCGCCCATTTGTGAAGTTAGGTTTGCCTGCTTCTCAGTTGTCTGTTTATTCCCACCCATGGACTGCTTTGGAACGTCCCATGGTCTGGGTCTCCCATAGGAACGATAAAGAAAAAGAGAATTTTGTTTACTTACCGTAAATTCTTTTTCTTATAGTTCCGTCATGGGAGACCCAGCACCCTCCCTATGCCTGTTGGCAGGTTTCTTGTTCCGAGTGTCTTCACCGGCTGTTATTGTTGTAGACAGAGGTTCCGGTTCTGCCGGGTTTTACTCTGTCTCTTCTTGTGGGTGGATGTCCTCCTTCAGCTTTTGCACTAAACTGGCTAGATCTGGCTAGCAGGGGGTGTATATGCTAGGAGGGAGGAGCTACACGTTTTTGAGTGTAGTAACTTTGTGTGTCCTCCGGGGGCAGTAGCTATACACCCATGGTCTGGGTCTCCCATGACGGAACTATAAGAAAAAGAATTTACGGTAAGTAAACAAAATTCTCTTTTTATCCAGGATGGCCGCTCCAATTGTTTTATATAAGTTTATAATATCGCAGCATTGACACCAGCCTGCTTTGGCTTCCTGCATAGATAATCCATCTGGGCGTGTACGCATGCGTGTCTACCGCTCTGGGGCGTTCTCGCATCACTGTATCTACGTGCCTCGCGCGGCGTCCGCTCATGTGACTTGTCACGTGGTTGCCGCGTGACCGTGACGTCGGGCGACGCATGACGCGGTGGGCGAGTGGCGTCCTGGATACTGTAGCAACGCATGCGTCACAAAACCGCCCACAGTCTGATTGGACGATGCCTTCCTTTTAGTTGCGCACTTCCCTCACTTACACCACTCGCCCTGACGAAGGCATTTCCGCCGAAACGGCCGTCGGGTGAACGCCGGTTCAGGCCTCCCGGTCCTCAAACAGGTACATCTATTTCCTTGGACATTGTTCCCTTCGAGCCTCTCCTGTGGTCATTATGGCCTTTATACTTTATGCATTATAAGTCCACGGTGTGGTTAGTGTTATACGAGATCTACAGTTGGCTCTTATATATACATATATGTACATCTGTTTTCTATGGCAAGTTTGCCTCTTATACTATGTATAAAATTATTTTTCATCTATACTGTGTATATGGCGAACAATTATATGCTGTTTGAATGACTTTCTATTCTTGCACCGGGAGGTTCTGATATCTGTGTCTCTTGTGCTGCTCACCATTTACCTCAATAAAGGTTTTTCACTTTGCAATTCGGCTCTTCTGGTCGTTTTTCCTCTCCTTTCTGGCTCATATGTTTACCACGACTTGCCCTAGTCCTTTCCAAATCTGCTATCAATGATTTTTTCTATTACATTATGTATTTAATACTGTCAACATGGATTGGTTGAGAGCTATTCTTATATATTATATATATATATATATATATATATATATATATATATATATATATATATATATATATATATATATATATATATATATATATATATATACACATATATACATACATACACACACATATACACACACACACACACACACACACACACACACAGTGCCTACAAGTAGTATTCAACCCCCTGCAGATTTAGCAGGTTTACACATTCGGAATTAACTTGGCATTGTGACATTTGGACTGTAGATCAGCCTGGAAGTGTGAACTGCACTGCAGCAAAAAAGAATGTTATTTCTTTTTTTATTTTTTTATTTTTTTTAAATTGTGAAAAGTTTATTCAGAGGGTCATTTATTATTCAACCCCTCAAACCACCAGATTTCTGTTTGGTTCCCCTAAAGTATTAAGAAGTATTTCAGGCACAAAGAACAATGAGCTTCACATGTTTGGATTAATTATCTCTTTTTCCAGCCTTTTCTGACTAATTAAGACCCTCCCCAAACTTGTGAACAGCACTCATACATGGTCAACATGGGAAAGACAAAGGAGCATTCCAAGGCCATCAGAGACAAGATCGTGGAGGGTCACAAGGCTGGCAAGGGGTACAAAACCCTTTCCAAGGAGTTGGGCCTACCTGTCTCCACTGTTGGGAGCATCATCCGGAAGTGGAAGGCTTATGAAACTACTGTTAGCCTTCCACGGCCTGGACAGCCTTTGAAAGTTTCCACCCGTGCCGAGGCCAGGCTTGTCCGAAGAGTCAAGGCTAACCCAAGGACAACAAGGAAGGAGCTCCAGGAAGATCTCATGGCAGTGGGGACATTGGTTTCAGTCAATACCATAAGTAACGTACTCCACCGCAATGGTCTCCGTTCCAGATGAGCCCGTAAGGTACCTTTACTTTCAAAGCGTCATGTCAAGGCTCGTCTACAGTTTGCTCATGATCACTTGGAGGACTCTGAGACAGACTGGTTCAAGGTTCTCTGGTCTGATGAGACCAAGATCGAGATCTTTGGTGCCAACCACACACGTGACGTTTGGAGACTGGATGGCACTGCATACGACCCCAAGAATACCATCCCTACAGTCAAGCATGGTGGTGGCAGCATCATGCTGTGGGGCTGTTTCTCAGCCAAGGGGCCTGGCCATCTGGTCCGCATCCATGGGAAGATGGATAGCACGGCCTACCTGGAGATTTTGGCCAAGAACCTCCGCTCCTCCATCAAGGATCTTAAGATGGGTCGTGATTTCATCTTCCAACAAGACAACGACCCAAAGCACACAGCCAAGAAAACCAAGGCCTGGTTCAAGAGGGAAAAAATCAAGGTGTTGCAGTGGCCTAGTCAGTCTCCTGACCTTAACCCAATTGAAAACTTGTGGAAGGAGCTCAAGATTAAAGTCCACATGAGACACCCAAAGAACCTAGATAACTTGGAGAAGATCTGCATGGAGGAGTGGGCCAAAATAACTCCAGAGACCTGTGCCAGCCTGATCAGGTCTTATAAAAGACGATTATTAGCTGTAATTGCAAACAAGGGTTATTCCACAAAATATTAAACCTAGGGGTTGAATAATAATTGACCCACATTTTTATGTTGAAAATTTATTAAAATTTAACTGAGCAACATAACTTGTTGGTTTGTAAGATTTATGCATCTGTTAATAAATCCTGCTCTTGTTTGAAGTTTGCAGGCTCTAACTTATTTGCATCTTATCAAACCTGCTAAATCTGCAGGGGGTTGAATACTACTTGTAGGCACTGTATATAATATATATATATACACATACATACATACATACATACATACATACATACACCGGATTGTAGTCCAAAGTATATCAAAGAAAAGAGTCTAATTGGCATCAAATCGATCAGTAAGCTCCACTGTAACAGATATGACGCCTCCTGACAGTCTTTTCTATATTAATGCTGTATACATTTTGACAACAATAGTAAATCAATTTTTTTTTTTTTGACAAAAAAGTCCCCTATTTTTAAGAACCATCAAAACATTAAAGGGAACCTGTCAGGTCCCATATGCATTCTGAGCTATAAGCAGGGTGATGTGTGGCCTAATACCTCCTTCCTACCCAGCCCTGTGTTGTAATATTGTGGAATATGAAAGTAATAAAAAACGTTTTATTACTTACATTTTCCCTATGTTTTCAGCTTCTTCAGATCCCAAGCGTGCGTACTTACCATTCCTGCAGCTGTCATCAGGGTGCTCGTTTCTCTGCTTCACATGTGCTCTGTGCATGTGCAGAAGACTCCTGCACAGAGCACATTGACGCACAGAAGCAAGCACCCTGATGACGACTACAGGAATGGTAAGTACGCACGCGTGGGATCTGAAGACGCTGATGGTGACGTTGCACATGTAAATCCATGGTATCGCACCCACAGGGGCGTGATACCACGGAATACATGCAAACGCCCACAGGGCGATGTGACGTCCATGGGGCTAGAGCCCCTGCTCATTTACATAGGGAAAATGTAAGTAATAAAAAGTTTTTTATTACTTTCATATTCCACAATATTACAACACAGGGCTGGGTAGGTAGAAGGTATTAGGCCATACATCACCCTGCTTATAGCTCAGAATGCATATGGGACCTGACAGGTTCCCTTTAAATGGCTCCTTTGGCTTTGCGCAAGTCCTGGAACCAAAAAATCATTATAGAGCTCTCTGACTTAACCTTTGATATGTACATAGTAATTAGGTCACCCCCTAAGCTGCCTTTTTCCATGTGGTGTTATCTACAGTACAGCAGTTTACATTAAAGGGAAAATGTCAGGTCCCCTATGCCCTCCAAATCAGCAGCATTCATATCTGTATGTCAAGATTCCCTGCCTAACCAGCCCTGTATAATGTGATTCTCTAAAATCAATGTTTAAAAAAAAGGATTTATAAAGTGTGCTGATCCCATTCTAATTAGGGCCCTGACGAGTCAACGTGGCGTTGTTTTCCCAGACTAGTCGGCCCTCTTTCCACGTTATCACGCCTCTA
The DNA here is from genome assembly GCF_048569485.1 of Anomaloglossus baeobatrachus. Taxonomy (NCBI): domain Eukaryota; kingdom Metazoa; phylum Chordata; class Amphibia; order Anura; family Aromobatidae; genus Anomaloglossus; species Anomaloglossus baeobatrachus. The sequence continues at coordinate 462,425,977 of NC_134354.1, forward strand.
TGGGCATGCTAACATGATTTCCATGAGTTGGCGTCACTGCCAGGTCCTGTAAACTTCGTGCATGGCTTTGTTCACTCACAATGAGCCGCTTCTGAAGTCGGGTGCATTGCGCATGATCAGAAGAGCAGAAGCTGTTCTTCCGATCATGCGCAGTACGCCTCGCTGAAGCCGGGGCGAGAGAACCCAGCTTCAGAAGATGTTCAATGTCACTGAATAAAGTTGCGTGCACACGCAAGATTCCTAGGAGCAGGCAGTGACACTGGATAGTGGATCTCATGTTATCATGCCCACAGGGGCATGATAATACGGAAAAAGAGCAGACTAGTCTGGGGAACTAAAGCCCCATCGACTAGTCAAGGTCCTAAATAGCATAGGTCGAGCGCGATTTGTAAGTCCTTTTTTTAAACATTGATTTTAGTGAATAACATTATACAAGCTAGTAGGGCAGGGAATTTTGGCATACACACCCTTTAAATGTAGGGTAAACTTACCAGAGCTTGTTGTAGGCATCAAGACATTCAGGCTTTACATTGTGAACTGGAGTAACAAAAGGAAATAGCATTAGAAGAAAAAGCAGACGGTGCAAACAAAATCACATTCAATGTATTACGTTAGAAAAGTATGATCATACACTCAGCCTTAGGCTATCCTCGCATGAGCGATTATTCTCTCTTCCAAGAAAATCGGGTCGATTATGGTAATAACACTTGGCTCAACTTCTGATCAGAGTGTAAGCTGAGTGTCAAGTTCACGCTGATCCGATTCTCACGAGTAAAAATCATATCGCATGTGCAGAGAAGACAGAAATACATTTCTCCATTGTCTGGGACGGCGTATACCAGACTGCACTCAGATGTCATCAGTGTAGTCTGATGATTGCCATAAACCCATAGACATGAACAGGTGCACGCTGTCCGATTTGCGGAGACACTTGCCCCATGCTGCAATTTTTCTCTCGGAATGAGAAAATAAACCCCACAGATATGCTCTGTTCTATAGTACAATATTGGCGTGAGTGCCATCCAATAACACATCAGGTATACAGTGGTGTGAAGGAACCCTTACAAATGATCTAGTTAACAAAAAGACAGAAGACATATTTCCTGACATATTAGTTATTTACATGTACACTCCGCAAACACTGAACTTGCAGATGTGGAGGGAAAGAAGTCATGATGTTAGTAAGGATTCTGGTATTGGGAGCCTTATACATTCACAACTGTTCCTTTCTACAATTGAATAAAACTAGTGATGCTCTGTAAAAGGGTGGGATTAGACAGTCTGAATGGCAAGATAATGGTTCCGCTAAGGTAATCTAAAGCTGAGGTCACACTAAACGACAGCGATGTCGCTGTTACGTCACCATTTTCTGTGACGTAGCAGCGACCTTGTAAGTCGCTGTTATGATCGCTGCTTAGCTGTCAAACACAGCAGCCGAAGCAGCGATCATAACGACACGCGTCGCTGTGCTGCAACATGTGCAGAGAGCAGGGAGCCGCGCACACTGCTTAGCGCTGGCTCGTTGCTCTCCTAGCTACAGTACACATCGGGTTAATTACACGATGTGTCCTGCAGCTACATGTGCAGAGAGCAGGGAGCCGGCGCTGGCAGCGTGAGAGCGGCGGAGGCTGGTAACGAAGGTAAATATCGGGTAACCACCTTGGTTACCCGATGTTTACCTTGGTTACAGCTTACCGCAGCTGCCAGATGCCGGCTCCTGCTCCCTGCTTGCTTCATTTCGTCGCTCTCTCGCTGTAACACACAGCGATGTGTGTGTCACAGCGGGAGAGCGACGACCAAAAAATGAAGCTGGACATTCAGCAACGAGCGGCGACCTCACAGCAGGGGCCAGCTCGTTGCTGGATGTCACACACAGCGACAGCGACGTCGCTGCAACGTCACAGAAAATGGTGACGTAGCAGCGACGTCGTTGTCGCTGTGTGTGACACCACCTTAACTACTGATACACTATGGTCAACCGTGCTATATTGACTACACACAGTGGCCACCAAATAGTTTAATTGGCTCGTTTATTGTCTGTCCAGTTTAGGTGATTTTAGGAAGATATGAGCGTACAGAAAGGCCTGTGTGGCCCGTATGACTGCATATCTTGGAAAGTTTGATACATAACATAATACACTTTCTCCTCTGTGATAAACGGTCCAATGTGCTAGAAGTATTTTGGTTTATTATGTCTATTTTAACAAATCATGTTGCATCCGTTTCTCATAAGAAGAAAATAAATTGATATTTCTGCACTATTTATATTTTTTCACACAGCCATTGACTTTCATTGGGATGTTTGACCGGCAATACAGGTCAAAGTAGGAAATGTGATTGTAATGGGTCTGTGATATGCAGCCAAGAGAATAAATTATGTTGCATTTTTTTTATCAAGCAAAATGGCACCATGAGACAAGATTGTATAAAGATGATGTGGTTATAAAGTGCCAAGTAGCATTTTGACAATGTGACAGGTGTCCACGTTCAGAAAATCTAGGAGCATGGGGATTTAATTAAAGAAACGCCAAAAAGGAGCCAAGACAAATGATATGTGCACACACAGAATGTGGTGAGCCTTCCTCATAAAGATGGCTGCAGCCAAGGTGCAAGATGCTGATGTCACAGCCACTCAACCTCCACATTAGAGGGGAGGGGCGGCTGCTTAGCATAAGACATGCACACTAATAAGGCTTGCACTGGGAGCCCATCATATAATGAGTGAAATGCACAGTGTCTGAACTGTAACCTATAAATGACGCCAGAAACCCAGGCCAGGCGGGCTAAACAGCACTATATATAGGTGCATCTCGCACGGATACACTAGACGCACAGTGTCTGAATTAAGGCCTATAAATGACGCACAACATAACAGCAGTAACCTGCTAAGCAGGTGAATATTGCCCAATAGTCCAATATATACAAAGTAATAGCAGGGACTAAAACTTAACTTTTAATATTCCAGATAAAATATATCAACATTACAAAAGTGCAGTAAAATTGCCAAATGGCTATAAACTGAAGTGGTCTCACCCAGATGTTCTCCAGGGATAAAAGGACACACCGATCCAGGGTTGATCAGAGGCGGAATAAATCAGGGTAAAGCATTGGGAGATGGTAAGATATAAACCCTGTCGTGCCCAGTGCCAATGCTTCCGCCCTGACAAGGGCAGCGCCCAAGTGAGCTGTCTGCCCCACAACCAAAGAAAAAGAAGCGTTCTCCCAACGCGTTTCCCTCTAAGTGAGAAGAGTTCTTCAGGGGAGATTAAAGAACAATTTGAACAACCTGCAGTGGCAGGGTCCAAGAAAGCTGATCAACCTAAATGACGCACAACACCAGGTCCAGACGTGACCAGGGCTGTGGAGTCGGAGTCGGAGTCGTGGAGTCGGAGTCGGAGCTCATTTTGGTGGAGTCGGAGTCGGAGTCGGTATAAAATGCACCGACTCCGACTCCTAAAATATATAATAAATTGGGGACAGGAGTGCAATGCAGAATGTGCTGAATATTTTACTAAATAACAACATTTAGTATAATGCTTATATTTAAGTGAAAAATTTATTGTAGTACAATGTGAACATCAGACATTTAATTGTTTTTATGATACAATAATCAAGATATTTGGATAGAACATAAAATATTTATTGGAATACAACTTTAGAACACAAAAAAACTAATAAATTGTAAATATGTAATATATATAATATATATATATATATACAGTGTATATACACACACACAAGATATATATGTAATCTACTGTATATTACATAGTGTATTACATATTTACAATTTATTACAGTTTTTTGTGTTCTAAAGTTGTATTCCAATAAAAAGAGAATTTTGTTTACTTACCGTAAATTCTTTTTCTTATAGTTCCGTCATGGGAGACCCAGACCATGGGTGTATAGCTACTGCCCCCGGAGGACACACAAAGTTACTACACTCAAAACGTGTAGCTCCTCCCTCCTAGCATATACACCCCCTGCTAGCCAGTCCTAGCCAGTTTAGTGCAAAAGCTGAAGGAGGACATCCACCCACAAGAAGAGAGAGTAAAATCCGGAAGAGCCGGAACCTCTGTCTACAACAATAACAGCCGGTGAAGACACACGGAACAAGAAACCTGCTAACAGGCAATAGGGAGGGTGCTGGGTCTCCCATGACGGAACTATAAGAAAAAGAATTTACGGTAAGTAAACAAAATTCTCTTTTTCTTTATCGTTCCTATGGGAGACCCAGACCATGGGACGTTCAAAAGCAGTCCATGGGTGGGAATAAACAGACAACTGAGAAGCAGGCAAACCTAACTTCACAAATGGGCGACAGACGCCGGAAAGATGCGTCTGCCCAAGCCCGCGTCTGCCAAAGCATGAGCATGCCTTGGGTAGTGCTTCGAAAAAGTATGCAGACTAATTCGAGCTGCAGTCTGACAGACCTACTGAGCCGTAACCTGGTGCCTGAAAGCCCAAAAAGGCGCCGACAGGTCTGATCAAATGTGCTCTGATCCCCGGCGGGGAAGGCACTTGAGTACACTTGTAGGTCTCCGAAATGGCCGACCTAAGCCAACGAACCAGGGTCGGCTTAGATGCCGAGAGACCGCTACGCTGACTAGCAGTCAGCACCAGAGAGAGGTGCACCGCCTAATAACGGCGGTGCGAGACACATAGATCCGGAGCGCCCGCACCAGATCCAGGATATGCAACGCTTCCTCAAGCGATGAACAGGAGCCGGACAAAAGGAAGGCAGGAAAATTGCCCCGGATAAGGTGGAAGCAGTAACCACCTTAGGGAAAAAAGTCCGGAGTCGGACGGAGACCACCTTGTCTTGATGCAAAAGACCAAAAAAAGGGGGTGACTCCGAGAGAGTGCAGCCAGAACTCTCTGGCGGGAAAATATAGCCACTAGAAAGACTACTTTCTGTGAAAGATGAAACAAAGAAACCTCCCCAAGAGGCGCAAAGGGGGGTTTCCGGGAACCGGGAGGACCGGATTAAGGTCCCAGGGCTCCATAGGCCGCCGGAAAGGCGGAATGATGTGAGATGCGCCCTTAAAAGGAGCGCACCGGAGCCAGCCGGACGATACGCCGCTGGCACATACTGACAGAGCCGAGACCTGTCCCTTAATGAGGGATAGTCCTAGCTGTAGACCGGACTGTGGAAGGGACAGGAGGGTCGGCAAGGCCAAAAAGGTCAAAGGACACTTTGGAGCTCGAGTCATAGCAGAGATGACTTCAGGAAGGATACCAGAAGTCGCCAAGATCCGGGACTCAAGAGCTACGCCGTCAATCTGAGAATCCAGAATTCTGATGGAAAAAAACGGACCTTTTGAGAAAAGGTCTGGACGGTCCGGAAGATGCCATGGCAACCCAACGGACAGAAGGAGCAGGTCAGAGAACCAAGCCTGCCTGGGTCAGTCTGGAGTATGAGAATGACCCGACGGCCCTCTTTACTGATCTTGCGCAGGACTCTGGACAAGAGGTAGAGGGTAAAATACGTAAAGAGACGAAGCTGGGGTCAAACATGAACCAGTGTGTCTACCGCAAAACCTGAGGATTGTGGACCACGGTTGGACAGCTGAAATAGTCTGCCTCGCAGTTTTCACATCTAGGATGTGGGCTGCGGATACGGTGGACTAGGAGTCCCTTGTCCACTGAAGAATGTTGAGCCGCCAAGATTGCCAGGCGGCTGAGTGTCCCGCCCTGGAAGCTGATGTAGGAAAAACGCTGTCACGTTGTCCGACTGGACTCGAATGTGCCTAGCCGCCAACAGATGGTGAAGGCTTAGAGAGCTAGAAATACAGCTCTGATTTCCAGCACATTGATCCAGAGGGCTGATTCGGACAGAGTCCAAGCGCCCTGCGCTCCACGGTGGAGATATACTGCTCCCAAGGCGGATAGACTAGCATCCTGGTGAGGCTCACCCGGGACGGGGCCAGGAAGGAGCGCTCCTGAGACAGAGTGGCCGAAGCCACCACTGAAACGAGCCTCTGGTCAGTGGCGAAGCCACCACCCCGTGGGAGGAGGGAGTTCGCTTGTACAGCGGAAAACATCCAGTCTCAGAGGACGCAGGAGAAACTGGGCAAGGAATCGCTTCCATTGATGCCACCGTCTGACCAGCACCTGTATATGGTGTCTGATAGAACGACGCCGACCGCCAGCGGAGGGACTACTGATCGACTAAGAGCAGCTTCACAAGTGCCGATAGAGTCTCGAATTGCGTCCCTGAGAACCTCTGGTTCGAAGTCAGAGTGGACTTGGGCAGAAAGACAAGCCACCCGAATAGGTTAGAGTGGCGAGAGTGAGCGAAGCACTCTGCTAAGAGTCAGCACTGGATGAAGCCCCGACAAGAAGGCCGTCCAGGGCAAAAGATCACTGCCAATCCCTAGGGGTGCAGGACCCTAATCACAGCTGCCCCAATGAGAATACTCGAGGGGCCGTGGCTAACCCCAAGGGAAGAGCCACGAATTGGACCACTCCGATTGTCAAAACGTAGTCAACGCTGGTGTGAAACTGCGATTGACCCCTGCAGATAGGCATCTCTGATGCCGATGGCTGCTAGGGAATCTCCTTGGGTTCTTGATTGATCCGGTGAAAAACACACGGAACAAGACCGAGACTCCATGTGAAAACGCCACACCTGACTATGCTTGAAAAGCTAAAGATCCAGGTCGGAAGGCACCGCCCTCTTCGGGGACTAGGAATAGATTTAAGCAAAAATCTCAGAACCGTTCCCAGTCGGGAACCGGTACAATTACTCCATTGGTCTGCAAGAAATGCCACGGTCTGTGAGAAGGCGGCGGCCTTGGAGCCGGGAGGAGTTGACAGAAAAAATCTGTTTGGCGGGTGGACAGAATTCCATCCTGTAGCCATGGGAGATATAATCCCGCCCCCACTGAACGGAGACGTGTTAGAACCATACGTCGCCAAGTGGAGAGAGCCTGCCACCGACCAAGGAGGTTGTTGGCGTGGCTAGATAGCTCGGAGGAAGCTGGCTCAGTGGCAGCATCTCCTGCGGTCTTCTGAAGACGCAGCTTCGAGCCATTTGGTTCTATGAACCTAGGCCGAGCTAGAGGACGATCAGATGGAGGAACGGAAACCACCGAAACCTCAACTGATTCCTGCCCTGGACAGGTTCCCTGGTTTAGGATTGTGGCGAGGAAGCACACTCCCCGCCAAGAGCTTCCTTAATTTCACCCAGCTTGGTTCCGGGGAAACTGGGCCCACCAAGGGGGAGCCCAGCCAGGAACCTCCATAGAGGTATCTGCCTTCCAATTTCGAAGCCACAGGAGCCTGCGGATAGCGAGGAAGGTAGCCCAGACCACCGCCGTGCGGCGTCTAGCATGGCAGACCTGGCAGAGGATGAAAAGACTGAAGTCTGGAGTTCAGGCAACCGTTTTGGGCATAGAGTCCCTGTGAGAGAATGCATCTCCTCCAGAGAAGCAGAGAAGTTACAAAAAACCGCACTGCTGAAAGCTGAGGAGAACAAGCTCCTGCCGTTCCCATACCGACTTGGCCCAAAGGACAACCGGGCGGACCGCAGAACCTTAAGTGAGGAGCCATCAGCCACTGACATAACGGTCCGGGCTGAGCCACCTGAAGTGAATGAGCCCACTTCTTGACCACCATGGGTGGACAGGGGAAACACAGTCCTCAGAAACACGCTTCATCTCAGAGCGGAGTGAGGTCCAGTACAAAATTAATGTACGGTAGAATCCTCTGAATAAACGTCTCTATACTTAGCTTTGAGACGCAGGGTCCAGATGTGTGTGTGTGGATCCTCCTGACACAAAGCAAGAAACTAGCTAGGACTGGCTAGCAGGGGGTGTATATGCTAGGAGGGAGGAGCTACACGTTTTGAGTGTAGTAACTTTGTGTGTCCTCCGGGGGCAGTAGCTATACACCCATGGTCTGGGTCTCCCATAGGAACGATAAAGAAATATATTTTATGTTCTATCCAAATATCTTGATTATTGTATCATAAAAATTATTAAATGTCTGATGTTCACATACACATATTCATGTACTACAATAAATTTTTCACCTAACTATAAGCAATATATGTAGGAGTCGGAGTCGGAGCCGGAGTCGGAGTCGGAGCCGGAGTCGGAGTCGGTGCAAGAGAATTTGAGGAGTCGGAGTCGGAGTCGAAGGTTTGGCTTACCGACTCCACAGCCCTGGACGTGACAGCATTATATGAGTACATAACACATGACAGGCTCACCATTTAACCACCTGAATTCAAAAGGTCCACACACATCCTGCAAAAATGGGCCTTAATTCAGACACTGTGCGTCTCGTGTATCCGTGCGAGATGCACCTATATAGTGCTGTTTAGCCCGCCTGACCTGGGTTTCTGTAGTCATTTATAGGTTACAGTTCAGACACTGTGCATTCCACTCAGTATATGATGGGCTCCCAGTGCAAGCCTTATTAGTGTGCATGTCTTATGCTAAGCAGCCGCCCCTCCCCTCTAGTGTGGAGGTTGAGTGGCTGTGACATCAGCATCTTGCACCTTGGCTGCAGCCATCTTTATGAGGAAGGCTCACCACATTCTGGATTTAATTAAAGATTATCTTTTCAGAAGTAGAATGAATGACATCGGGCAGCACTAGTCAAGATAAAAGGGGGGCGGTGGAGAAAGTGATGGGACAATGACTACCTAGTGAAAAGGACCCTTTTACCTGTACTAATGTTTATTTCTAATTTACTGACCAAAAACATGGCTCTAAAGCGGGCTTTACACGCTGCGACATTGCTAGCCGATGCTAGCGATGGCGAGCGTGATGGCACCCGCCCCTATCGTTATGCCGATATTTGGTGATCGCTGCCGCAGCGAACATTATCGCTACGGCATTGTCACACGCACTTACCTGGTCGGCGTCGTCGCTGTGACTGCCGAACAATCCCTCCCTCAAGGGAAAGGGACGTTCGGCATCACAACGACATCACCGCGACGTCACTAAGCGGCCGGCCAATCAAAGGGGAGGGTCGGAGATGAGCGGGACGAACATCCCGCCCACCTCCTTCCTTCCTCATTGCTGGCGGGAAGCAGGTAAAGTGAGATTCCTCGTTTCTGCGGCGTCACACGTAGCTATGTGTGCTGCCGCAGGGACGAGGATCAACTTCGCCCACGCGACAGCAGCGATATTTGAGAATAGACCCCCATGTCAACGAGGAGCGATTTTGGACGTTTTTGCAACGATTCAAAATTGCTCATAGGTGTCACACACAACGAGATCGCTACAGCGGCCGGATGTGCGTCACAAAATCCGTGACCCCAACGAGATTGCTATAGCGATGTCGTAGCGTGTAAAGCCCGCTTTAGACAACCATTACTTGGCTTAGAGCCTTGCGCTATGAATGATTTTTTATCTCCTTTGTTTTTGCCTCCAAATTCCATCTTCAGTGTTTCTCTCATGCTGCTCCTAAACTTTATGCTATCGCTATCACTACTTTCTCTCAAGGCCAATTAGAATTTATCACCACATCGGAGATGCATTTGTACTATCGTGCGGCATCATTATGGCTGGGTCTACATTTTCTGTCATTTGCCTCTTTCCTCTGATATTGTAAGGTTTGACAAGTACTTTCTACTCTATTTTTTTGCAATATGTATCCAAAATGTTTCTATATTTTTCATCTTTTGTAAAATATTCCCTTAAACGATTTTGTGGAATATACAAAATAAGAACATTTAGAAAAGACAATTTAGACTATAAAAAGCACACAAAGCAGTAAGAGTTACATTGGATTTTGTAGAGGTTGCTGGTCTCTCTCTTGGCCAGTAGATTAGAATGAGCATCTTTACGGGGATCAACCTTGCGAACAAACAGTGATCTCAACCAACTGTCTTCTCTGGCTTTAGAACTGGAGGCAGAGAGGCCCCTGTGAAGAGAAAAACAACATTCGTTGTAAATTTAACACACGGCACACCTATTTGTGACTGTGCTGAAAAATGGGCTTAATAGGCACATGCAGGTCTCTAATCGACAATCAGTTCCTGTAGTCTCCAAAGGCTTCCTTAAAGGGGATCTCCAGACTAGGTTTATAAAAAAAAAAAATAAAGTGCCTACACGTCAACAGTTGCTTACTACCGGCCTACTGTACCTGGTGCCGTATTACCCTGGCGCACAGCGGTGACTTACCGCTCCTGCCGGTGGTTAAGTTGTTTCTGCTGACCCCACGTCAACAGAACAGCGGCTTCTTTTCCGCTCTGCTCTGGTGTCTAGACTGCCGACGTTATGCTGATTGACAGCTGGCTGCCTTCACTGCCTAAATGGGGAAGCCGACTGTCAATCAGCATTATGTCAGACGATCTGTTGACAGGAAATCAGCAAAAGTAGCTGAACAGCCGCAGTCGGCAGGAGCGGGTTATGCCATTTTGCAATATATGACATCACCAAAAGCTCTGTCATCAGGCATGTCAATCAAGTCATATGGAGTTGGAATGAAGCATGGACAGCTTGACTATACCTCTCCACCCTCTTGAGTGGATACATTTAATTAACCTATATCATCAGCAACCGCTAATTTTTTCTTTCTGGAAAAATGACACAAAGTTGGGCTATCGAGGACACTGTAGACTGCAGGAAAAAAACTATTAGGTACTGATGGTAGTTGGAGGAGGGGTGGAAACCTGACCAGTTCTTTTTAAAAGGTTGCCCTCTATCTTTTGTGGCTTTTACCCATCACTCAATATGACTAGATGCTTTGTTCTCCAATCGTGTGCTTCATCTGGGCTTAAAACAGACTGGATGGATTGAAAAGAAACCAAGCGTTGTTGTTACTACAAGCATGTCCCCTTTGAAAATAATATACCCATCAAATGGGAAGAATTACTTTCAATGAAATGAGCTTTCAAATACATCAGAAAACTTTAGGAGACTATTTAGCCGGGTTAATACGAATTATGAAAAATTGTCCGATTTTAATCCAGAAAAATTGGATAATTGTTATCTCTATGCCATTCATGTCAGTTTTTTTTACATCTTTATGGCAGTGGAAATGCACTAGAACTGCGTTATTTAAAAGCAGATTTTCTACATCTAATGCAAGTCTACAAGGAAAATCCACACAGAAAACTCAGCATACCGCAAGAGAAATTGACAAGATGCGGATTTGAAACACGCAGGTCAGGTTACGCTGAGAAGAAAAGAAGCAGAAAGCAGGAAATTTGTATAAATCCCTCCACTTTGCTGGAAATGTAAGATGCTGCTTCTGAGGCAGTGAAAATCCTTAGTGTCTAAAACTCACCAAAATCCCATTGTGGTCTGTGGTCACACACAGGGCTGTGGAGTCGGAGTCGGAGTCGTGGAGTCGGAGTCGGAGCTCATTTTGGTGGAGTCGGAGTCGGAGTCGGTATAAAATGCACCGACTCCGACTCCTAAAATATATAATAAATTGGGGACAGGAGTGCAATGCAGAATGTGCTGAATATTTTACTAAATAACAACATTTAGTATAATGCTTATATTTAAGTGAAAAATTTATTGTAGTACAATGTGAACATCAGACATTTAATTGTTTTTATGATACAATAATCAAGATATTTGGATAGAACATAAAATATTTATTGGAATACAACTTTAGAACACAAAAAAACTAATAAATTGTAAATATGTAATATATATAATATATATATATATACAGTGTATATACACACACACAAGATATATATGTAATCTACTGTATATTACATAGTGTATTACATATTTACAATTTATTACAGTTTTTTGTGTTCTAAAGTTGTATTCCAATAAATATATTTTATGTTCTATCCAAATATCTTGATTATTGTATCATAAAAATTATTAAATGTCTGATGTTCACATACACATATTCATGTACTACAAAAAATTTTTCACCTAACTATAAGCAATATATGTAGGAGTCGGAGTCGGAGCCGGAGTCGGAGCCGGAGTCGGAGCCGGTGCAAGAGAATTTGAGGAGTCGGAGTCGAAGGTTTGGCTTACCGACTCCACAGCCCTGGTCACACAGCCTAATGGTCGTCACCATTTTCTGTGACGTAGCAGCGACGTCGTCGTCGTTGTGTGTGACATCCAGCAACAACCTGGCCCCTGCTGTGAGGTCGCTGGTTGTTGCTGAATGTCCTGGACCATTTTTTGGTCGTTGCTCTCCCGCTGTGAAGCACACATCGCTGTGTGTGACAGCGAGAGAGCGACAAACTGAAGCGAGCAGGGAGCCAGCTTCTGGCAGCCTGCGGTAAGCTGTAACCACGGTAAACATCGGGTAACCAAGCGAAGTGCTTTGCTTGGTTACCCGATATTTACCTTAGTTACTAGCGTCCGCCGCTCTCAGGCTGCCAGTGCCAGCTCCCTGCTCTCTGCACGCGTAGCCAGAGTACACATCGGGTAAATAAGCAATGGTTTGCTTATTAACCCGATGTGTACTCTGGCTACGAGTGCAGGGAGCCAGCGCTAAGCGGTGTGCGCTGGTAACCAAGGTAAATATCGGGTAACCAGGGAAGCATTTTGCTTGGTTACCCGATATTTACCTTAGTTACCAAGCGCAGCATCGCTTCCACGCGTCGCTGCTGGCTGGGGGCTGGTCACTGGTGAGATCTACCTGTTTGACAGCTCACCAGCGACCATGTAACGACGCAGCAGCGATCCTGATAAGGTCAGATCGTCGTTGTGATTGCTGCTGCGTCGCTACGTGTGACCCTAGCTTAAGGATTGGGCTATATATCAATTTACAGCCATTTACACTGTTGTCCTGCTAAAATTGTGCATTATTAATGTGGTCAAATTTCAACCACATTATGCATTCTTACGAAAACACTGAACATTTTGCAATAAATTTCTTTTTCCGCAACCAGATGTTCACTGTATATTAGTGGCCAAATACTGTAGAAACCATGCTTACTTTCAGAGCAAGGGTGAGGGATTAATCCCCTTTGATGTGTTTTTTTTTCTGCAAACAAAACAAACTCATCGTGGGAACTGAAAGGGGTGCTTTGGCACTTAAAATGTCCTTTTAAATATATAATTTTACACTTTAATCACTTTTGTAACTGTAGTTACTTACTACAGTTTCTTGTATTGCCGCCTTCCGAAAATAGGCTGGATTTATAGTACTGACAGAAGCTGTGGGAGAGGTGAGTGCAGTGCTGGCACACTGACTGTCTCTGCTGGCCGCAGCTTCAAGTGAAATAAGACATCATCGGGGAGAAGATAGAAGCAGTGAGTGACACCAGCGCCACCCCATAGCTTCTAGCACCTTCCTCAAATCAATTCAGATGTTTCTATAAGCAATGTGAATGACACCAGTGACACTCCATAATAATAAGGGTGGTGCTAGAAGCTGTGAGGCAGCACTGGTGGCACTCAATTGTTTTATCTCCATCAGGATGAAGTTTTGTTTCACAGGTAGAGGGTAGAAGCTATGGAAGCATCAAAGACAGAAGCAAAGTGCCATTGCTACCCTCACCACTCTGTAGTAAGTATCTGCAGTGGTGCCCCCTGGTGACATCTTGTTCCAAGAAGGGCGACATATGTTTCAGGAGGTGAGTTCAGCCCCGACCTCCTCTGAAGTCCCATTAGAGACTCCAAACGAAATGTCGCAGGAAATGAAGTTAAAAAAAAATAAACAAAAAAACATAAGTGATTAGGATGTAAGGATAGATATTTAGAAAGGACATTTTAGGCGTTGGACTTATCTCTTTTACCTTAGGATGAGCAATTTTATTCCACAACAGCTAATAAGTATTCAAATCATAGGTGCAAAAATAATAATTTTACAGGTAAGAAATACCATAAATATTTGGTTAATTTGGGAATCCTGATGTGAAAATATTAGGTTTGATTGTTTCTGTGTGGTCAATAATTACCATGAGAGAGGACTTTGAACGATCTTATGATCATTATAGTAAACTGATACTGGACAGTCAACCTTTAATGACCCCGATACAACCAAGCTAAAAACTATTGCTAAATGTGGGGGAAAAAAAAACCACAGATCACTGATATTGTGGTAGCCTTAGGATATTTGCACACAAAGCTTTTATTTTTTAAAGGGAACCAATCACCAGGATTTTCGTATATAAGGTAAAGCCAGTGCTATACTGGCACCATCAGGCTGATTCTCTACATACCGTGTTTTTCCAAAAATAAGACTGTCTTATAATTTTTTTTGCCCCCCAAAAAAGCACTAGGGCTTATTTTTGGAGGAGGTCTTATTCTTGGAGAAACACGGTTGGGGGTAGGTTTACCCCCCAAAAAAGCAGACCTCCCTACTTCTCAGGAGACTCACCAGACCAGGACATCTGCGTGGCTCCCAGGTCCTCCTGTGATCTCCGGTCGGTGCTGCACGCCGTCCTACCCTGCTGCTAGCTGACATACACAGCAGATCCCAGACACACACAGCAGATCCCAGACACACACAGCAGATCCCAGACACACACAGCAAATCCCAGACACACACAGCAAATCCCAGACACACACAGCAGATCCCAGACACACACAGCAGATCCCAGACACACACAGCAGATCCCAGACACACACAGCAGATCCCAGACACACACAGCAGATCCCAGACACACACAGCAGATCCCAGACACACACAGCAGATCCCAGACACACACAGCAGATCCCAGACACACACAGCAGATCCCAGACACACACAGCAGATCCCAGACACACACAGCAGATCCCAGACACACACAGCAGATCCCAGACACACACAGCAGATCCCAGACACACACAGCAGATCCCAGACACACACAGCAGATCCCAGACACACACAGCAGATCCCAGACACACACAGCAGATCCCAGACACACACAGCAGATCCCAGACACACACAGCAGATCCCAGACACACACAGCAGATCCCAGACACACACAGCAGATCCCAGACACACACAGCAGATCCCAGACACACACAGCAGATCCCAGACACACACAGCAGATCCCAGACACACACAGCAGATCCCAGACACACACAGCAGATCCCAGACACACACAGCAGATCCCAGACACACACAGCAGATCCCAGACACACACAGCAGATCCCAGACACACACAGCAGATCCCAGACACACACAGCAGATCCCAGACACACACAGCAGATCCCAGACACACACAGCAGATCCCAGACACACACAGCAGATCCCAGACACACACAGCAGATCCCAGACACACACAGCAGATCCCAGACACACACAGCAGATCCCAGACACACACAGCAGATCCCAGACACACACAGCAGATCCCAGACACACACAGCAGATCCCAGACACACACAGCAGATCCCAGACACACACAGCAGATCCCAGACACACACAGCAGATCCCAGACACACACAGCAGATCCCAGACACACACAGCAGATCCCAGACACACACAGCAGATCCCAGACACACACAGCAGATCCCAGACACACACAGCAGATCCCAGACACACACAGCAGATCACACACACACAGCAGATCACACACACACAGCAGATCACACACACACACACAGCAGATCACACACACACACACAGCAGATCACACACACACACAGCAGATCACACACACACACAGCCAAACGCAGACACACACACAGCCAAACGCAGACACACACACAGCCAAACGCAGACACACACACAGCCAAACGCAGACACACACACAGCCAAACGCAGACACACACACAGCCAAACGCAGACACACACACAGCCAAACGCAGACACACACACAGCCAAACGCAGATACACACACAGCCAAACGCAGACACACACACAGCCAAACGCAGACACACACACAGCCAAACGCAGACACACACACAGCCAAACGCAGACACACACACAGCCAAACGCAGACACACACACAGCCAAACGCAGACACACACACAGCCAAACGCAGACACACACACAGCCAAACGCAGACACACACACAGCCAAACGCAGACACACACACAGCCAAACGCAGACACACACACAGCCAAACGCAGACACACACACAGCCAAACGCAGACACACACACAGCCAAACGCAGACACACACACAGCCAAACGCAGACACACACACAGCCAAACGCAGACACACACACAGCCAAACGCAGACACACACACAGCCAAACGCAGACACACACACAGCCAAACGCAGACACACACACAGCCAAACGCAGACACACACACAGCCAAACGCAGACACACACACAGCCAAACGCAGACACACACACAGCCAAACGCAGACACACACACAGCCAAACGCAGACACACACACAGCCAAACGCAGACACACACACAGCCAAACGCAGACACACACACACAGCCAAACGCAGACACACACACACAGCCAAACGCAGACACACACACACAGCCAAACGCAGACACACACACACAGCCAAACGCAGACACACACACAGCCAAACGCAGACACACACACAGCCAAACGCAGACACACACACAGCCAAACGCAGACACACACACAGCCAAACGCAGACACACACACAGCCAAACGCAGACACACACACAGCCAAACGCAGACACACACACAGCCAAACGCAGACACACACACAGCCAAACGCAGACACACACACAGCCAAACGCAGACACACACACAGCCAAACGCAGACACACACACAGCCAAACGCAGACACACACACAGCCAAACGCAGACACACACACAGCCGAACGCAGACACACACACAGCCGAACGCAGACACACACACAGCCGAACGCAGACACACACACAGCCGAACGCAGACACACACAGCCGAACGCAGACACACACACAGCCGAACGCAGACACACACACAGCCGAACGCAGACACACACACAGCCGAACGCAGACACACACACAGCCGAACGCAGACACACACACAGCCGAACGCAGACACACACACAGCCGAACGCAGACACACACACAGCCGAACGCAGACACACACACAGCCGAACGCAGACACACACACAGCCGAACGCAGACACACACACAGCCGAACGCAGACACACACACAGCCGAACGCAGACACACACACAGCCGAACGCAGACACACACAGCCGAACGCAGACACACACACAGCCGAACGCAGACACACACACAGCCGAACGCAGACACACACACAGCCGAACGCAGACACACACACAGCCGATCACACACACACACACAGCCGATCACACACACACACACATACATACATACATCACATCCAGCACTTACGGCAGCAGGGAATGAAGCAAGTCACGTGTCCGGCCGCAGGTCCTGTTCGTCGTGCTGCACCGCACTGCCTCTCAGGATTCTCCCGGCAAGAAGAGATCGGTGTCGCTGGATGAGGTGAGTGTGTATGCGATCCGATGTTTGTGTGTGTGTGATTTGATGTTTGTGTGTGCGATCTGATTATGTGTGCGATCCAATGTTTGTGTGTGAGATCTGGTGTGTGTGTGTGTGTGTGTGTGTGTGTGTGTGAGCTGATGTGTGCGGGTGTGTGATCACTGCAGGTCCTGCTGCTCGGTGTCTGGTGAGTGTGATTGCCGGGTGTCGCTGTCAATAATGAAGTGTCCTGTAGTATCTGTAACTTTTTTAGCTGCAGGGACACTTCATTATTGATCCGCGACTAGGTCTTATTTTTGGAAAAACACGGTACCTGCAGTGGTCAGCTCAGATGTTTAGGTTTTGAAATCCAATAAAGTAAAGTTTATAAAATAAAGTTCTTGAGTGACAGCAGCTGAGGATCAGATAAGATCTGGGGGGGTATTCATAGTTATGCCCTCCCCTGTTAGAATTAGCATAAGTAGTATACCATCAATTTAATGTTTGACTTACAGGACCTGTGGTGAGGTCATACCCATGTGACCAGAAGGGGCGGGGCCTCAGCCAACAAAGCTGATACCAGGAAGCAACAATTCTTTTGGCTGAGGCCCCACCCCTTCTGGTCACATGGGTATGACCTCAGCACAGGTCCTGCAAGCCAAACATTAAATTGATGGTATACTACTTATGCTAATTCTAACGGGGGGAGGGGATAACTATGATTTCCTCCCAGATATTATCTGATCCTCAGCTGCT
This sequence comes from Anomaloglossus baeobatrachus, assembly GCF_048569485.1. Lineage (NCBI taxonomy): Eukaryota > Metazoa > Chordata > Amphibia > Anura > Aromobatidae > Anomaloglossus > Anomaloglossus baeobatrachus. The sequence goes on from NC_134354.1 coordinate 462,443,977, forward strand.
GTCTCTCAAGAAGCTGATGATTTTATAAACTTTAATTTCTTGGATTTCAAAACCTAAACATCCAAGTTGACCACTAATGGTATGTAGATAATCAGCCTGATAGTGCCAGTATAGCACTGGCTTTAGGTTACATCCGGAAATCCTGGTGACTGGTTCCCTTTAAGGAACCAAAAAATGACTTTTGTAGTGGGAACCTCTTCATGAGAGTTTTTTTATGGAACTTTTTGATTTCTTGAACGGTTTTGGAAGAGTATTTTGCAGCGTTCTGATTAGAAATCATCTAGTTTGGAGATACTTAAGGCAAGCGGGAGTCTAATATATAAACTTTGGACACGGTTTCTCCTCTTCTGCATTGCTGTCCATATTGTTTTGTAAGCACCAGTGAAAAGGCGATCAAGGAAAGTCCAAAGCTGTATTTTAGACTCAGTTTGTCTCAATTAAGTTGTTGGCTGTTGGATGCAAGTCTGAAAACTGTTTTTAGGATATTCACACAGAAGACCACAACGCAGTGCCAAGTGAGAAAGAAAATGTTGTGTAAATCTACACTCAATATTTACGGTCTCTAGAAATGAATCTAGGCTGGAAGTGGTTTGTCATTGTATAAATTAAGGAAGAAGGGCCATAAGGGTATGTGCACACGTTGAGTATTTGGTTGCAAAAATTTCTGCATAGCTTGGCAAAAAAACATGTTTTTTTTTATTTGATTTTCAATTAAATTCAATGGGTGAGGAACAATGGAAAAAATGGTTAAAGAATTGACAAGCTGCAGATTATTTTCTGCCCCAAATCTGCAAGGAGAAAATACTCAACATGTGCACAACACTTCAGGATTCTCATGACTTTGCTGGCATCAGGATTTACATGCAGTTCTGTGACAAATCTGTACTAAAAAAATGCATAAAAAACGCACTGTGTGCACATAGCCTAATAATAATGCATGTACAGTTATGTGCAAAATAATAGTGTGTTTAACACAACTGAGAAACAGCCCAATCCTCATAATAGCATTTATGTCCATACACACAAAGGCCCCGGGAGCTGCACATTCACTTCCAAATGAAAACATCAACAAATATTCATTATTAAACTGAAAAAACAAAAAAGGAATAACTGGCTGTTCAAAAAAAGTGTGTACATTTTCATTTACAAACTCAAATATTTACAGCATAAACCGAAATTTGTTTAGACGGAGCTTTTCCGTTAACCCCTTCACTACCTTGCGATTCTCCGATTTTGAGCTTTTGTTTTTTCCTCCCCTTCATCCAAGAGCCATGGCGTGTTTTTTATCTGTCTCTATAGCCATGTGAGGCCTTGTTTTTTGTAGGACGAGTTGTACTTTTGAACAACCCAATTATTTTATCATGTGATGTACTAGAAAGCTTTATTTACCATGTTCACGATGCGGTAAAACTGACCCACCCAGCAATATGATTCTACAGGACAGTATGTTCATGCAGACCCTTGTTTCTTCACAGAATGGATGACCTCATCAATTGAACTCCACATCGCTATTAATTAGAACACCCCACTTTTTAAAGGGAACCTGTCACCACTTTTTTTGCCAATAAGCTGCGGCCACCACCACCGGGCTCTTATATACAGTACTAGAAGGTGGCCCGATTCTACGCATCGGGTATTCTAGAATTTACGTATTGTGTAGTTCATGTATGATTTTTGTTATATATATAGATGTTGTTGTGTGTAGTTACCAAGTGTTTGTGTAGGGCGCTGTACATGTTCTGAGTGTCGCGGGGGGTGAGAGCGGTGTTGTATGTGTGTTGCGTGTGTTGCGTTGTTTGTGGAGCGCTGTGTGTCTGTAGCGTTGTGTGTGTGTGTGTGTTGTGCGGTTTGTGTGGGTGTGGTGTGTTTTGGGGGGAGGTATGTTTTGAGCAATGTGTGTGTTGTGCAGTATGTGCGTATATTTGTGTGTGCAGCGTTGTCTGTGTGTGTGGGTGTCTGTGTAGGGCGTTGTTTGTGATTCCTAGTGTGTGTGTGTTGTGCAGTGCGCGTGTGTGTGTGTGTTGGGGGGAGGTGTGCACCTCCCATCGTGCTCCATCCCCCATGCTGCGCACCCCCCATCGTGCTGCATCCCCTATGCTGCGCACTCCCAAACGTGCTCCATCCGCCATGCTGCGCACTCCCAAACGTGGTCCATCCGCCATGCTGCGCACTCCCAAACGTGCTCCATCCGCCATACTGCGCACTCCCCATCGTGCTGCATCCCCCATGCTGCGCACTCCCAAACGTGCTCCATCCGCCATGCTGCGCACTCCCCATCGTGCTGTATCCGCCATGCTGCACACTCCCAAACGTGCTCCATCCGCCATGCTGCGCACTCCCAAACGTGCTCCATCCGCCATGCTGCGCACCCCCTATCATGCTCCATCCGCCATGCTGCGCACTCCCAAACGTGCTCCACCCGCCATGCTGCGCACTCCCAAACGTGCTCCATCCGCCATGCTGCGCACTCCCAAACGTGCTCCATCCGCCATGCTGCGCACTCCCAAACGTGCTCCATCCGCCATGCTGCGCACTCCCAAACGTGCTCCATCCGCCATGCTGCGCACTCCCAAACGTGCTCCATCCGCCATACTGCGCACTCCCCATCGTGCACCATCCGGCATGCTGCGCACTCCCAAACGTGCTCCATCCGCCATGCTGCGCACTCCCAAACGTGCTCCATCCGCCATGCTGCGCACTCCCAAACGTGCTCCATCCGCCATGCTGCGCACTCCCAAACGTGCTCCATCCGCCATGCTGCGCGCTCCGAAACGTGGTCCATCCGCCATGCTGCGCACTCCCAAACGTGCTCCATCCGCCATACTGCGCACTCCCAAACGTGCTCCATCCGCCATACTGCGCACTCCCAAACGTGCTCCATCCGCCATACTGCGCACTCCCCATCGTGCACCATCCGGCATGCTGCGCACTCCCAAACATGCTCCATCCGTCATGCTGCGCACTCCCAAACGTGCTCCATCCGTCATGCTGCGCACTCCCAAACGTGCTCCATCCGCCATGCTGCGCACTCCGAAACGTGCTCCATCCGCCATGCTGCGCACCCCCCATCATGCTCCATCCGCTTAGGAGTGCGCAGCATGCCGGATGGTGCACGATGGGGAGTGCGCAGCATGGCGGATGGAGCACGTTTGGGAGTGCGCAGCATGGCGGATGGACCACGTTTGGGAGTGCGCAGCATGGCGGATGGACCACGTTTGGGAGTGCGCAGCATGGCGGATGGACCACGTTTGGGAGTGCGCAGCATGGGGGATGCAGCACGATGGGGAGTGCGCAGTATGGCGGATGGAGCACGTTTGCTCAGCCGCTCTCCTTCCAGCCTCCCTCAGCATCAGCCCCCCCCTCCCAGCCTTCCCCAAGATCAGCCTCTCTGCTCCCAGCCTCCTCCAGCACGCCGTGCTCCTCTGCCGACACTCACCCACACCCGATCGCATCCACTCACCCACACAACCGATCGCATCCACTCACCCACACAACCGATCGCATCCACTCACACACACAACCGATCGCATCCACTCACACACACACCCGATCGCATCCACTCACACACACACCCGATCGCATCCACTCACACACACCCGATGCATACACTCACACACACAGACACTGACGATATTGCACATACGCGCTGATACTCACAACATCCGGGGATATCACATGCTTCTGGCCATGTGATCCTCCGTCAGGTCCTGGAAGCTCACAGCACAATATCGCCGCCGAGAAGCAAGCGATATCCCAGGATGTTGTGAGTATGTGGATGCGATGTGATGTGTGTATGTGAGTGAGTGTGATCTGATTTGTGTGTGTGTGTGTGTGTGTGTGTGCTGTTATGTTATGTATGTTCTGCAGCTGCAGGACCTTGATGTGTGGATGCGATGTGATGTGTGTGTGAGAGTGAGTGTGAGCCGGTGTACACTGGTAACTATGATACACATCGGGTAACTAAGGGACCTTAGTTACCCGATGTGTATAATGGTTACCAGCTTTCACGGCCTCCGTTAAGATCCCAGCATCGCAAGGTTATGTGTGGCGCTGCCGGGATCCTGACGGAGCTGGTGTAGAAGCAAGCGATATCCCAGCATGTTGTGATGTGTGAGGTGTGTGTGAGAGTGAGTGTGATCTGATGTGTGTGTGTGTGTGTACTCACCTGGGAGTTGCGGCTCCGTGTCAGTTGGGCCACAGCGAGCGTGCATTGCGTGAGGGGGGCGGGGCCTGCAGAGAGCCGGGGCGAGAGGCCAATCCGTGTGGGGGGGCGGGGCCATGGCGAGCCCAGCGGCCAATCAGCTTTGTGTCACCGTAAGGACACAATTTCGGAGCATGACAGACAGACAGATAGACAGATAGACAGACAGACAGACAGACAGAATAAGGCAATTATATATATAGATTCTAACATGCTGTATATAAGAGCCCGGGCCGGGGGTATAACATAAGCACTTTATAATACTTACCTAACAAACGCACGATGGGCCTTATGGGCGTCTCCGTTGTCCGGTGCCTCCTCTTTCGTCAATCTTCGTCCTCTTTCTGAAGCCTGGGTGCATGACGCGTCTACGTCATTCACACTCGCCGGTCCTGCGTAGGCGCACTACAATACTTTGATCTGCCCTGCTCAGGACCTGAATGCCGGTGAGTGTGGATGACGTTGGACTCGTCATGCATCGCAGCTAGAGGAGAAGAAGGAGCACAGATGGCCAAAAGAGGCGGCGCCGGCACAGGACAACGGAGACGCCCATAAGGCCAACCGCGTGACCGTTAGGTAAATACTATAAAGTGTTTTTTATGTTATACCCCCGGCCTGGGCTCTTATATACAACATGTTAGAATGCTGTATATAAGAGCCCGGTGGTGGTGGCCGCAGCTTATAGGCAAAAAAAAGTGGTGACAGGTTCCCTTTAAATGAGTCAATTACACCCAATTAACAGTGTGCATCATCACTGTTGATTCTGTTGGGTGCCCATTACTCACCAACACTTAGTCATTAATTTTTTCCCATGTTGTATGATTTTTTTTCTGCCAAAAAACAGCAATTAAACACATTAGTGATGATTAGACAGCAATTATTTTGCACATAACTATATATAATTGGGATAAACTTTTGATATAATGTTCTACCTGTGATAGCTTTGGGTAGGTTAAAAACGGCCTTAATTTATTTTATTTACCTTTATTACTTGCATCTCAACACTTTCATCTTGTGTTAAAGTCAACTGTATAAAGGGTCATAGTCTTTAAATAGATAGAAAGGTCATATATACATAGTAACAGGGTCGCATAAGATAAATGTGACACACGGTGACCTTTCTCTTTGGGAACATAGGATATCCAAGTACAATGAGTTAGAACAGGAAAATGGGGAAGTTCTAAGTATAATAGAACTATTTTCTTGAATTTTTATGTATTACCATAAGTACAGTAGTATCGAGGGATGTTTTTCTTTATATTCTAGACCAGGAGTGGGCAATTAATGTCCCTGAGGGGCCTCATGATAGACCAGAACAGTTGTGGGTGGCCAAACTAATAGGCTGAAACTAATTCTGTTCAATATTTATATTAACATATTTTATATTATTAATTCTATCACTTAATATTGAGCAAAATTAAGTACACTGACCCCCCCCTCTATACAGTGTGATCCACCACACAGCCCCCCTTTATATAGTACTAGCTGTACTACCCGGCTTCACCCGGGTTAATAACTACTGTTAACAAAATAGAATGTATTAACATTCCCGGGATAGAATGTATAAATAGAATATATTAACGCCCGGGATAGTGTCTGCCTCTTTCCCCGTCTGCGTCTGCCTCTTTCCCCGTCTGCGTCTGCCTCTTTCCCCGTCTGCGTCTGCCTCTTTCCCCGTCTGCGTCTGCCTCTTTCCCCGTCTGCGTCTGCCTCTTTCCCCGTCTGCGTCTGCCTCTTTCCCCGTCTGCGTCTGCCTCTTTCCCCGTCTGCGTCTGCCTCTTTCCCCGTCTGCGTCTGCCTCTTTCCCCGTCTGCGTCTGCCTCTTTCCCCGTCTGCGTCTGCCTCTTTCCCCGTCTGCGTCTGCCTCTTTCCCCGTCTGCGTCTGCCTCTTTCCCCGTCTGCGTCTGCCTCTTTCCCCGTCTGCGTCTGCCTCTTTCCCCGTCTGCGTCTGCCTCTTTCCCCGTCTGCGTCTGCCTCTTTCCCCGTCTGCGTCTGCCTCTTTCCCCGTCTGCGTCTGCCTCTTTCCCCGTCTGCGTCTGCCTCTTTCCCCGTCTGCGTCTGCCTCTTTCCCCGTCTGCGTCTGCCTCTTTCCCCGTCTGCGTCTGCCTCTTTCCCCGTCTGCGTCTGCCTCTTTCCCTGTCTCTGTCTCTTTCCCTGGCTGCATTGTGACACGCCAACATTCCATATAAGGGCGTGGCTGCGCATTCTTCTGAAGTTCTGGCTGCACTGTGGCTCCCAGCTCCATTCGCTTTAAATGGAGGCAGGTTTTTTGGTGAATAACTAAAGAGCGGGGTTAAAATTTCCCCTCAAAACATAGCCTATGACGCTCTCGGGGTCCAGAAGTGTGAGTGTGCAAAATTTTGTGGCTGTAGCTGCGACGGTGCGGATGCCAATCCCGGACAGACAGACACACACACACACACACACACACACACACACACACATTCAGCTTTATATATTAGATGAGTGACCAAATAACCCTCTATATACAGTTTGAGCCCTCACAAAGTCTTCCTATAAACAGAATGAGCCAGCACATCCGATACACACAGATTAAAAAAAAATATCCCTCGCTCCCATTCTCTTAGTGCCCTGCTCCAGTCCCCGATGCTCCACTTGTTGCCAGCATGTACAGTACATGCTCCCTAGATACAATATGAGCCACCAGACAATACATAAGTATACAGTATAAGCCGAAATATAGCCTCAAGTAGCCTCCCTATATACAGCAAGAGCTGCCCACATGACCTTACTATATACAGTATGAGCCCCCACATAGGCCCTATACAGTGGGTACGGAAAGTATTCAGACCCCTTTAAAGTTTTCAATCTTTGTTTCTTTGCAGCCATTTGGTAAATTTAAAAAAAAACAAAACATTTTTTTTCTCATTAATGTACACTCTGCTCAACATCTTGACAGAAAAAAACAGAACTGTAGAAATGTTTGCAAATATATTAAAGAAAAACTGAAATATCACATGGGCATAAGTATTAAGACCCTTTGCTCAGACACTCATATTTAAATCACATGCTGTCCATTTCCTTGTGATCCTCCTTGAGATGGTTCTACTCCTTCATTGGAGTCCAGCTGTGTTTAATTAAACTGATAGGACTTGATTTGGAAAGGCACACATCTGTATATATAAGACCTCACAGCTCACCATATGAGAATCATGAGGTCAAAGGAACTGCTCAAGGAGCTCAGACAGAATTGTGGCAAGGCACAGGTCTGGCCAAGGTTACAAAAGAATTTCTGCAGTAGTCAAGGTTCCTAAGAGCACAGTGGCCTCCATAATCCTTAAATGGAAATTGTTTGGGACCACCAGAACTCTTTCTATACCTGGCCATCCAGCCAAACTGAGTAATCGTGGGAGAAGAGGTTTGGTGAGAGAGGTAAAGAAGAACCCCAAGATCACTGTTGCTGAGCTCCAGAGATGCAGTAGGGAGATGAGAGAAAGTTCCAGAAAGTCAACTATCACCGCAGCCCTCCACCAGTCAGGACTTTATGGCAAAGTGGCCCGACGGAAGCCTCTCCTCAGTACAAGACATATGAAAGCCTGTATAGAGTTTGCAAAAAACACATGAAGGACTCCCAGACTATGAGAAATAACATTCTCTGGTCTGATGAGACAAAGATAGAACTTTTTGGTGATAATTCTAAGCGGTATGTGTGGAGACAAACAGGCACTGCTCATCACCTGCCCAATACAATCCCTACAATGAAACATGGTGGTAGCAGCGTCATGCTCTGGGGGTGTTTTTCAGCTGCAGGGAGAAGACAACTGGTTGCAATTGAAAGAAAGATGAATGCGGCCAAATACAGAGATATCCTGGAAGAAAACCTCTTCCAGAGTGCTCTGGACCTCAGTCTGGACCTCAGACTTGATCGAAGGTTCACCTTCCAAAAAGACAATGACACTAAGCACACAGCTAAAATAAAGGAGTGGCTTCAGCACAACTCTGTGACCATTCTTAACTGGCAGAGACAGAGCCCTGACCTAAACCCAATTGAGATTCTCTGGAGAGACCTGAAAACGGCAGAACTGGAAAGGATCTGCAAGGAAGAATGGCAGAGGATCCCCAAATCCAGGTGTGAAAAACTTGTTGCAATATTCCCAATAAGACTCATGGCTGTACTAGCTCAAAAGAGTGCTTCTACTCAAAACTGAGCAAAGGGTCTGAATACTTATGACCATGTGATATTTCAGTTTTGCTTGTTTAATAAATTTGCAAAAAATTACACATTTGTGTTTTGGTTTTTTTCTAAGATAGGGAGCAGAGTGTACATTACTGAGAAAAAAAATAACTTTTTTGAATTTACCAAATATCTGCAATGAAACAGAGTGAAAAATTTAAAGGGGTCTGAATACTTTCTGTACCCACTGTATATACAGTATGAGCTCCATCTAACCCCTTATATACAATGTGAACCACCACATAGCCTCCTATATTAAAGGGGTTATCCGGCTTCTTTTGACTTTTTTTCATTATTACACTATTGGGCTACATTGGGGCAGGTAAGTAGATAGAGACCACTTACCTGCCCCGCTGTCAGCCCCTCTCCCCCGGCTCAGAGCGGTCATGTGACCCCTCCTGCCGCGATTTTGCTGCTTCCGGCCTTTGCACGTCTACATGGGCAGAGCCATGTTGACATGCAAATCTGGAACAGCATGTCACCTCCCTGCTGGGCTGTACAGTGTGTGGAGTAAACGCCCCCGTTCCCTGCCCCCTCCCACACATTCCCCCGCACCCCGTACTCTGCCCACAACCTCCCACACACTCCGTAGTCTCCCTCCTCCGCCTCCTGTGCCCAGCTACGTGCGCCCTGAATTGCAGCCGAGTCAGTGTCCAGTTCAATAAGGCAAGGAACACTTGTTGTCCGATACACTGCCAGCGCTGTGTCCCCAGCGCTTTATTATGTTTACTGCCTGACGCCCTGGGAACTGTTCCCCCCCCCATTTCACCCCCCCCACCCCCCACCCCTGTCAGTGTTTGCCCCCCTCTGCAGTATAAGCTGCCTCTCATTCTCAGCCTGCAGTGCGTGCATCCGCGGGGATGACGAGCGCTGCTTCACTGCCCGTGCAGTCTGTGTCCCGCTCCCTGCCAGCCCCGCAGCTGCCCGCACTGCAATGTCAGTGTCTGCCCGCAGTATCTGCAGCTTCTCACGCCGCGGGGCTGGCAGGGAGCGGGACACTGACGCTCTCCCGCTGTGACGCACAGATCGCTGTGTGTGACAGCGAGGAGAGCGACGAAATGAAGCCAGCAGGAGCCGGCATCAGGCAGCTGCGGAAAGCTGTAACCAAGGTAAACATCGGGTAACCAAGGTGGTTACCCGATATTTACCTTAGTTACCAGCCTCCGCCGGCTCCTGCTCTGTGCACATGTAGCTGCAGTACACATCGGGTTAATTAACCCGATGTGTACTGTAGCTAGGAGAGCAGGGAGCCAGCGCCCAGTGTGCGCGGCTCCCTGCTCTCTGCACATGTAGCTGCAGGTTAGATTAGATGACATAATTACCTGCAGTAACGATCTCCTTCCTCCTGACGTCACCGCGGTCACTGCCTTCTCTGCCCGTCTCGCGGGCGGCCCGAGACTGTCACTAGCAGTGACGTCACGGGCTCTCGCGATACTGCGTAGAACGCGGCGGGCATAGAAGTCAGTGACAGCGCTGACGTCAGGAGAGCAGGAGATCGTTACTGCAGGTAATGATCTCATCTAACCTCCTGACGGCAGCGCTCGGCATCCCCTGCAGTGACCTGGGCTGACCTATTGATGTTAGCTCAGGTCACTGCACGGCTCTCCCAGCCAATGGGGAACATTTTGTTCTTCATTGACTGGGAGTCTCATTGACTATGGTATGGATCGCCGTGCGACACCCTTATTGGATTACGCCGGACCCGGATTTGATTGTTCTTGTCAATAAATTGTTGAAAGAGGGAATGTGGGGAGTGTTTTTTCAAATAAAAATTTTTTGGTTGTCTATTTTTTATTTCTTACTGACTGGGTTGGTGATGTCGGGTATCTGATAGACGCCTGACCTCACCAACCCCAGGGCTTGATGCCAGGTGACATTACACATCTGGCATCAACCCCATATATTACCCCGTTTGCCAACGCACCAGGGCGCGGGATGAGCTGGGGCAAAGCGCCAGGATTGGCACGTCCAATGGATGCGCCACTTCTGGGGCAGCTGTAGCCTGCTATTTTTAGGCTGGGGAGTGTCCAATAACGGTGGACCTCCCTAGTCTGAGAATAACAGACCACAGCTGTCCGCTTTACCTTGGCTGGTGATCCAATTTGGGGGGGGACCCCACGTTTTTTGTTTTTAATTATTTATTTAATTTTAAATAACAGCGTGGGGTGCCCTCAGTTTTGGATTACCAGCCAAGGTGAAGCTGCCAGCTGTGGTCTGCAGGCTGCAGCCGTCTGCTTTACCCTAGCTGGCTACAAAAGATAAGGTGGACCTCACGTCGTTTTTTTTTTTTTAATAATTCTTTATTTATTGGCTAAATACAAGGCTAAGCACCCCTTAGTGCCACGTGAAAGGCACTAAAGGTGGCTTTACACACTGCAACATCGCAAACGACATCGCTGTAACGTCACCGGTTTTGTGACGTTACAGCGACCTCCCCAGCGACATTGCAGTGTGTGAAACACATCAGCGACCTGGCCTCTGCTGTGAAGTTGTGATCGCTAGAAATCGTTCAGGACCATTCTTTGTTCCTTTTGTTTCCCGCTGTGCAGCAAAGTCTCAGTGTGTAAAGGGGACTTTACAGCGACCACGCGGCTCTGTCTGTGTAGCGTCATGATTAGCGGTCACCTGTGAAGGATTCACCGGTGACCGCTAATCCCCCGAGTGACTGAAGTTTCCCCCCCTCTCTCATACTCAACGATCCCCGGCTCTGCACGGCATTCACACAGCTCCAGCGGCTTTTCCTTTTTTGAAAAAGCCGGCCGCTCATTAAACAATCTCGTATTCCCAGCTTTTCCCCGCCCACAGGCGCCTATGATTGGTTGCAGTGAGACACGCCCCCACGCTGAGTGACAGGTGTCTCACTGCACCCAATCACAGCAGCCGGTGGGCGTGTCTATACTGTGCAGTAAAATAAATAAATAAATAATTAAAAAATCCGGCGTGAGGTCCCCCCTATTTTAATACCAGCCAGATAAAGCCATAAGGCTGAAGGCTGGTATTCTCAGGATGGGTAGCCCGTTATGGGGAGCCCCCCACCCTAACAATATCAGTCAGCAGCCGCCCAGAATTGCCGCATACATTAGATGCGACAGTTCTGGGACTGTACCCGGCTATTCCCGATTTGCCCTGTTGCGTTGGCAAATCGGGGTAATAAGGACTTATTGGCAGCCCATAGCTGCCAATAAGTCCTAGATTAATCATGTCAGGCGTCTCCCCGAGATTCCTTCCATGATTAATCTGTAAATTACAGTTAAAAAACACACACACCCGAAAAATCCTTTATTAGAAATAAAAAACACTAACAAATACCCTCATTACCAATTTATTACCCACAACAAAGCCCTCCTTGTCCGGCGTAATCCACGTTCCTCCAGCGTCTGTTAGGACCTGTTACCATTGTGGATGTGAGCTGATTGCTGTGTCACAGATGAGAGAAGCTGGATCTCTGCTCTGTCACATGCTGAGAGGTCAGGTGCTGGGCAGAATACTGACAGCCACTGAATGTGCAGAGGGAGGGCAGGGGGCGTTCCTGTACACTGAGGCCGGGCAGGGGGCGTTCCTGTACACTGAGGCCGGGCAGGGAGCGTTCCTGTACACTGAGGCCGGGCAGGGAGCGTTCCTGTACACTGAGGCCGGGCAGGGAGCGTTCCTGTACACTGAGGCCGGGCAGGGAGCGTTCCTGTACACTGAGGCCGGGCAGGGAGCGTTCCTGTACACTGAGGCCGGGCAGGGAGCGTTCCTGTACACTGAGGCCGGGCAGGGAGCGTTCCTGTACACTGAGGCCGGGCAGGGAGCGTTCCTGTACACTGAGGCCGGGCAGGGGGCGTTCCTGTACACTGAGGCCGGGCAGGGAGCGTTCCTGTACACTGAGGCCGGGCAGGGAGCGTTCCTGTACACTGAGGCCGGGCAGGGGGCGTTCCTGTACACTGAGGCTGGGCGGTGACAGCTCTGACTGAGGTTTGGCAACCAAGAATACAGGAAAATTGTCATGTTTGTTGGAGCTAAATGTAAACAAGGTGCTGCAGAGAATAAAGTGTGAATTCAAGAGAAACAAAAGTTAGAAAACAGAAAATAACAATGTAGGGGTGATTTATATGACAATACAGCACAGATTAGCTTACAATTTTTTTTGGAGTGTATGTCGGATAACTCCTTTAAGTCACACATCCTATACATGTATACAAACCTCCCCTCACACACATCAATCCCGTTCCCCCGCTACACTGTTCCGGTTTCCGATACACTGACACTCCACACAGCAGACGCAATGTAGTAACGTCATTGCCTTTGATGTCTCAGTAACACACGCTGAATGGTGGAAGAAGAAGACCGCAGCTCCATCCTCCACTAATTTATTCACCACTATATACATCCCTAGGATGGCGATATCGAGATATGGGCAGCTTGCAGGCATGTTGCCGCCCATGGGCTACAGTTTCCAGCCCTGTCTTGGTCTGCAGGCGGGACTGGAATAGCCAAAAGGCTGGACGTGGCCCGCGAGCTATACTCTGCCCAGGTCTGTTCATCTCGCCTTTATCTGTTTACTAGAAATAGGCCCGATGCTATCGCATCGGGAGTGCGGTGAAATGAACATCTGTATATGCTTGTTGCTATTGCACCGCTATTCGTACGCATACACGTCACCGCAGCTTCCGGGCACGAACTGCGCATGCGCAAGTAGCATTGACATCAAAGCTCTTCACACGCAGGAGCATTACCAGCCGAGAGGCATGGCTAGTACTGCAAGTGCGTGGGAAGAGCAGTGACGTCACCGCTACTTGCGCACGCGCAGTTTGTGCCCGGAAGCTGCAGTGAAGTTACCGCTCTTCCCACGCAGGCGCAGTACCAGCTGCGGCTGCTATGGCGCGTGTGTGGAAAAAGCGGTGACGTCACCGCTACTTGCGCATGCGCAGTTTGTGGCCGGAAGCTGCGGTGACGTGTATGTCACTTGCACAGGAGCAGTTTGAACTGCGCCTGCGCAACTTGAACTGTGCCTGCGCAACTGACAGTGCCGCGGTGCATGCTGGAATAAGGTTACAGAAACTGGCGATTATGTATGTAGATGTAGTATGGGTAGCACAACGTTAGGCTGGTTTCAGATGTCCATATTTCAGATATGTGTGACATCAGTTTTTAACACTGATGTCACACGTACCCATGTTATTCTCTGGAGTTAATGACACAGCCATGTTTTCACACGTACTGTGTGACCTCGCGTGGCCCCGCATGCACACACGCAGACATGTCTTTTTTTTTTTTTCTCCAGCAGCACAGGTGTCACACGGATCGCACACTGATGTGATCTGTGTGACATATACCGGAGAAAACACGTGCCTTTTAACAAAAAAAAAAAAAAATCTATATTCACCTGTATCGAGTGCTGCTGTCTTCTTCTCTGCTGCCTTCCGCTGCTGACCGCCGCTCATTATAATCACTGAATATTCACTGCAGCAGCCGGAGGCAGAATCGCTGGGGACAGGTGAGTATCCAGCAGAGAGCGTGTGAGATAGAGTGTGTGTGTGTGTGTGTGTGTGTGTGTGTGTGTGTGTGTGTGTGTGTGTGTGTGTGTGTGTGTGTGTGTGTGTGTGTGTGTGTGTGTGTGTGTGTGTTGCTGTTCCTGTGCTGAATATGAAAAATGGGGGGACCTCACGTCATTTTTTTTTTACCCCCCAAAAATTAAAAAACAAAAAAAAAACCACGGCTAGCCAAGCTATCCCTCTATCAAGCTATTCTATAATATCGATGTATTGTGTTCTCTTATTATCTTATTATAATCTTATTCTATTTTTTTTTCTATCTATATCTAGCTATATTTTGTTTCTCCTTTAAAAAACTAAATAACAAAAACAATTTTTTTTTAATTTTTTTTTTTACATTTCCAGGCGCTCTCTGACAAGGTGCAGTTTTGGTTGCAGTTTGTGTGCATGTAGACTTTGGCTGGGATGCCAAATGCGGCCATTACAAAAAGTACTAAAACGTCCACTCTCAAAAGCAACATAGTGGTAAGATTGGTCCAAATAAACATAATTACCCCCAAAAAGCTGTATATTCTAAGTGGTATCTAAGCATTGGATTGTAGACTGAGGCACGGACGTGATTAATGTGAACGTGGGGTCCAATAAGCCCCACCTGAAATCCACAGCCATGGCCACGGAATGAGGCTGATTACTTTCCACCTGCCTACACATCCAAGTGCATACTGTGGTTCAGTATCAGAAAGCAAATATTCCACCATCTGCTGGTTCTAGGGCGTCTGGGACAAGAATTATTCACACTGCGATTAACCTGAATACACGCATGGACCATGCACTGTAGATTTTATAACCAGTTCACATTTTTAATATCCAGGTAAAAATGACAATAAGGATATCAACAGGAAGTTATTAAAAGGAGTGGTCTTATTAGAGACACCCCCTGTCAGAATGCAGTCCCACTCGGCCCCCTGGCAAACAGCTGATTTATAAGGAAGAAGAAACCAGAGGGTCATTTTACTGGCAGCAGAAATATAGCAGTACTACATACCATACAGATTATTACTAGTGATGAGCAAGCACTACCATGCTCGGGTGCTCAGTGCTAGGGATGGGCGAGCACTACCATGCTCGGGTGCTCAGTGCTAGGGATGAGCGAGCACTACCATGCTCGGGTGCTCAGTACTAGGGATGAGCAAGCACTACCATGCTCGGGTGCTCAGTGCTAGGGATGAGCGAGCACTACCATGCTCGGGTGCTCAGTGCTAGGGATGAGCGAGCACTACCATGCTCGGGTGCTCAGTGCTAGGGATGAGCGAGCACTACCATGCTCGGGTGCTCAGTGCTAGTGATGAGCGAGCACTACCATGCTCGGGTGCTCAGTGCTAGTGATGAGCGAGCACTACCATGCTCGGGTGCTCAGGACTAGTGATGAGCGAGCACTACCATGCTCAGGTGCTCAGGACTAGTGATGAGCGAGCACTACCATGCTCGGGTGCTCAGGACTAGTGATGAGCGAGCACTACCATGCTCGGGTGCTCAGGACTAGTGATGAGCGAGCACTACCATGCTCGGGTGCTCAGGACTAGTGATGAGCGAGCACTACCATGCTCGGGTGCTCAGGACTAGTGATGAGCGAGCACTACCATGCTCGGGTGCTCAGGACTAGTGATGAGCGAGCACTACCATGCTCGGGTGCTCAGGACTAGTGATGAGCGAGCACTACCATGCTCGGGTGCTCAGGACTAGTGATGAGCGAGCACTACCATGCTCGGGTGCTCAGGACTAGTGATGAGCGAGCACTACCATGCTCGGGTGCTCAGGACTAGTGATGAGCGAGCACTACCATGCTCGGGTGCTCAGGACTAGTGATGAGCGAGCACTACCATGCTCGGGTGCTCAGGACTAGTGATGAGCGAGCACTACCATGCTCGGGTGCTCAGGACTAGTGATGAGCGAGCACTACCATGCTCGGGTGCTCAGGACTAGTGATGAGCGAGCACTACCATGCTCGGGTGCTCAGTACTAGTGATGAGCGAGCACTACCATGCTCGGGTGCTCAGGACTAGTGATGAGCGAGCACTACCATGCTCGGGTGCTCAGTACTAGTGATGAGCGAGCACTACCATGCTCGAGTGCTCAGGACTAGTGATGAGCGAGCACTACCATGCTCGGGTGCTCAGGACTAGTGATGAGCGAGCACTACCATGCTCGGGTGCTCAGTACTAGTGATGAGCGAGCACTACCATGCTCGGGTGCTCAGTACTAGTGATGAGCGAGCACTACCATGCTCGGGTGCTCAGTACTAGTGATGAGCGAGCACTACCATGCTCGGGTGCTCAGGACTAGTGATGAGCGAGCACTACCATGCTCGGGTGCTCAGTACTAGTGATGAGCGAGCACTACCATGCTCGGGTGCTCAGTACTAGTGATGAGCGAGCACTACCATGCTCGGGTGCTCAGTACTAGTGATGAGCGAGCACTACCATGCTCGGGTGCTCAGGACTAGTGATGAGCGAGCACTACCATGCTCGGGTGCTCAGGACTAGTGATGAGCGAGAACTACCATGCTCAGGTGCTCAGTACTAGTGATGAGCGAGCACTACCATGCTCAGGTGCTCAGTACTAGTGATGAGCGAGCACTACCATGCTCGGGTGCTCAGTGCTAGGGATGAGTGAGCACTACCATGCTCAGGTGCTCAGGACTAGTGATGAGCGAGCACTACCATGCTCGGGTGCTCAGGACTAGTGATGAGCGAGCACTACCATGCTCAGGTGCTCAGGACTAGTGATGAGCGAGCACTACCATGCTCGGGTGCTCAGGACTAGTGATGAGCGAGCACTACCATGCTCGGGTGCTCAGGACTAGTGATGAGCGAGCACTACCATGCTCGGGTGCTCAGGACTAGTGATGAGCGAGCACTACCATGCTCGGGTGCTCAGGACTAGTGATGAGCGAGCACTACCATGCTCGGGTGCTCAGGACTAGTGATGAGCGAGCACTACCATGCTCAGGTGCTCAGGACTAGTGATGAGCGAGCACTACCATGCTTGGTACTTGTAATGAACAGGTGGGCGCTCAGAGGAGGACGACTGGAGTACCCGAGTATAATAGAAGTCAATGGAAAACCCAAGAATTTTTCCAGAAAATTTTTCCAATGCCTTCCAGTATACTCAGTACTCAAGTTACGCTCATCCGAACATCCAGCTGCTCGTTTCGAGTACCAAGCACCCAAGCCATTTCTAGTCCTGAGCAGGAGGCCGCCCTCTATAATAACCATGTGCCAAATAGGTACATTTAGTAGAAATGTATTAAAGGGGTTGTACAGGACTAGAAAAACTAGGCTAAAAAATAAAGCCACAAATTGTAAGTGCAGATCAGTCCTATTTACAGAACATAATCAGAATGGCGCTGTTTCTGAAATCAGCCTTTTTTTAAAAAAAAAAAAAAAAAAACTTTGTGTGAATATGAGCTTAAAAGTTAGATTTACAATTGGATTTCAATAAAAATGTTGCACAATTCGTCCCTGTGTTGAACTGTCTACAGATGACTGCAAAACGAGTGCCCGTCTATCCTGAGCTCCTCTCAGCCGATCTATGATTACAGAACACATTAAAAGCTAAACGTGAAGAGAAATAAAGTCTGTAAAAAACAAAATGGGCAGAATTCGTAATGGAACTGAATTGCAAAAATTACTTCTGGTGACAAATACGTACACGTGAGAAAATGTCCCCAAAGTTGCACAACTCTGGAATAAATCCTATGGGTTTATCAATCCTCAATCCTAAAATTGAGTAATTTTCCATTTAATACAAGTGTTCTGAAACCTAGAGACCCTCTGCACTTCAGACACTTGAAAGACCCTTTCTATTCATTTCTATGGTTTACCTTTTTTTTTTACATTTCCTGAGCGCTTTTATGACTATTTTGACCTCTAACGTCGCTTCTTTTTTACTCTTCGTTTCGGAATGTTTTTCTTTTTTTTAAGTAACTGGTTGTGGTTTTTGAAGCAAAAACTTCACTGAGAAAAAGGTTCAAAAATCCCAATGTCTTCTAGGAATCTTTTGAGTCTTGTTATAGACGTGAAATATAAAGTCAATTGCGTTGTTACCTAGAACATGCCTGAAGATCTCCCTGGCTCCGGAGCGCCCGACTGCGGCCCGACTCCCTGGCTCCGGAGCGTCCGACTGCGGCCCGACTCCCTGGCTCCGGAGCGCCCGACTGCGGCCCCGACTCCCTGGCTCCGGAGCGGCCGACTGCGGCCCGACTCCCTGGCTCCGGAGCGGCCGACTGCGGCCCGACTCCCTGGCTCCGGAGCGGCCGACTGCGGCCCGACTCCCTGGCTCCGGAGCGGCCGACTGCGGCCCGACTGCCTGGCTCCGGAGCGGCCGACTGCGGCCCGACTGCCTGGCTCCGGAGCGCCCGACTGCGGCCCGACTGCCTGGCTCCGGAGCGCCCGACTGCGGCCCGACTGCCTGGCTCCGGAGCGCCCGACTGCGGCTCGACTCCCTGGCTCCGGAGCGCCCGACTGCGGCACGACTCCCTGGCTCCGGAGCGCCCGACTGCGGCCCGACTGCCTGGCTCCGGAGCGCCCGACTGCGGCACGACTCCCTGGCTCCGGAGCGCCCGACTGCGGCACGACTCCCTGGCTCCGGAGCGCCCGACTGCGGCACGACTCCCTGGCTCCGGAGCGCCCGACTCCGCATACAGACCGGCGTAAACACCAGTCTTAAGGAATCTTGTCCAATGTGAACATGGCCTAAGATGTGTACACAGATGACTGGAGACTGCACACGAGCCACTATGAATGGGACACGATGTCTCAGAGCAGCACAAGCCGTAATGTAAGTTGTGTGCGGCATGTTTCTCTACAGCCAAATCGAAGGGCTAAAAGTGTCACAAGTATTGTCACCATGTTGACTTCTATGGGTGATGTGATGGTTCAGATAACGAGTGTCTCCCCTCCTGAAGAGGGAAGGGGTCTCCAGAATTTGGTTTTACAACCGCTCCATTCATTTTACTGTAGTATCTCCATCAGCAAGGAGTTTGTATGTTCTCCCTGTGTGTGGGTTCCTCCAGGTTCTCCGATTTTCTCGCACTCTCCAAAGACATACTGATAGGGAACTTAGATTATGAGTCCCAATGGGGACAGTGCTAATCACGTCTATAAAGCGCTGTGGAATTAATAGTGCTATATAAGGAAAATAAAGAAGTCTATGTATCAATACCGAGAACTGAGTAAGGTAATGGTTTACAAAACATCTCCTCCTAGTCAGAACATACCTCACCATAAGAGAGAACGCTCATGTAAACACAGACCGAAAACATGGGGGCTCATCACTGATGACTGTGGCCACCCCTCAGTGGGAGAAGGGTGGTCTGCCTGCGGCTCTGCCAGGCACAGGGCAATGACCTTGAGCTGTATATGCTGGCAGCTGGCCAGTCACTGGCACACACATGGCACGGGCACCCTACATGGGCCACAGGGCAGCAGAGGAGGTGACACCCCCGCATCCACAGGGGCAGCAGCCCATCCACCTTCATAAAGTGGCCGGGGTCTCCTCCTGCCACCAGTACACCTTGTGCCCTGCTCCTTCTACATAGCACACACTGCACAGGACCCGAGGGCGGGAGGCTGCAAGCCAAGCACAGCGTGCGAGCTCACCTGACCAGCAGCACGCTGGGCCCGCAGGCCTGGGTCTTCAGTGCCCTACTCAATGCCACGGACATGGCTCTGCTCGCCATCTTGCACAACCTACTGCGCTGCCAATGGACGTCAGTGAGTGTAGGAGGAGCTGAGCTGTAATGCCGGCAGTCACCACCAGGTGGAGCACGGCTCTCTGTGAAGAGACGTGTGATACTGGAAATGGCCACTAGAGGGACGTCCCGCGCTTGTGCTGTCGCCGTGTTACGGGATCTGTGCAGTGGAGTGATCTCTATGATCTATATTTACCAATTATCTATAGTCACTGTGTAAAGTACAAGTGGCTGTCACAGTCTCTAGGAGGAAACACTGGTTGATTTTTGTCTTTTTATTGCCTTATGAAATCTATTACCCTTTTATTTTTCTTCTGGGGTTTTTTTTTTTTACATAATGTGTTTTCAAAAGGATGGGGACAGATAAAAACATGGCATTTTGACATATTTGGGCTTTGTTTTTTTGGGGGGCTTCGTTTGCATAACATTTTATTCTAAGGGTCAGTACGATTATGGCCATCCTAAAGTTAGTTTTATGTTTTACTGTCGTTATATTTTGGAAAATGAATACAAAATGTTAGAACACTGTATTTTTGTGTTGCCAGATTCTGAAAGACGTCTTTAACATTAAGTTTCCACACTGCGTCTATGACACTGGAAGTGTAGCGCCCCCTGAAGCCTTCAGGGAGCTACAAGGTACTGCATCCCCACCTGGGCAGAGCCTACCCCCAGGGACCCAGAAGACCAGTGCCAGTAACAACAAAAACATTCCTGTTAATCCCTGTTTTTCCCCAAATTCCCCATAGACTGGTACCGGACTAGGGTTGGACCCAGGCCCGGACTGACCATAGGGCAATTCTGGCAAATGCCAGATGAGTCGGTCCCTATAGTGGGCCGCTGTATCTGCAGTCACCGTTGCTCTCCTCAACAGTGTGGAGGCCGGACAGCATTATCTGCCGTGTGCACACTAGCTACAGCAGGACCAGTTGGCAATGCGCCTCTGCTGTGTGATAGTGCGCCCGGCATCAGGGCCGGCGTCAGCACCCGGCATACCCGGGCAAATGCCGGGGCCCTGGAGAGCTGGGGGGGCCCACTCGGCCTCGTCACTTCAGCTGCCCCCGGGCCAGGCCCACTCTCCGTAAGTTCTGCTGCCCCTGAGCCGAGTTCCGGGGACCGCAGTCCTCAGCAGGAAACTGTGGCTGCCATCCCCTAGCTAGTTTCACACTTGCGTTGCAAAAAGTGTGATAATAAAGGCCACGGATTCCAGTGAAATAAGTTTTCTTTAGCCGAGAGAGAGAGCTCTCATCATCACCGCACACCTCCCGATATCACCGCACACCTCCGGACATCACCGCACACCTCCCGACATCACCGCACACCTCCCGACATCACCGCACACATCCCGACATCACCGCACACATCCCGACATCACCGCACACATCCCGACATCACCGCACACCTCCCGACATCACCGCACACCTCCCGACATCACCGCACACCTCCCGACATCACCGCACACCTCTCGACATCACCGCACACCTCCCGACATCACCGCACACCTCCCGACATCACCGCACACCTCCCGACATCACCGCACACATCCCGACATCACCGCACACATCCCGACATCACCGCACACCTCCCGACATCACCGCACACCTGCCGACATCACCGCACACCTCCCGACATCACCGCACACCTCCCGACATCACCGCACACCTCCCGACATTACTGCACACATCCTGACATCACCGCACACATCCCGACATCACCGCACACATCCCGACATCACCGCACACATCCCGACATCACCGCACACATCCCGACATCACCGCACACATCCCGACATTCCCGCACACATCCCGACATCACCGCACACATCCCGACATCACCGCACACATCCCGACATCACCGCACACCTCCCGACATCACCGCACACCTCCCGACATCACCGCACACCTCCTGACATCACCGCACACCTCCCGACATCACAGCACACCTCCCGACATCACCGCACACCTCCCGACATTACTGCACACATCCTGACATCACCGCACACATCCCGACATCACCGCACACATCCCGACATCACCGCACACATCCCGACATCACCGCACACATCCCGACATCACCGCACACATCCCGACATTCCCGCACACATCCCGACATCACCGCACACATCCCGACATCACCGCACACCTCCCGACATTATCGCACACCTCCCGACATCACCGCACACCTCCCGACATCACCGCACACCTCCTGACATCACCGCACACATTCCGACATCACCGCACACATCCCGACATTATCGCACACATCCCGACATTACCGCACACATCCTGACATCACCGAACACATCCCGACATCACCGCACACATCCCGACATCACCGCACACATCCCGACATTACCGCACACCTCCCGACATCACCGCACACCTCCCGACATCACCGCACACCTCCCGACATCACCGCACACCTCCCGACATCACCGCACACATCTTCACCGCACACACCCCGACATCATCGCACACATCCCGACATCCCCACATACCTCCCGACACTACAGCCCTCATCATCACCGCACACACCGGCATTACCTCAGTGACGTCCCCGCTGACAGCGCGATTCACTTCAGTTGCTGCGTGGAGCTCACAGGAGCGGCGGTGTTCTACTGCCGCTCCTGTCAGCTTCATGTAGCAGAGCTGGATGCGGGACCTCTTGTGGATTACGCCGGACCTGGAGGGGTATTTAGGGATTTTAATAAAGTGGTGAAAGAGGGTGTTTTTTTTTTACTGGCTCTGCTCTTAGCAACACCGAAGGACAGGGATCCGTAACAAAGGAGGACTTGGATACTGTGCTGAAGGGCAGATTGCACAATACCCTGTAACGACCTGATAGGCCAGGGCGTCACATTATATGGTCGTGTTACACAATCTACAAGTGCACAAAAACATTACACATTCAACACACGAAAAGTGAGCCTGTGCACCCCCCAATTTTAGTCCCAGTCCAGCCCTGGTTGGACCAATGGATGTGTGTTGCCCTGTGCTATTAGGGGGATGCAGTCCCAGAGATCAGGGGCAGTCACTCGGTCCCGGGCTTAACAGGTCACTGGTGGCGGTGCCCAGTTCCGTGCCCTGGGGTGGCTCCCCAATAAAAGGGGGATAGTTTAAGTGGAAAGGTTTGTGACACCACCCACGGTAGAGTGGCCAGGTGGAATGGCCACCGCTGCTGTGTTTCACTCCTGCTGGGGCCGGTGTTATGAGCAGCAGGTTGGTGAGCCCTCCGTGGGTAGGGCTGGCCCCAGTGGAGGATGAGAGTAGTAGTCAGTGTAAGTGTGTGCACAAACGTCACTGGGACAACACAGGGAAGTCTTTTAAAAGTCTTTTTAATCACTGGCAGGTCTAGGTTTCTGCACCTGGCACACACGATTCCAGGAGTCCTGTCTGACTTCCACCGGCAACCGTTCACTTTCCTCCTCACAGTTCACAGAGGTTGCCAGGAGAGCTCCACACTGCTCGACCTCCAACCCTCAACTCCCTGTTTCTACTCTCCTCCCCCAAACTGACTCCTCCCCCTGGGCTTGGACAGGGGTGGGCAATTTGGTCTGGCTTTTGCATACCAGTGCTGATTCCTTGGAGTTCAGGAAGACATTACACCTTAAGTGGGTGCAATGCCCTGTGGCACCTGAGGTCCCAGGGGTGCCATAGATGGCCACTTAGAGGTGGAGCCAATCCAGTCCACTAGACCACCAGGTGGGAGGGCCAGACAATGGACAGTCAGACGGTCAGTCTGCAGAGTCAGTGACAGAGAGAGGAACTGAGCAGATGCACTGACAGGAGTGAAAGAGGGCCTGACCTGAGGGCCCAGGCAGTTGGTTGCCGGTGGAGTACAGTGGAGTACTCCTGGAACCACAGCACTGACGGGGTACAGAATCCTAGGTCAGGCAAACGCTCTAGGCAGACCTGATAAAATCTGCACAGTGAGGGGACCATCAAGGACCTCACTGACCTTGAAGTTCGGGACACAGTCAGAATGGGAGAACCGGGGAACAGGACCAGAAACTCCGACACCACAGGGTTCACGCTACCGTCATACGGACTACCGTTAAGAGAATACCAGGAGGGGACCCCCAGCCACTCCAAGCCACGGGGATCCACCAACCAAAGACAGGTGTAGGGGAAAGAAGCCACCAGGTCACTAAACCGGCACTGGGATTAAGGGGACCTGAGGTCAGCACCAGCCTTCCTCGGGTGACCTGTTTACACCTTCCCGTGAGTAAAGGAACCAGTTACACTGCAACCTCTTTCAACACCCATCTACATCACCTATCCTTTGGGGCCTGGCCCTGCTTGCGGAGGGCCTAACATCCATGCTTCCACCAACACCAGCCCCAGTAGTGAGAACTGTGCAGCGGCGGCTCCATCCACATAGCCGCAACCCGCAAGTGGCGTCATGTGATAAACTTTCATTTAATTCCCCCTTTTCAGAAAGCACCTAGGGCGCAGGACCAGCGAACGTCCACCAAGTGACATTTCCCCAGTTATACACCGCCCGGGACCGAGTACCCCATAATCCTGGGCAAGACACATATTTCCGTTGTTCCAAAACCGCAGCGTGTTACAATTCAGCACCGTGGTGGGATTGATATCTCATGCCCACTCTACCTTTTTTACCATGTGAATTGACCAGCGGTGAGTTTTCAAGTTCAGAACATTAAATTTCTCTGAGGTTTCTGTGAAGATATTCCACATAGATCTGCATCAAATGCGAAAAATCCACAAGAAAAATTTCCAAAATTTTGACAAGTAAGGTTAATAATAAATCTGTCATAACAGAACCTTCAGTTTTTCTCAAATTACAGTAGGTGATGCAGCCTGGATGCTGGATGGAGAGTGATGATCAACTTGACTCTTCTGAATTCCCCATAGGTACTCGGTTGAGTTTAATCAGGATACATACTTGGCCACTGAATCACTATAAGGCCATGTGCGCACGTTGCGTTTTTTTCTGCGTTTTGGCTGCATTTACAACTGCACTGTGTCATTGACAAAATGCATGCGTTGTGCTTCCCCAGCAAAGTGTATGAGAATCATGCAAGCTCTGTGCGCACGATGCTTTTTGAAACGCAGCATTTTGATTGTCAAAAATTTGACAAAATCTCTGAGTTTAGAAAAGCAGCATGTCAATTCTTTTGTCCGTTTTGGCAGCGTTCTACACCCATTGAAATCAATGAGTTGTAGAAAAACACTGCCAAAATGTTAAGCAGTGCGTTTGCACTGCATTATTGTTGCGATCTGCATGGGTTTTTTTACATAATAAATGCAGGTCTTTCGTCTATCTCTCTCTGTCGGTCGGTCGGTCGGTCTGTCGGTCGTTTTTTCTCTCTCTCTGTCCATGTCGGTCTCTCCTTCCCACCCCCTTCTCATACTCACCGATCCATGATCACCAGCGCGGCGCTGCACGGCGTTCACACTGTGGCGGCTTCTCCTCTTTTGAAAATGCCGGCCACTCATTAATCCATCTCGTATTCCCTGCTTCCCCCACCCACCAGCGCCTATGATTGGTTGCAGTCAGACACGCCCCCACGCTGAGTGACAGCTGTCTCACTGCAACCAATCACAGCCGCCGGTGGGCGGGTCTATATCGAGCAGTAAAACAAATAAATAAATAATTAAAAAAAAACCGACGTGCGGTCTCCCCAAATTGGATACCAGCCAGGGTAAAGCCACACGGCTGAAGGCTGGTATTCTCAAGATGGGGAGCTCCACGTTATGGGGAGCCCCTCAGCCTAACAATATCAGCCAGCAGCCGCCCGGAGTTGCCGCATCCATTAGATGCGACAGTCCCGGGACTTTACTCGGCTCATCCCGAATTGCCCTGGTGCGGTGGCAAACGGGGAAATAAGGAGTTAATGGCAGCAGCACTTTTCTCTTTTTCTTTCTCTCTCTCTTTCTCTCTTTTTTATCCCTTTCTCTTGCTCTTTTTCCCTTTTTCTCCCCTCCTTTCCCCTTCTTTCCTTCTCTCTCTTTTCTTTTTACCCTTAGCTACCTTTCCTACTTCCCAAAGTCTAGGATATTAGCTTCATCTTTATGTTTTACCTAACAAGAATTTTCCTATTTTACCTGACAAATATTTGTCATACTTCCCTATGGTACTTAATGTCTGATTATGCCTGTACTAATTATTTTTTCATATTTTTCATGTGATTAAGAGCACAATCTGCAAATGTGAGGAACCTTACCTCTATGTGTACATCCGGTTGTCCTTCGTGACCCGTGCTTCCTTGTTCTGACCATTGATGTACGTTCCATCAGCAGTATACCTCCTATGTATATTTGTATTATTTTGTATATATTCTATGTATCACCTGTACATTATGCACTCACTATTGTTGTTGTTCTCACACCTTTCAGGCAACAACCTTGAAAAAGGCTCTACGCCGAAACGTTGGTGCTGTTGCTTTGGTTAGGTTCTTTTTGCAGTGTGTCTGTAATAAATCCACTTGCATATACATATCCTTTTGTCCTCATTCGAGTGCTGGGGTTTTACATTATACTATTCATAGCTGCCACTAAGTCCTAGGTTAATCATGGCAGGCGTCTCCCCGAGATACCTTCCATGATTAACCTGTAAGTTAAAGAAAATAAACACACATCCAAAAAATCCTTTATTTGGAATGAAAGACAAAAAAATACCCTCTTTTACCACTTTATTAACCCCTCAAAAACACCTCCAGGTCCGACGTAATCCACGCAAGGTCCCACGACGCTTTCAGCTCTGCTACATCGGAAGCTGACAGGAGCGGCAGTAGAACACCACCTCTCCTGTGAGCTCCATGCAGCAACTGAAGTGAGTCGCACGATCAGCTGTGCTGTCACTGAGGTTACTCGCGGCCACCGCTCTCAGGTGGAGGAGTGCAGCTGTGGCCGCAAGTAATCTGAGTGACAGCACAGCTGATCGCGCGGCTTACTGCAGTCACTTAGGGGATTTGCGATCACAGGTGAGTCCTTCACGTGTGACCGCAAATGGGGATGCTGCAGAGCCGAGTGGGACCGCACTGTCAAAAATGTGCGTTCTGGATGCTTTTCCCACTCTGTCTATTGGTAGAGCAAGCATCCAGAACGCATGAATTCTCCAGGAATGTGCGCATGTTGCGTTCTGCCAAATGCATCCCATAATGCAGCTTTTTCAGCTGCGTTCTGAGACGCACAAGCAGTGACACGCTGCGGAATCGAACGCAACATGCGCACATGGCCTAAGACCAGTTTCAGACGTCCGTATTTCAGGTATGTGTGACATCCATTTTTAACACGGATGCCACATGTACCCATGTCATTCTCTGGTGTTACTCACACGGCCGTGTTTACACACGGACCACGTAGTCCGGCACCACACACGGTGACATGTCCGTTTTTCCTTTGGCAGCACAGGTGTAAGACGGATGGCACACTGATGTGATCCATGTGACATCAGTGTGACACATACAGGAGCAAACACGTGTCTTTGGAAAAAAAAAAATATTTTCCCTACTCACTTGTCTCCAGTGCCACAGTCTTCAGGCTGCTGTCACTTGCCTCCCCGCTCATTAGACTCATTGCATATGCACTGCACTGAGGAGCTGGAAGCAGGAGCAATGCCAGGACATCAGTGCGGCAGGTAAGTATCCAGCAGTGTGTGTGTGCAGTGAATTCAGGGGGTCATCGGATTATCCAAGGAACTCTGATGACACCTGACGACACCCCAGTAACACCCACGCTACCGCGGGTGTAGCGGCTGTGACTTCATGGGTTCATCAGAGTTCATTGTGAACTCTGATTAACCCGTGACGTCACCGCCACACGCGCACACACACACACACACACTGATAAGGGCACCCCATTGGTGACCTGTGCTGACCTTATGAGGTCCAGGTCCCCTTAAGGAAGCACACACATTGATGATAAGGGCGCCCCTGTGGTAACATGGGCTGAACTTATGAGGTCCAGGTCATCGCAGGGAAGCATACACAACAGTATGTGTGTGTCTGCAGGGACTGCTCTCGCAAACAATGGGGAATGTTCTGTGCTCCATTGAATGTGCCAGCAGTATAGGATTGACATGGGCCCCCTTACTGGATTACAGCAGACCAGGATTAGGACTTAGACAGGGAAATAAATTGGAAAAGAGGGTGTCTCTTGTCTTTATTTATTGAATAATTTTCTCTGTTTGTCTTTTCAGGTTGTTTTTCGGGAACGTCGTGGGACCTCACCATGGATTACGGCAGACCGTTTGTATTTAAAAAAAAAAAAAAAGCAAATAAATTGGTGAATGAGGGCTGGAGTTGTTTTTTTTTTGTTCAATTAAACTTCTATATTCTCCTTTCAACTACTGGATTAGTAATGAGGGTGTCTGCTAGACGCCACCCATTACTAATACCAGGGTTTGACGCCAGCTGGGGCTAGCATCAACCCCACAAATATTACCCCATTTGCCACTGCACCAGGGCAACAGGAAGAGCCAGGTTCAGCACCAGAATTGGCACATCTAATGGAAGCGCTATTTCTGGGGAGGCTGCGGGCTGCTATTGTTAGGCTGGAAAGGGACAAATAACCATGGCCCTTCCGACGCTAATAATATCAGCCCCCAGCTGTACCTTGGCTGGTTTTAGTAAAATGGAGGGGACCACACATCATTTTTTAAACAAAAAAAATCTAAAAATTAAAAAAATAAGCGTGGGATCCCCTCTATTTTTAATAACCAGCCAAGGTACAGCAGAAAGCTGAGGGTTGCAGCCTGCAGCTGCTGCTGTTCCTGTACTGTATATGATAATTGTTTTTTGTTTTTTTTTCTTTTTATTTTAAATTAAAAAATAAAAATGCTGTAAAACAGGTGGCCAAGATAGCTATCTCTATCTATTGAGTTATTCTATCTGTTCTTTCTTTCTTTCTTTCTTTCTATTTTATATGTTCTTTCTTATTTTCTTTTTTTATATCTCTCTATTTTATCTATTCTATCTATCTATCTATCTTTTTATACCTATCTATAATTTTTTAGGCTTTGCCCATTTTTTACACATTAAAAAAAACATTAATTTCAGTATCATGCATTTTTTACCGGTACTAGTCACACAGATGTCACACGTATGCAAACACGGACGTCACATGGACTACCATACCGGTACGTGTGACTTGCACCTGTTTAAACATGGACGTCTGAAAGGGGCCTAACCCTGTTTGATTTTCTTCAGAAATTAAATGAAATGTAGCCCAACACCAGCAGCACTCATGCAGCCTCACATAAGGACACTGCTACCACCATGTTTATTTTAGGCACCATATATTTTTCTAAATTCACAGTTCCCACAGTGAATCATGGTGGTAGCAGTGTTCTCATGCATATTCATATGAGCTGCGTGACTGCTGCTGGCGTTGGGGAGCTACATTTCATTAATTTCTGAAGAACAGGGTGAACAGGGTGAAAGTGATTCAGTGGCCAACCGTCTCCTGATCTGAACCCAACCAAACACCTATGGGAACTCTGAAGAGACAAGTTGTCATCATTCTCCATCCAGCATCCAGGCTCCAAAAGGGGTCATTCTTGAAGGAGGAAAATAGATAGATATTGCTATGTCACCATCTTGTTCTTTCCATGCCTAGCACACTCGGTGCTGTCCTTAAATATCAAACAAAATTCTACTGAAGATTTTGCAATGAAAATAAGATTATGAACCTTACTTTCATCTTAAGGGTACAAAATAGTCTATGAAACTCAGTCTTGTCAAAATTATGTAAATTGTTCTTGTGTTCAGTGAGATATTGATTGAAATCTTACTTTTTAAAAGGGGTGTACTTATTTATGCTGAGCACTGTAAAACGTACACCGTAACATGGTTGTATGGCTTGTGCACGTTTCGATAAATAGTTGTTAACTAAATACCTTACTTTTTTTTTTACGTATTAAGCAATATTGGCGTTCATATATTCATTCATCATAGTGTGCTGACACACAGTGTATCTATAGGTAACTGTATTTAGTCTTGGAAATTTTCAATAACATCTGCTCTATAAAAACAAATTGCACACACTTAACTTGGGGGGGAAAAAAAATCACCCAAGTTTTCTGAATGCAGCTTATTCGATTTTCTATACTTTTATATGAACTGAGTCAATGTGTGTAAAAAGGGAGAGACCTGACAGTCACGGAGAGCAGGGACAAATAGAAGCCGCCTGGGACCCCATAGGACACATAATACATAAGCCAGTCGCCAGCCAGAGTCCGTGTCTAGATATGAAGTATATAAGTATGCTGGGAATGTTGGGACCAGGGCCGGTTTTAGACAAAGTGGGGCTCTGGGCAAAAGATTAAGGTGGGGCCCTAAATGCGCACATATTGCACCATCAACTCAGACATGAGGCCATTAAACGAGCGTGGTGGACAATATTGAAGCCATTCTGCGCTTGTTTCCCGGCCTCTTTACTTAGGTTAATGAAGAATGATTGGCACAGAATGCTCACCAGTAGATTAATCTGTCCCCTACAGTATCATGTCATCAGCAGCAGTCCTGCAGTTTGCAGCGGGAGATGTGCTGCTCAGAACAGTGATCTTTGTTGCACCATAAGACTATGTCCACATGCTGCATTCTGGTTTGACAACAAATCTGGCAGACTCTTGACAAATGTAAACACTGCGTTTGGTAAAAACGCATGCGTTTTCGATGCGTTTTCACTTTGTTTTCCCAGCGTTTGGTCTGCCTTTTGGACAGTGCGTTTTTAAAGGAGAAAGAAAATATGATAGGATAGGATTTGATAGATAGGTAGAATACATAGATAGATAGAGGGATAGCTAGAAAAAATAGATGGAAAGAATAGCTAGCATGACTGCTTGCTGACAGCAGACAGAGACAGAGCCATGCGGTGAGAATGAACTCGGGTGAACCTTTGAGGTCAGCGCCGCGACACAGGCAGTAGTGCAGGGCCCGCAGGTGTGACGACAGAGTTTCACCCGAGTTCATTGTCATCGCGCAGCTCTGTCTCTGTGTGCTGTTATGAACTCGGGTGAACCTCAGACGTCAGTGCTGCAACACAGACAGTAGTGCGGGGCCCCACAGCTGTGACGTCAAAGTTTCACCCGAGTTCACTGTCATCACGCTGCTGTGTGCTGTCATGAATTCGGGTGAAACTCTGACGTCAGTGGTGCAACACAGGCAGTAGTGCGGGACCTCGCAGCTGTGACGTCAAAGCTTCCGAGTTCATTGTCATTGCGCTGCTCTGTCTCTGTGTGCTGCCATGAACTCGGGTGAACCTCTGACGTCAGTCCTGCAACACAGGCAGTAGTGCGGGGCCCGCAGCTGTGACGCCAGAATTTCACCCAAGTTCATTCTCATCGCACGGCTCTGTCTCTGTGTGGTGGCCTGATATGCGGTCACAGGTGCAGGATTCACCTGTGACCACAAATCACTTGAGTGACGTCCCACTGATCGCGCAGCTCACTTCAGTCACTCGGATAATTTGCTGTCACAGGTGGAGGACTCCATCTGTGGCCGCGGATAACCTGAGTAACATCACTGCTAATAGCGTGACTCACTTCAGTTGCTGAGTGGAGCTCACAGCGAGCGGTCATACTCTATGGCCACTCGCTGTGAGCTTCCGATGTAGCAAAGCTGGAAACATCGTTGGACCTTGTGTGGATTGCGTCGGACTTCGAAGGGTGTTTGGGGGTTAATAAACTGGTGAAATAAGGTGTTTTATTTTAACTTTTAGAAATAATAAAGAATTTTTTGGGTGTGTTTATTTACTTTCACTTACAGATTATTCATGGGGGATGTCTCATAGATGCCTGCCATGATTAACCTAGAACTTAGTGGCAGCTATTAACTCCATATTACCCCGATTGCCACCGCACCAGTGTAATCGGGTTTAGACGGGTAAGTTTCCGGGACTGTCGCATCTAATGGATGCGGCAATTCCCAGAGGCTGCTGGCTGATATTTTTAGGCTGGGGGCAGCCTAAAAATGATAGAGCTCCCCAGTCTGAGAATACCTGCCAGAAGTTGTGAGTTTTTTTCTTGGCTGGGTACCAATTGTGGGGGGACTGCACATCATTTATATTTTTTTTAAATTATTTACTTATTTATTTTACTGCACGATATAGACCCGCCCACCGGCGGCTGTGACTGGGTGCAGTGAGACAGCTGTCACTGAGCGTGGGGGCGCGTCTGACTGCAACCAATCATAGGCGCCGGTGGCGAGGGAAGCAGTGAATATGAGATGAGCCTTATGAGCGGCTGACACTTTCAGAAGCAGGAAAAGTCGCGGGAGCAGTGTGACAGCCGCGCCGCACCGATGAGTATAAAGGAGGGAGAGAGGGGGGGAGAGAGAGAGACCGACAGAGAGAGAGAGGGACCTGCGTTTTTGTTGACAAGAACGGATGCAAAATGCAACCAAAATGCAGTGCAAATGCACAGCTAAACATTTTGGTTGCGTTTTAACACACCTCATTCATTTCAATGGGTGGAAAATGTTCACAAAACGCAATGAAGAAGTGACATGCTGTTTTTTTTTACTCAACGATTTTCACAAATATTTGTCAAACATAACGCTGCATAAAAAAAAAAAAAACATCGTGCGGATAGTAATTTTGACTTCTCATAGACTTTGCTGGGGAAGCAAAACACATGCATTTTGTCATTGACACGGTGCAGTTTAAAACGCAGCTAAAATGCAGGAAAAAATGAAACGTGCGCGCACATAGCACCATCCAATCACCAGATGAATGAGCAGAATTTTGCTCGTTTGTTGGGTGATTACTGACATGTTCACATCTAAGAGCTCTTATCTGGGCATCTGGGATTTATACACTACAGTTCAAAAGTTTGCGGTCACCCAGACAATTTTGTCTTTTCCATGAAAAACCATACTTTTATTTATCAAATGAGTTGCATAATGAATAGAAAATATAGTTCAGACATTGACTAGGTTAGAAATAATGATTTTTACTTGAAATAATAATTTTCTCCTTCACACTTTGCTTTCGTCACAGAATGCTCCTTTGCAGCAATTCCAGCTTTGCAGACCTTTGGCATTCTAGCTGTTAATTTGCGGAGGTAATCTGGAGATATTTCACCCCACGCTTCCAGAAGCCCCTCCCATAAGTTGGAGTGGCTTGATGAGCACTTTTTGCTTACCATACGGTCAAGCTGCTCCCACAAAAGCTCAATAGGGTTGAGATCTGGTGACTGGGCTGGCCATTCCATTACAGATAGAATACCAGCTGCCTGCTTCTTCCCTAGTTCATGCTTAATTTGGAGGTGTGCTTTAGGTCATTGTCCTGTTGTAGTATGAAATTGGCTCCAACCAAGCGCTATCCTCAGGGTATGGCATGGCGTTGCAAAATGGAGTGATAGCCTTCCTTATTCAAAATCCCTTTTACCTTGTACAAATCTCCCACTTTACCAGCAAAGCAACCCCAGACCATCACATTACCTCCACCATGCTTGACAGATGGCGTAAGGCACTCTTCCAGCATCTTTTCAGTTGTTCTGCGTACCTTACATTTTTAATATTTTCTAGAATAATTCAAGTATTCAAGAATCACAGTATGCTGATGCAGTGTTTGCATACTCACGTCACCGCGTATTTGTACAAGTGCACATTAAATACAGATTTTTTTATCCTTTTTTGTTTAAATTCAGTTTCCTGGGTCAAAGACTTACAATATAAGATTAAATATCAGCTGCTGTATGGTGGCTGCGAATGGAATCTGATTTTTTTTTTTTGTACACTCAAATTGTGTCAAATTCATGCTGTGTGTGGTTCAGGCAGCATGAATCTGATGACAAGCCCCTTTAAAATATGGCTGGACCATTGTAGAAAACAAGTCCTTTCACCATTTTTGGTCACCCTATTACCTCATAGACTATAAGTCCTTACAAGCTCACTCTCAGGCCTCATTCAGATGTCATTGATTTTTCATATAAGTAAATAAAATTCCAATTTTTATCAATGTTAGGGGAATTTTATCATCAATTATTTTCTTGTAAAGAAAAAAAATGCTAACTTTCTCTACTACAATGTTAGATCAGGGTTGTGGCTAAATGCCAGTGGCTAGAAGGACCTTGGGCGTGACTGCCTTCGTTAGTGATCATGGCTGGCTTGGTTGGTGGGCGTGGTAATGCTTCCTCCCATCTACTATAATGATGCAAGGGGGGGCTTCGCCCCCTCCATACCCCAATCGTCTGGGGATCTTACACCCAAGTCTCTCGCTTCTATTATAAACAACTCCATGACCACGTGGACTTAAAAAAAATAATGTTGCTTCCTGGTAACAGCTATGTTGGTGGAGGCCCCACCCCTTTTGGTCACATGGGTATGACATCAGCAAAGGTCCCTTAGCCAACTGGGATTTTGCCGTTAACGTTAGAACAGTGTCCCAGGAACCACTTTTCAATATGACAACAACAGGCCCAATATTGCTTGTGCTACTATAAGCCACATGCCTGGTCTAACCTTCCTACCATGGCCTGCACCAACTCCAAACTAGTCTCCATCCTGCATATCTGGGATGTCATTGATTGGCAATTGCATGAGGAGCTGCCAGCAGCAGCTCTAGATGATTTCCGTGCTTTTGTGCGTTCAGCGTGGCAGAACATTCCTCAGGCAACCATTAACCCCTTAACGACCCATGACGTACTAGATACGTCATGGATCGTGTGCCGGTAAGCCCCGCCCCCTGCCGCCGGCGGCGAGACGCGCACATATCAGCTGTTATCAACAGCTGATATGTGTGCCTGCTAGCCGCGGGTGGAATCGCTTCCACCCGTGGCCATTAACCCCTTACATTTCACTGCCAAAGTCTTG
Source organism: Anomaloglossus baeobatrachus (assembly GCF_048569485.1). NCBI lineage: Eukaryota > Metazoa > Chordata > Amphibia > Anura > Aromobatidae > Anomaloglossus > Anomaloglossus baeobatrachus. Next base: position 462,478,381 of record NC_134354.1, read on the forward strand.
GCAGCGATATGTACATGGGCGCCGCCATGACAGTGACTTACCCCGCCCCCACCGGAAGTCACGTGACATGATCACGTGACTTTCGGCGGTTGCCATGGTAGCACAGGGTCATGTGATGACGCCTGTAGCTAACATGAGTCACTTCCTCTCAATGCCGGAATACAGCCGGCATTGAAAGTGAAGCAGCAAATCTGCAGTTCTCAGCTCTGTAGCTGAGATCTGCAGATAGTGCAGAGCGATCGGATTGCTGATCGCAATAGCCCCCTAGGGGGACTAGTAAAATAAAAAAAAAAAGTAAAAAAAAAAGTTTTAAAAAATTAAAAAAAAATAAAAAAACCTAAAAGTTCAAATCACCCCCCTTTCACCCCATTGAAAATTAAAGGGTTAAAAAAATAAAAAATACACACATTTGGTATCGCTGCGTTCAGAAATGCCGATCTATCAAAATATAAAATCAATGAATCTGATCAGTAAACGGCGTAGCGGCAAAAAAATTCCAAACGCCAAAATTACGTTTTTTGGTCGCCGCAAATTTTGCGCAAAATGCAATAACAGGCGATCAAAACGTAGCATCTGCGCAAAAATGGTACCGTTAAGAACGTCAGGTCGAGACGCAAAAAATAAGCTATCACTGAGCCTCAGATCCTGAAAAATGAGAACGCTACAGGTTTTGGAAAATGGCGCAAAACGTGCGCCACGTTTTTTGGACAAGCTTGTGAATTTTTTTTAACCCCTTAGATACAAGTAAACCTATACATGTTTGGTGTCTACAAACTCGCACGGACCTGAGGCATCATACCCACACATCAGTTTTACCATATAGTGAACACGGTGAATAAAATATCCCAAAAACTATTGTACAATCCCACTTTTTTTGCAATTTTTCCGCACTTGGAATTTTTTTGACGTTTTCCAGTACACTATATGGTAAAACTTATGGTTTCATTTAAAAGTACATCTCGTCCCGCAAAAAACAAGCCCTCATATGGCAAGATTGATGGAAAAATAAAAAAGTTACGCCTCTCGGAAGAAGGGGAGCAAAAAACAAAAACGCAAAAACGGAAAGTGCCCGGGGGCTGAAGGGGTTAAAGGGACTCTGTCACTGGGTTTTTACCACCTAATCTGAGAACAACAGGGAGAGAGACCCCATTTCCAGCAGTGTTTCACTTACTCGGCTGCTTCGTGTAGCTTTTATAAAATTACTGTTTAATCAGCAGTAGATTATCATTACATGGCTACTTGGTATGCTGCCCGGTAGCCCCACATATTCAGGAGCTCTGTATAACTGCTAGATCTGCAACAGAGAAAACATTGATTTTATCAAAATTACAGCAAACAGCCCAGTAAGTGACACATCGCTGGAATCAGGATCTCTGTCTCTATATTATGCTGCTCTCAGATGGGGGAGCAAAAACCTGGTGACAGATTCCCTTTAATAACCTCTTTGACAGCATGCCAGGAGGGTAAATGCATGTATCTCGATATGTAATGCTCATACTTGATAATCAATAAATTGAGATCTTTTGAAAATTTTGCTTCCCTTTTCCTTCATCATCTGCATATGATTAACATGTCTTGCGATCCTGTGATTTCAAACATTCTACAACTTTTCCTACTTGGTGTTGCAATTTGAATGTTAAGGAGTGTAGCTTACATAATAATACATATCAAGTCTATATTTGTAGGGGACAGATGTGACAACTTTATATTACCCCATTATACATCAAAGCAGTGGTTGAAGAATTGCGGAAAAGCTACTTAAAGGGAAATTGTCAGCTGAATCATGCTGCTTGAAACAGAAGCGACATGGACCAGAGACCAGCTCCTGTATTAGAAACGGTTGTTTTATGAAGAGCTGTGGAGTTTTAGCATATAGTTGAACATACTGCTGCAGATGAGGTGACTAGTCCAGAAGGCAGGTCTCTGCCAAGTTCTACCCACCTGCGCAGCTCTTTCTGTACACACATACAGAGACCTGTCAGTCAAACCAAGCGAGTGGGGAAAAGTTATCTACATTTCAGGTCTGCCTACCAAGCACTGTCAGCAAGTTTGGAAGATCAATACAGCTGACAGGCTCCCTTTAAATGGACCCTGTCACCAGCTTGATGCAGTAATGATATGAGCTCCGTCTTGAATAGTGTATATTTATTATTAAGTTGTCATTTGGTGAAACTCAATATAACCCTGTGATCAGGAAGAATCTGATATATACATGTGATATGCACATTACATCTCCTACCCCCTCAACCCCCTCATACCCTGCTGCTGATTGCTGCTTTCTCCCTATGTACAGTGATGGGGAGAAAGTTGTCAATCAGCAGCTGTAAAACATAAGAGGCAAGTATATATGAATTATAAGTTAGTAGTTAATAAAGGCCGCTTTACACGCTACGACATCGCTAAAGCAATCTCGTTGGGGTCACGGAATTTGTGACGCATATCCGGTCGTTTTAGCGATGTTGTTGTGTGTGACACCTATGAGCGATTTTGAATCGTCGCAAAAACGTGCAAAATCGCTCATCGGTGACATGGGGGTCCATTCTCGAATATCGTTGCTGCTGGAGTAACGATGTAGTTCGTCGTTCCTGCGGCAGCACACATCGCTCCGTGTGACACCGCAGGAACGAGGAACCTCTCCTTACCTGCGTCCCGCCCGCAATGAGGAAGGAAGGAGGTGGGCGGGATGTTCGTCCCGCTCATCTCCGCCCCTCCGCTTCTATTGGTCGGCCGCTTAGTGACGTCGCTGTGACGCCGCACGGACCGCCCCCTTAGAAAGGAGGCAGTTTGCCGGTCACAGTGACTTCGCTAGGCAGGTAAGTTGTGTGACGTGTCTGGGCGATGTTGTGCGCCATGGGCAGCGATTTGCCCGTGTCGCACAACCGATGGGGGCGGGTACCCACGCTAGCGATATTGATACCAATATCGCAGAGTGTAAAGTGGCCTTAAGTGACCCAGATGTATGGCAATGACCACAATATCAGATGACTACAAAGGGTTTGTTTGTAGTCTGTTACCATGGGGCGACAGATCTGTACAGAAGATGTAGACACAAAAGTAAATTTTTAATGTAGGCCTTTTTTCTAAATAGTTTTATTTTTGTGATTTTTTTTTTAGTATTGGAATCAAATGTAAACATTTTACTGTAAATTCTACCATTCCTTGAAAGATCACCTATTAATTACGAGACCCACCAATTTTATTGGCCTGTCCCTTTATATACTTGAACGAAAAAAGTCTTCAGCTCACCTGCTGCCCGGACTGCTCAGCCTTGCGGGTGCCAGGATCCCACGGTCTATCCTGACCGGTAGCAGAGATGTGGGAAGGAGAGGGAGAGGGAGTGATCCAGCACAATTCCTCCTTGGTTTAAAACATTTAGGATCTTTATTGAAACTTCTTTAAAAACATGGTGAAGACCGAAAATAAACTTGCATAGTAAAGGCGCAATTCATGAGGGCTTTACGCGTTTCGGACTGAAAATAAAACCAACTAGTCCTTAGTCATAAGTGTCTCATGAATCCAAAGAAGCTACTGAAATAGACTTACTCATTAAGTGAGGAAAAGGGAGGGGTGGAAAAATGTGTGGAAAAGTGTGTTAATTACCACAGGAAAAAGAGAAAAAAAAAAAAAAAAAAAAAAAAAAAAGGAGAGAAAAATAAGAAGAAAGTTGGAGAAGGAAAGGCAGATAAATAACAGGAAATTCTTAAGCTCTATACGATTGAAACTGCTGTTCCAGGTTATAATAAACATATAAACGATGAATCACACTATATTCAGTAAATACATATTCAATTATAAACGCAAAAAAACCCTAAAAATCCAGACAACTAATTAGAAAACCGTGCAAATAAATACAATAGTGTATAAACTTATACAGGGAGAATGTATGATATATAGAATGAAAAATGCCAAATCTTTGGCTAGTGTTATGCAGGGAGGTGGGGTGGGAGAAGGAAGGGGGGGGGGGGGGGACGGATGGGATGGGGGAGGGGTGGGGGGGGGGAGGAAGGGGGGGGGGGAGAAGGCGAGGGATAATTCCATGATTACGGAATTATGAATTCGCCAGCTGAGCCCTGGATATCGTTCATTTTATTATTTCTACTTATTTTTTATTCTTTATTTTTTATTTTTTATAATTTATTTGATCATTGGCTGCAAATTAACACATCTCTATGTGGGTAACATTCATAGGGGATGTACAAGGTTGGAGGTTAAAAGCCCGAATTATTTCCCATTTATTATATTAAGGCTGTATTTTGGCATAAGGTTAGTATATTGGGGATCGCGATGATGGATATAATTAAATTATTCTCCTGCCTATTAGATATAGATTAAATATTATAATAATCTTTTCGTGAATATATTTTTTATTTTTTATTGTTGTCCCTCACATCCATAGCACTGATTCTATAACCGTCGATTTTGTAATGGTTACTCCCAAATTAGATATCAAGAGATGGATGAATGAATGAGAGGCTGACGAGAAAAAAAAACAAAAAAAAAACAAACCATTCTTATTAGTGATTGGGATACATGCGCAAGTATTAGAATATAGGCTTAACGGCTTTGCATACCTCCTGTACGATAAAATTGGAGTTAAATTTAAGTGATAAAAGTGGGACCAAGTCTGGAATGTAAGGCGTAACCGTAGGGTGAATCTACCAAAAAGGTGGTCATAAATATCCCCATTTGCCTGGGAAATGCTAATGCTAGGTTTCCCTGTCCCTTCATATAAAATGTATTTATAGAATAATAAGTTTATAATGTAGCATGGAGTTGACGCAAAAAATATATATAAATATACCAGGACATTGATATAGATGTTAATTTCTATTTGGTGGTGAACCCAAAATTGAAATAAGGTGTCCTAGGTGAAGGAAGGGGTGGGGGGAAGGGGGGGGGGGGGAGGGGGAGGTGGGGGGGACCAGGGTGGGAGGGCGACAACTAAACAATGGTACCAAATGGCACTGGAAAGCCTGAATTAATCAAGGGACATATATAATATATAATAATTCGCAAGTTTAATATTTATAATTAACTAGGATCCGAATATGGGGATAAACACAAAAGCGATCTTAAAGAGCAGAAACATTAATATTAATGACTCTATTTATTTGGGGATCAGTATATATATATAAGTCTTGGGACACTGGGTGGGTAAAGACAGGTAGGGGGGGGGTGGGGGGGGAGGGGGGGGGGATCCTGGAGGGGGGGGGGGGGGGGTTGGAGGAGGGCCCCTATGGTGATTGGTGCTGGAAAATAGGGTCCACATAGATTTTAATGTATATGGTTAGAAAATGAAGCGCAAATCTGAACGGTAATTAAAACCGCTCGGATATCGTGAATTTAATTTCAAAATCCATTTTGCTTCAGCCATCAGCAGGGCTTTAAACCAATCGCCTCCTCGTGGGGGTCTGGGAATAAACTCCAAGCCTGTGATTTTCAAGGTGGTGAAATCTGCAGTATGGCATTCTATATAATGCCTAGTTAATCCTGACAAGGAGCGTTTCCTAACCAATGCGGCATAGTTTAGTGAAGTCCTATCCTGGGCGGCAATAGGAATACGGATATGCTCCGAAATCCTGGTTCTCAAGGCTCGAGAGGTGCACCCTACATAAAACTTATTACAGGAACCACACGTAGCGACATAGACTACATGCGTGGAGGCACAATTTATAAAGGATTTAATCGCAAAATTCACCCCATTGTTGTCTATGAAAGATTTATTGTTCTGCATAAATTTGCAGAGACCGCATCTGCTAGATCCACATTTAAAGGATCCTTGCATACTGAGCCAATTTTTATTCGATTTTCCAGTTTTATTGGGAGCATATCCGCTTGGGGCCACTAAATTCCCCACTGTACAAGCCCTCCTAGCCACTATGTTAACTCCAGATTGAAGGATGTTACTCAGAGTATTATCTTGACATAACAGGGGAATAAAACGTAGAATGGCATGTTTAATTTGAAAAAAATCCGAACTAAAGGGTGTGGAGAATGTTATACGGTTGGTGTTTTTAGGGGGTGACGGGTGATCAGCCAACAAAATGGACCTAGTTCGATTGTCAGCAATCGCACTAGCCCTTTTTATGATTGAATCTGAATAACCCCTTTTACTAAGTCTCCCTTTAATGCAGGTGGCCTCTTTCAGGTAAGTTTCATTCGTAGAGCATAAACGTTTGGCCCTTAAAAATTCACCGACTGGTAAATTTTTTAAAGTCTGAGGAGTATGGCAGCTAGTGGCATAAAGGGAGGAGTTGCCACTAGTGGGTTTTCTATAAAGGGCAGATTTAATAGAGCCTGATGTAGTATCCCCTGATAGCATGACGTCCAGAAGTTTCAATAAAGATCCTAAATGTTTTAAACCAAGGAGGAATTGTGCTGGATCACTCCCTCTCCCTCTCCTTCCCACATCCCTTTATATACTTGACCTTGTAACCAAACAAATAAACAATGTATATTACAGTAAAATGAGACAGTTTGGACAATGCACGATTTCGCAAACATTGGAACATTTAGACATCCTACCCTGATTTGACCTTCTATTTATAGACTGATTTCAACAAAGTTATCAGATCAAAACAAAAATTAAAGATTGATCATATATGTGTCTGCTTGTCTGCTGCAAACACTCCCTGGCCTGCGGTAACACGTCATTTACCTTAATGCTGAACTAAGCAAAAACGACAGCAGAAACTAAGCGAATATTGTGCCATTTAGCAAGGAGCCAGCGGATATTTCTCCATACTATGCAAAGAATACCCCAAAATCATCCTTACATGTAAGTACATAGAATCGATTTCTTCTATGTATTTTAAATGCATGGTGTGCATTAAAGCAGCAGCAATAAATGGAAGTTAACGAGAACACATATAGGCATGCAGGTCTTTGAAATACAAATCCATAGACACTTTTTAATCTTCTATCTGTTGCTGCATTCCTGAATAGTTAGCATTTTCTATTCATTTGCATCTGAGCAGTTGTGTTCTCATTGTGACACAGCACACAACAAGCCACTGCCTCCAGACACTGTTGCCCGCCTAAAGCTGGGTTCACACTAAGCGACAGCGACAACGACGTCGCTGTTACGTCACCATTTTCGGTGACGTAACAGCGACCTTGTAAGTCGCTGTTATGATCACTGCTTAGCTGTCAAACACAGCAAAAGCAGCGATCATAACGTCGCTGTGCTACATGTGCAGAGAGCAGGGAGCCGCGCTTAGCGCTGGCTCCTTGCTCTCCTAGGTACAGTACACATCGGGTTAATTAACCCGATGTGTGCTGCAGCTACATGTCACAGTGCAGAGAGCAGGGAGCCGCGCGCACTGCTTAGCGCTGGCTCCTTGCTCTCCTAGCTACAGTACACATCGGGTTAATTACCTGATGTGTACTGCAGCCACATGTGCACAGAGCAGAAGCCGGCGCTGGCAGCAAGAGCGGAGGCTGGTAACGAAGGTAAATATCGGGTAACCAGGGAAAGGTCTCCCCTTGGTTACCCGATGTTTACAGTGGTTACAGCTTACCGCAGCTGCCAGACGCCGGCTCCTGCTCCCTGCTCGCTTCATTTCGTCGCTCTCTCGCTGTCACACACAGCGATGTGTGTGTCACAGCGGGAGAGTGACGACCAAAAAATGAAGCTGGACATTCAGCAACGACCGGCGACCTCACAGCAGGGGCCAGGTCGTTGCTGGATGTCACACACAGCGACGGGACGTCGCTGCAACGTCACAGAAAATGGTGACGTAGCACCGACGTCGTTGTCATTGTCGCTGTGTGTGACACCAGCTTAACACCAGCCTCTTTAGCGTAATCAATAGCTCACTATCTGATTTCCTTGCCTGACACCTAAAGGTAAGCAGTCAAGCTGAAGAGGCTGGTTCTGGCAGAGGTTTGGGCAGTGCTCTGTCTAGGAGCACATAACACATCACTTGCGTTTGAATGGAAACACTAATTATTCAGAAATGCAGCAACATATAGATGATATAAAAGGCATCAATGGATTTATCTTCCAAAGATCTGCATCGCCATATATGAAATTTGGGAAATTTGATCTTAAGCCTGCTTTACAAGCTGCAATTAATCGTGGGATCGCACCCGCCCCGATTGTTTGTGCGGCACGGGCAATTTGTTGCCCGTGTCGCACAATGCTGTAACCCCCGGTCATACGTACTTACCTTCCAAACGACCTCGCTGTGGGCAGTGAACATCCTCTTCCTGAAGGGGGAGGGATGTTCGGCATCACAGTGACGTCACACAGCGGCCGGCCAATAGAAGCGTAGGGGCGGAGATGAGCGGGACGTAACATCCCGCCCACCTTCTTCCTTCCCCATTGACGGCGGGACGCAGGTAAGCTGCAGTTCATCGTTCCCGGGGAGTCACACGGAGCGATGTGTGCTGTCTCGGGAACGATGAACAACCGGAGCACAGAAGGACGTTCGATATTTTGAAAATGAGTGACGTGTCAACGAGCAACGATAAGGTAAGTATTTTTGCTCGTTCACACTCTACGATATGGCAAACGATGCCGGATGTGCGTCAATAACGACGTGACCCCGACGACATATCGTATGATATATCGTAGCTTGTAAAGCCCGCTTTATTGACAGATTCCCTTTAATGGTCAGAAAATTGTCCATATACAAACAGTTTGCACGAAGAGATGGTGTGAAATCCCTTTTGCAATATGTAGGCTTAGCAGCAAAATAGAACCGTTTTGTATCATATAAAAAATGTATAAAAATCCAAAACATGTGTCATAAAACAAACTCTTCTTACCTCTGCAGTCCCCTGGTGTTTGCTTGCACATGGCCAGCACATGACCTCTGCAGCCAATGAGTGGCGCCAACCATATTGCTGGCATAATAGCTCCTATCGCTGAGTGGTGCTACCAGTAATACGGCACTCGATAGCGCATGGCTTAATTTTTCCTGGATCCATAAAGGATATCAATGATTCCATTTATAGGGCTGTGTTCAAAACGTAGAAGGATTTGGACAATGGGACATTTCCGCTGTGGAGTTTCTGCAGTGTGAAATCAGCAGTGTTTTTTGTTGCTGCAGATTGGGGACATGCACTTATCGAATCTTCAATGAATATGATTCCCATGTGCATCCATGTGCTGTAATGTGTTTAATATGACAAAGTACAGGACAAGCTTTGTCATTCGTTTATTTATCCATCCGTGAAAAACACTGATTGTAAAAATGGATAAACTGATCCAAAACACCAATGACACCTTTTTTTCACGTACATGGTTAAACACGTGTGAATGAGGCCTAAAGCTGTTGCTCAGCTGAAGCCTGTAAAAGGGACAATGCTCCCAAATGCAACCTCAGCCCATAATGTTCAGATGATATTACAATTTAAAACTGAAGATGTGTGAGAGATGGGGCTGGTGACATACAGCTGATCAATACAATGCAATGTCAATGCAGTCCGTTATCATGCTAAAGGGGATGTCTGGTATCTACACAATGATTGCCTATCCAAAGGAAAGCTCATCAACATCAGATTCATGGGGTGTAATATCCAGCACTCCCACAAATCAGCTGTTATTGCAGATGAAAATATTTTGGATGAAGCTATAAAGCGAAGCTCTAATTAATGTGTGCCAATGCTGGGTAGTGCAGATCAGCTCGTATTCTCCGGAATAGATGCTGTTCTGCTGTACCCATCAGGGGCCACTATACAATAAATGGAGAAGCACTTTGCAGCTCTATTAAAAATGTTGGGGTTTTGGGTGTTAGCCCCCCACCGATCTGATACTGATCACATAAATCAAAAATATGTCACAACTGGACAACCTGTTTAAGGGGTACTTTGCACGTTGCGACATCGCTACTGCGATCTCGTCGGGGTCAAATCGAAAGTGACACACATCCGGCGCCGGTAACGACGTCGCAACGTGTAAAGCCTAGATGCACCGATAAACGATCGCAGATGCGTCGAAAATCGGTGATCTGTGTAGTGTCGGTCATTTCCATAATTTCGCTGTAGTGACAGGTATGATGTTGTTCCTCGTTCCTGTGGCAGCACACATCGCTGTGTGTGAAGCTGCAGGAGCGAGGAATACCTCCTACCTGCGTCCCGCCTGCAATGAGGAAGGAAGGAGGTGGGCGGGATGTTTATGTCCCGCTCATCTCCACCCCTCCGCTTCTATTGGCTGCCTGCCGTGTGACGTCGCTGTGATGCCGAATGAACCGTCCCCTTAGGAAGGAGGCGGGTCACCGGCCAGAGCAACGTCGCAGGGCAGGTAAGTGCATGTGAAGCTGCCGTAGCAATAATGTTCACTACGACAGCTATCAGAAGATATCGCATCTGCAACGGGGGCGGGGACTATCGCGCTCGACATAGCTACAATCGGCTAGCGATGTCGCAGCGTGCAAAGTCATCAGCCTGAGAGAAAGTAATGAACTTAACATCAAAACAATTATCTCAGTAGAAAATAAAACAATGAAATGTAGAAAAAGGTCAAATTTAATGCCGCCTGTGCGAGGTAACATTTCTAATACACCAAGGTTCTGTAGGGGATAAGTAGAGATCTTCATGAGTCTGCAGTGTTCTCTTCACTTATTCCAGCTGAGATTTTCAGATCTTGGAGATGTTTATCCAGATCATCTACCTTAATGTCCTCTAAACTCTCAAGAAATTTGCTGCCCGCACAGAGCTTCCCAGTTAAAGGGTCGACCACTCTGCCAACCTTAAAAACGATTTCAGACAGTTCGTGAGTGACGTGCTTGCTTCTTCTTTCGGGTAAAGCTTTCAGCAGCACAACATCGCCGACTGTGCACTTCTGCTCTGCATCGTGCGCAAAGTAAGTCTTCCTCTTGTTGTAATACTAAAATGAAAAACAACATTTAGTCTTCCTTGCTGCTGTATGTGCACTAATAAAATTCACATGACTAAGCATAAAAAAGTGTTGTAGACTACATTAGGTCTCCTTCACACATCTGTGCAAAAGACGAATGTTTTGCACGTTCCGTGGTGAAGGTGCATGTGTCCGTTTTCCGTGTGCTGTCCCTGTGCTATCTGTGTGACATCAAGATAGCACATGGACAGAATTAACTTGTATACTTACCTGTCCCTGGTGCTGCTGTTACTTCCAGGTCAGTGCAGTGAATATGCATGAGCATAATGAGCGGGAGGAAAAACAGCAAAGGCAGAGACAGCACCGCCAGAGATGGGTAAGTATTAAAGTTTTTTCTTTTTATGTGACTTGTGTTTTCTCTGGAACGTGTCACATGGATCACATCAGTGAGTGGTCTGTGTCACACCCGTGTCGCAGGCAGAAAATAGACATGTCGCCATGTGGAGCACATGGACACAGGGGAAGTGTGAAAACATGGATGTGTGACCAAACCCATTGATTTTAATGGGTCTACGTGAGTTCGTGTCTCCAGTATGTGTGAAAATGGACATCACACAACACAGATGTGTGAAGGAGGCCTTAATGTGTTTTGAAGAATGTACTGACTTCAAATGGAGTCAAGCTTTCCATTTTTTGACTGTTTGTTTCTCTTAAGTGAATAGCCACATCAGGGAAACGTCAGACGACTGGTTTCAAGTATGAAGGCGAAACCCCTAACTCAGGGGTCGGGAACCTTTTTGGCTGAGAGAGCCATGAACGCCACATACTTTAAAATGTAATTCCGTGAGAGCCATACTCACCAGGGTGGAGTGACGGTGGTGGAGCGGCTCAGAAGGTCCCAGGAGGCAGGGTAGGCAATGCTCCAGGTACGGAGGAAGGGGTGTCGCAGCTCAAGAGGGTCAGTGTGCAGAGGGTCGGTGATACTGCTGTGGGCTCATGGGGTGTCACAGCGTCGGGTGCCACTGATCTGCTGGCGGGCTGCTTTGAATCTCCCGCAGTTGACGAGATTGACTTAAAAAAAATGGCCATGGCACATGCGCAGATCGACGCAATGAACTTCAAGAAAATGTCCGCGGAGTCCTATCTGTGCACGCGCTGCCTCTGCGCAAATTTTCTTGAAGTCAATCTCATCAACTGCAGGAGATTCAAAGCAGCCCGCCGGCTACTGTGGGCTCGCCGCTGTGAAATCCCACGAGCCTGCAGTATCGCCAACCCTGCCACCCCGGGTAAGCCATATGCAGTTTGTAAGACACCCCCCCATTTTTGGAAGAAAAATATGTGCATCATTTCAAACTGGAAAATATGGTGTTTTTTTATTAAAGATTTGTCAGCGAGCCAGATGCAGCCATCAGAAGAGCCACATCTGGCTCGCGAGCCTTAGCTTCCCGACCCCTGCCATTACTGAAAGTTCAGCATAATGCATTTCTATAATATGAACGTAGCCTACAAAGAGAGAATACAAAAGCTGCACGCACCTTTAGTAAGTAGGAGTCCAGCACCATCCTTGTCACTCGTACTTTAGCGGTTTTTCTCATCTTTGTCCCAATTACTTTTCCTACAATCCATTTGGCATGAACAGTGGTGCGTACGACTGACATAGTGCCAACTGAGAACACCTGAACCAACAGATATTGCACAGTGAATAACACATTTCTAGTTCAATATTAATTCATCGCTGACAGGGCCGCTATGGCATTTACATTAAGACATTAGAAGAGGTTCCTTGTAAGGCTAGGTTCATACTAACACAGTGCTCGCCCCTGAGCACTATGTTGGGATTTCTGTAGGAATCCCGAAAAAATGTGTATTCTGACTGGTACACTAAAGGCCACGTCACATTAAGCAACATCGCTAGCAACATCGCTGCTAAGGAACAACTTTTGTGACGTAGCAGCAATGTCGCTGTGTGTGACATCCAGCAACAACCTGGCCCCTGCTGTGAGGTCGTTGGTTGTTGCTGAATGTCCTGGGCCATTTTTTAGTTGTTGCTCTCCCGCTGTGAAGCACACATCGCTGTGTGTGACAGCGACAGAGCAACAACTGAATGTGCAGGCAGCAGGAGCCGGCTTCTGCAGATGCTGGTAACCAATGTAAACATCGGGTAACCAAGAAGCCCTTACCTTGGTTACCCGATATTTACCTTCGTTACCAGCGTCCCCGCTCTCGCGCTGCCAGTGCCGGCTCCTGCTCTGTGCACATGTAGCCACAGTACACATCGGGTTAATTACCCGATGTGTAGTCTGGCTATGTGTGCAGGGAGCAGGAGCCGGCACTGGCAGCGTGAGAGCGGGGACGTTGGTAACAAAGGTAAATATTGGGTAACTAAGGTAAGGGCTTCTTGGTTACCCGATGTTTACCGTGGTTACCAGCCTCCGCAGAAGCCGGCTCCTGCTGCCTGCACACGTAGCAGAGTACACATCGGGTAATTAACCCGATGTGTACTGTGGCTAGGAGTGCAGGGAGCCAGCGCTAAGCGGTGTGCGCTGGTAACCAAGGTAAATATCGGGTTGGTTACCTGATATTTACCTTAGTTACCAAGCGCAGCATCGCTTCCACGCGTCGCTGCTGGCAGGGGGCTGGTCACTGGTGAGATCTGCCTGTGTGACAGCTCACCAGCAACTCGTGTAGCGACGCTCCAGCGATCCCTGCCAGGGCAGGTTGCTGGTGGGATCGCTGGAGTGTCACTAGTGTGACATCTCCCCAGCGACCTCCTAGCAACTTACCAGCGATCCCTATGAGGTTGGATCGTTGTTGGGATCGCTGGTAAGTTGTTTAGTGTGACTGGGCCTTAACAGAGACATTCACTTGGATACTGACTAATTACTTATGCCCCCTTGCCATTGGGACTTCTTAGGGGATTTTACAGATCTCCTACTTATTACCCCATTCTTCACACTGTCCCTTTTGACTTTTTACGGGCCATTTTACACCTTGTACAATCCTCCATTATATTGCTGCCTGTCAGCAGGTTTTGCCATCTGGTGGTGTGTCCTGGTATTGCTGTGGGTTGTTTCCATCTAGCCTGCCTCCACTGTGTGTCCTGTATCACCTTTATGTACAATTAATAAATCTTGTATTTCACTTTGATTATCCGTGGTCCTCTCTCTTTTGTATCCCCACCTCTATCTTTGGTAAATTGGGGCTACATTATTTTAGGTTTTATATTCACTTGGATGAGGCTGATGGAGTCACTGTGGACCCTGTCTGGCCGCCATCCTGGCAGTATTCACTACTAATCACTTTTGTGTAAGTCTAAAAAAAAAAATACTGCAACAAAGACAGGCCAGAGAGATTCTGCCGGTTTCATTCAAGTGAACGGCTCCAACGGGGCTCTGTCGAGGTTTGCGGTGAAATACAGTTTTGGGGGACTCCGACAGAACTAAGTGTCAACTGATAAACAAAAAGTCATATTAGTGGTTCCAGTATATATATATATATATATATATATATATATATATATATATATATATATATATATATATACATACATACATACAGTTAGGTCCAGAAATCTTTGGACAGTGACACAATTTTCGCGAGTTGGGCTCTGCATGCCACCACATTGGATTTGAAATGAAACCTCTACAACAGAATTCAAGTGCAGATTGTAACGTTTAATTTGAAGGTTTGAACAAAAATATCTGATAGAAATTGTAGGAATTGTACACATTTCTTTACAAACACTCCACATTTTAGGAGGTCAAAAGTAATTGGACAAATAAACCAAACCCAAACAAAATATTTTTATTTTCAATATTTTGTTGCGAATCCTTTGGAGGCAATCACTGCCTTAAGTCTGGAACCCATGGACATCACCAAACGCTGGGTTTCCTCCTTCTTAATGCTTTGCCAGGCCTTTACAGCCGCAGCCTTCAGGTCTTGCTTGTTTGTGGGTCTTTCCGTCTTAAGTCTGGATTTGAGCAAGTGAAATGCATGCTCAATTGGGTTAAGATCTGGTGATTGACTTGACCATTGCAGAATGTTCCACTTTTTTGCACTCATGAACTCCTGGGTAGCTTTGGCTGTATGCTTGGGGTCATTGTCCATCTGTACTATGAAGCGCCGTCCGATCAACTTTGCGGCATTTGGCTGAATCTGGGCTGAAAGTATATCCCGGTACACTTCAGAATTCATCCGGCTACTCTTGTCTGCTGTTATGTCATCAATAAACACAAGTGACCCAGTGCCATTGAAAGCCATGCAAGCCCATGCCATCACGTTGCCTCCACCATGTTTTACAGAGGATATGGTGTGCCTTGGATCATGTGCCGTTCCCTTTCTTCTCCAAACTTTTTTCTTCCCATCATTCTGGTACAGATTGATCTTTGTCTCATCTGTCCATAGAATACTTTTCCAGAACTGAGCTGGCTTCATGAGGTGTTTTTCAGCAAATTTAACTCTGGCCTGTCTATTTTTGGAATTGATGAATGGTTTGCATCTAGATGTGAACCCTTTGTATTTACTTTCATGGAGTCTTCTCTTTACTGTTGACTTAGAGACAGATACACCTACTTTACTGAGAGTGTTCTGGACTTCAGTTGATGTTGTGAACGGGTTCTTCTTCACCAAAGAAAGTATGCGGCGATCATCCACCACTGTTGTCATCCGTGGACGCCCAGGCCTTTTTGAGTTCCCAAGCTCACCAGTCAATTCCTTTTTTCTCAGAATGTACCCGACTGTTGATTTTGCTACTCCAAGCATGTCTGCTATCTCTCTGATGGATTTTTTCTTTTTTTTCAGCCTCAGGATGTTCTACTTCACCTCAATTGAGAGTTCCTTAGACCGCATATTGTCTGGTCACAGCAACAGCTTCCAAATGCAAAACCACACACCTGTAATCAACCCCAGACCTTTTAACTACTTCATTGATTACAGGTTAACGAGGGAGACGCCTTCAGAGTTAATTGCAGCCCTTAGAGTCCCTTGTCCAATTACTTTTGGTCCCTTTAAAAAGAGGAGGCTATGCATTACAGAGCTATGATTCCTAAACCCTTTCTCCGATTTGGATGTGAAAACTCTCATATTGCAGCTGGGAGTGTGCACTTTCAGCCCATATTATATATATAATTGTATTTCTGAACATGTTTTTGTAAACAGCTAAAATAACAAAACTTGTGTCACTGTCCAAATATTTCTGGACCTAACTGTATATATATATATATTTGAACCTACAAAAATTATACTGAAACACATGGTATGATCACAATAATTTTTATTGTTAAAAAAAAAAGTTGAAATTACAAAAAGGAAAAAACTGGAGAAAAAAAAAACAATGACAATTTTGACCCTGGATGGATCACTTGGGAATAGTTGCCAGTAGATGGTAAATAAATAATCAAATCATGAGATGCTAGCAAGGGCATTGATGGAAAAATAGTATAGGGAACTGGGTATGGAAAAACCAGGAAATGAATTCAGTCTAAATATAAATTTACATATATAAAGTGCCAAGTGCTATGCAAAAAAATAAATACCGAATATATTAAATATGACAATAAGCCTGAAAAAAATCCATACAAAATATCTCCATATACAGTTGTTATTAAATGGTTAAAATCCTTACAAGAGCAAAAAACAACAAACAAGCTAGGATGGTCAAGAGGTAGATAATATGTTCAGTGTAGATTCTGTAATTTAATAATCCATCTAGTTCAACCTTTCTCCACCAGTTCTACATTTGGTCACTAAGTCATTTATAACCAACAATGTTTTGTGTACTGAGGAAATCATCCAGCCCTTTTTTAAAAGCTGTTATAGTGTCTGCCATTACTACCTCTTGTGGTAGGGCATTCCACAGTCTGACTGCTCTAACTGTAAAGAACCCTTTCCTATTTAGCTGCCGGAATCACTTTTCTTCCACTCGTAGTGAGTGCCCCCTGGTCCTTTGCTAGCATCTCATGAATTGATTATTTATTTACCATCTACTGGCAACTATTCCCAGGTGATCCATCCAGGGTCAAAATTTTCATTGTGTTTGTTTCTCCAGTTCATTTCTTTTTTTGTAATTTTAAAAAAATCTTTTTTTTAACAATAAAAATTATTGTGATTATACCATGTGTTTCAGTATAATTTTTGTAGGTTCAAATAAGTGTCTACCGAGCGTAACTATCAAGGCCTGCCAGTTACACATACCAATCCAAGAACAGTGAGGCTGATGAAACCCCTACAGATCCTGAAAACAACATGCCCATCACCAGTCACACTGTCATAATGTTTCTCTGTAGCACATCACAGTGAGCGGTCATACCTACAGGCAGATATACTGTTATGGTGTGAGGGAGGGAGCTGTGACTGCATTGTGGTATGTCAGTGCTGGCTGTTTCATACAGACCATACCCTGCTCTAGGTACCAGGACTGGAGACAACTCTGATCCCTGTCATTTATACCCTTGGATATCACGGTATAAAGTGACTGTAGCACCGGGATTCCCAGAGAGTGTTGGCTCTGGCAGTAGAAGAGAATGTGACAGGCTGCCATGCTAGCTGGGTGAAAACCAAGAAGAAGAAACCGACCAAACGTCCAATTGATGTGAAAACAGATTTTTTATTATTATTGATCAGTGCAAGGTGGACATACAGATAAAAGTTATTTAAAAAAAAGCACAACAACCAGGTAAGATCAGCAGTGTGACAATTGCCCATATAAATCCCCAGACTAATACAGGCACCATATGTATAATGGCAAAAAACAAAGGAAGGGTATTAATGGGTTGCATGGGATAGAAAATGTGATCAAAAGCACATAATTAAGTTATTTAAGGAATTATTCCCATAAATCAAAACCGCTGCGAACTGCTCATTATTAGGCATGTATTAACTGCATAGCAGCCAAACATACAAAAGCGCCCCTGACGAAGGCGGTTTGCCGAAACGGCCGTCGGGTAGGCGGAAATTCCGGCTGGTTATAACCTTTGACACACACGTGGTAAGAGTAGGCATTATCTTGCTATATAGTATTGGCTTATATCTGGTAATATTCACCCATTATGCAACGGATCGTGCTTATCTTCCCACGTGGCCCTATATGTGACTGTACCGGCACTAGTATAATAATATCTTTACTTAGGCAATTGGATATTATCCTTGAGAAGGTTGCTTTTGATGTGGCGTTTTATCGATTGCCACTTTTGTATGTTTGGCTGCTATGCAGTTAATACATGCCTAATAATGAGCAGTTCGCAGTGGTTTTGATTTATGGGAATAATTCCTTAAATAACTTAATTATGTGCTTTTGATCACATTTTCTATCCCATTCAACCCATTAATACCCTTCCTTTGTTTTTTGCCATTATACATATGGTGCCTGTATTAGTCTGGGGATTTATATGGGCAATTGTCACACTGCTGGTCTTTCCTGGTTGTTGTGCTTCTTTTAAATAACTTTTATCTGTATGTCCACCTTGCACTGATCAATAATAATAAAAAATCTGTTTTCACATCAATTGGACGTTTGGTCGGTTTCTTCTTCTTGGTTTTCACGCTGTTCTTTGCGACTTGTCCAGCATTAATATGTAGTCATGGTTGCTGTTAATTATAAACTTAGGCGGGCTTTGCACACTGCGACATCGCAGCCCGATGCTGCGATGCCGAGTGCGATAGTGCCCGCCCCCGTCGCAGCAGCGATATGTGGTGATAGCTGGCGTAGCGAAAATTATCGCTACGCCAGCTTCACACACACACTCACCTGCCGTGCGACGTCCCTGTGGCCGGCGGCCCGCCTCCTTGTTAAGGGGGCGGGTCGTGCGGCGTCACTGTGACGTCACACGGCAGGCGGCCAATCAGAGCGGAGGGGCGGAGATGAGCAGGATGTAAACATCCTGCCCATCTCTTTCCTTCCGCATATCCTACGGAAGCCGCAGTGAGGCAGGTAGGAGATGTTCCTCGCTCCTGCGGCTTCACACACAGCGATGTGTGCTGCCGCAGGAGCGAGGAACAACATCGGACCGTCGCGTCAGCGTAATCATGGATTACGCCGACGCTGCACCGATGATACGATAACGATGCTTTTGCGCTCGTTAATCGTATCATCTAGGCTTTACACACTGCGATGTCGCATGCGATGCCGGAAGTGCGTCATTTTCAATTTGACCCCACCGACATCGCACCTGCGATGTCGCAGTGTGCAAAGCCCGCCTTAGATGTTGATATAATTGATCAATTGGCCGACATGCAACCCCTGGTCCTGTGTATTTTCTCTGTTTGTAACCCATGCTAGCTGGGGCAGTAACAAATACCTCCAGGTCTAATACGTGCATACAGACAAAAAAGACTGCCTGCACTCAGCCTCATCGACCTGACGTGTGAACAGGCGCATAACTGAACATGACATAAAATACAAAAAAAGACAGTTTGCACTCTGATAATGCTAAAGTATGGAAACCATGAATGTGTGAACATGGACCTGCATTACTGCTAAGGAAAATCTAAGAAAAATGAGATATTTAGCATATAGAAATGGCCATTTGTATATCTGCCCAGTTGCCCCTTCACGGCATATCTCGTAACTGGGTACCTACATTATGCTGAAGCCTCTCTCTGGGTTAAAAACCTCCCGTGTATGGGCAAGTAGGAACCTGCTATATAGGATAAGATTACCTGTGGCAACTGGGGGAGGGGTGCACGGTCAGAAGGTATGACCCTCTTGATATAGACAAAAAAAACTGCCTGACTCAGCCTCATCGACCTGACGTGTGAACAGGCGCATAACTGAACATGACACAAAATACAAAAAAAGTATTATCAGAGCACAAACTGTCTTTTTT
The DNA here is from genome assembly GCF_048569485.1 of Anomaloglossus baeobatrachus. Classification (NCBI taxonomy): domain Eukaryota; kingdom Metazoa; phylum Chordata; class Amphibia; order Anura; family Aromobatidae; genus Anomaloglossus; species Anomaloglossus baeobatrachus. The sequence goes on from NC_134354.1 coordinate 462,498,007, forward strand.
TGTATAATATGTGCATACATGTCAGAGTACTGCCATACAGTATTACACTAAAAAAGCAATCAGAAAACGTCTGGGTCATGTCCCATAGTGTGCCTACAAATAACCGAATAGACTCTTAGGAGAGTAAAAACATTTTCTTTGGCAAAGTGCCTCATATGGGCAAAATACTTAGGCATAATTAGTATCATCACAACTGTAATGACCCATATAATAAAATTCATGCAAAAATATAAGGCCCTGTGTGCACTAGAAAATGGAATTTTCTTAAGAAAATTCCGCAGGCTCTGAAAGATTTCCGCACCCGCGGAAAAAACCCGCAAAAAAAACACACCGAAATCCGCATGCGTTTTGGTGCGGTTTTTCCGTGGGTTGGTACACGTGTTTTAATGCATTCAATGCAATAAAGCACATTGAAGGGGAAAAAAAGGTCATTTCCTTCTGAGATAGAGAGATAGATAGATAATGGATAGATAGATGGATAGATAGACAGATAGAGGGATAAATAATCAATAGATAGAGGACAGATCAATCAATAGATAGAGTCCCTATGAGGACACACTGCAGTTCTCCCGAGCGGTAATGTGTTCACATTACCGACCGTGAGAAATGACCTGTGGTTACCCCTGCAGTCTCGTTACAAGTCTGCATTCAGTACATTGTGTCAGACGCAGCTTGCAAGCCTGCAAGCGTCGTGGGACCTGCGTGGATCACGCTGGAGCTGTGTGTTGGGAAAGGTTGGGAAAGGTTAATAAAGGGGTGAAAGAGGGGGCTTTTTTGTGTTTTATTTAAAATAGAGGATTTTTCGGTGTGTGTTTATTCACTTTACTTACGGGTTAATCATGTAAGCTGTCTCATAGACGCTGCCATGATTAAGCCTGGACTTAAATGGCAGCGATCCGCCACCATTAACTCATTATTACCTTGATTGCTACCACATCACGGCAATCTGGAAGAGCCGGGGACACTCCGGGACTGTCGCATAATGGATGTGACAGTCCCGGGGCAGCTGCGGGCTGATATTCTCGGCTGCGGGACGGGGGGGGGGCATTAACCCTGGCCCTCGCCCTTCCCAGCCTGAGAATACCGGGCCACTGCTGTGCGTTTACCTCGGTGGACGGTAAAAATACGGCGGAGCCCACGTTTTTTTATTTTTATATGTACGATTTCTATGTGCATTCTATATGTCTGTATCTGTGTGTGAGTGCGATATGTGTGTGTTCTATGTCTGTGTTTGATCTGTGTGCTCCGCTTCCTCTTCCTGTCATAATGACATCACTTCCCTGCAAAACGCAGGCAGTGATGAACATTATGTCCCGAAAACGCGAAGGGAATAACGCAGGAAAACGCAATAAACCACACAGAATTTGCTGCCTGCGTTATTCCCTGCGGGATTTCACGATTACATTACAGTAAATGGAGTGAAATCCCGCAGCTACCTGCGGAAAAGAAGTGACATGCTATTGTTTTTGCTGCGGGAATCCCGCAGCAAAAACATGCAGCTGTCGAAATCCGCCTAGTGGCAGCATTTTTTTCCCATAGGATTTGCTGGTGAATCACTGCAGAGATGTTATGAACATTTTCTGCAGCGAAACATGCAGCAAAACCGGCAAGTGCGCACAGGGTCTTAATCCACCACCCTTTAAAAATAAGAAAAGCTACAGCTCAGTCTGCAAGAGCCCCAAAGAAGGCAGTGAATCAGTACAGAGGCGGCTGTCAGCCAGTACTGGGGCGGTTACTGCTGCCAATCACCAAGTACTGAGCGGTGATTGATCCTGCACCGGCCAAAGCTCTATGACTGAAAGCCGGAGGAATAAAGATCATTTCCTCCTGGTTGCGGGGCTCTCAGTATGGCGGTAGCACTGCTTCAGAACGCTATTAACCCCGAATATGCAGGTCCATAGTGTTTAGGGATGTGACCGTGGACTTTCCCATATGTGGCATATGTAATGTTTGTGATAAATATCTGCCGAATGCTCATCTACATGGAGCAGTGGAAATACACGTGAGCTGCTATGAATACTGCCACGTATGGGATAAGGGGATCAGTTCCTGCAGTGGGTCGGACCCACATTATCACATACACGGTATATCCACAGGTCTCACCAGAAAGGTCTGGGATGGGTGGAGCCCTTTATCATACTCTCAGGTCATATTCTCTGTACTGAACCTGCAGGGGAAGCGCTGACACCTCTGATCATAGGGGCACAGAGAGGTCTGCAGACATTACCGAAATGCTGCACCTCCTGAGCTGGTAAGGACGACACAGGTGGCACTGCCAGGGAGCCTTCCCTCTCCTACCTATAGAGTGAGTGTGTGTGTGTGTGTGTACACTGTGCATATGTACTACTTATTCCAGCTAGTCAACTACACATCATAGCTATATATTACTGACCGCACACATACGGAAGCAATGCCAGCTTGGTGTACACTGCACTGTATGAAGCTGACACACTGTAACGAAGCCGCACTTTCTACATGTGCACACTACAATGACATTCCCATCAAGCGCCACTCACCTCCAGCCGCCACTTCCGGTCTCTCCGACCTCTGTCGCACACATGACGTCACCGCCTTCCATCAACCCGCGTGTAACTGCTGAGACCATGAGCGCAGCCTCTCGGTCAGAGCGCCATCTGCTGGATCCGAGGTATATTACAGCCTTGAAGACGAGTGACATAAGGATGGCTAAAATCCCACTTTAAATCCCGAACTGTATAAAGAAAGGATTATGTTATGTATGTGTATATAGTGTAAGGATGGTCCTGGGAGAAACAGCCCTTCTACCTGTACATATAATTATGTGTTATTTATAAGGTATGTGTAATATTTAGTCCAGGTGTATACTGTTGTGCGCCTATACCCGGGGTCCAACTATTTGTAGCTCAGGTGTTGAGTAAAGGCCACTTTACACACACAGAGATAGATCTGTGGCAGATCTGTGGCAGATCTGTGGCAGATCTGTGGCAGATCTGTGGCAGATCTGTGGCAGATCTGTGGCAGATCTGTGGCAGATCTGTGGTTGCAGTGAAATTGTGGACAATCAGTGCCAGTTTGTGGCTGTGTACAAATGGAACAATATGTCCATGATTTCACTGCAACCACAGATCTGCCAAAGATTTATCTCTGTGTGTAAAGTGGCCTTAACATAATGTTACAAAAGAATATGTTTATTATTCCTTTCACGAGCTTTGTTTTTTTATTTCTGCCCTTTTGTTTTTTACCCTTCCCTCTTCCAAGAGACATAGCATTTTTTTTCTTTTCATTTTTGCATCAACATTGCTGTATAAGGACTTGTTCTTTTGGATGAAGAGTTTAGTACTTTAGTGGTTAAAAAAATCAAGAACTTTCTAAAAAAGAAAAGTGTCTTGTGTCGCAGTTTCCCTGTGCGCACAGTGCAGTTTTTGCTGCGTTTTTGGTGCAGTTTATGATCCTAAACTGCATGTATTATCCTTCCCCAGGAAAGTCTATGAGAAGTCAGAAATGTTGTGCGTTCCTTGCTTCTTTATTTCCTTGCAGTTTTGGTTGCAGAAAAACGAAGCAGAATGTCAATCGTTTTTACATTTTTCCCTTTTGTTTTTCCATTGAATATAGTGAAAAAACTCATGGACAAAAACTTATGGGCAAAAAAAGCAGTAAAACGCATCAAAAATGAACAAAAACGCAACAAAAACGCGTCAAAACGCTTTTATAATTTTTTTTTCTGCCAGAAGGTGCATTGAAGAAACAAAATGCAGTGTGCCTTACCATTAACTGTTTTCTTTTTCTTTCGATGGACCTGTGTAAAAGCTTTTTTTCTTTTTTTGCATGTCGATCTGACATTTTTCTTCATACTTTTTCGAGGTAAATGCAAATGTGTTGCCCAGGGTTATGGGGTACTCGGTCCCAGGCAGTGTATAACTGAGCAATGTCACTTTGGTGGCCGTTGCCCGGTTCCGTGCCCTGGGTGCTTTTTGAAAAGGGGAATATTTATAGGGCATTGTTGAATAAAGTTCACCCGTGACGCCACCTGTGGTGTGTGGCCAGGTTAGGAGGCCGCCGCTGCTGTTCTTCTCGCCGGGGGAGGATGTTGATTGCAGCCAAGATGGAGTCACTCCCCACAGGCGGAGTGGGTGCCCCGGGAGGATGGCTGGCTAGCTGGAAGTGGGCCGTGGGTGCTGAAGCGTGGGGCAGCGTCGCCGGTAAATAATGGAAATGAGGCAAGAGCTCCAGTTCAGGTGTTTACCCATGGTTAGGAGATTGCCTGAGAGTGTCCTGGTTCACTGCTGGTAAGTCTCTTTTTAACTGGTGCAAGTTCCAGGCAGTTACCAGTGCCAGTGTAAAGGTCCTGTTTGTCCAGCAACTGGCAGAAGGAACCTGGGCCGAGTTCCAGCTCACAGGCCCCAGGCTCCGCAGCAGAAAGGTGAGCTTTGTCTCGTCCCTCCAGCACTGGTGCTCTCCTGCACCCAGTCTGGTCTCAGGGGACATGCCTCTAGAAAGCTCTCTATGTGTAATGGCTACCTCCTCTTATACCCCATGTGGCACCCGCCCCCCAGTGGTTGTCCTGGTGACCGGGAAGTCCCATGCTACTGGATGGCCGACTCTCCCTGCCCACCCCAATCCACTCCTTCCTGTGGGGAAGGCACCTAACTTCATGTGAAATATGTGTGTCTGGTGTGAGCACCGGCAAACCTCCTGTCACTTACCCCAGATAGATACTGCTCCTTAATTCAGTTGCAGTACCCTGTAGCGACCAGAGCTTTAAGGGCGCTACATTCCCCGGCAGCAAACAACAGCACTCCTGGGCTGCAAATACAAAAACTCAGTGCATACCGGAAAAATTTTTCATATGCTTAATAACTGTGAAACTCTTCCCTTTCGGGAGGCAATATTTACATTTTAACATTCTGGTATTCAAGTCCAATTGCAACCTGCAAAACAAAAACACTTATGCATTATGCATGACTTTAATTTTTCTTGGCAACTGGAAGTGCTGAAGGTGATGCAGCCTGGTCTGTCGCCGCTTTGTCAGGAGGTGATGCAGTTGGTCCTTCTGTGACACCCTGGCCTATCAGGTCGTCACAGGGTATTGTGCAATCTGCCCTTCTGTGTAATATTCACCTCCTCCTTGGTTAAGGGTTCCTGACCATTGGTGTTGCCAAGAACAGCTAATCAAAATCCTAGGAACACTCTGCACCACACCCACTAGACACACCAGTGGACGGCCTGAGTGAAATAGGGTCGCCCACTTGGGGGGTTGGTTAAGGTGGGGTCAGGAGTAGGGCAGTGTAGTATAGGAGGAGAGAGAGAGAGGAGGTCAGGAGCTGGGCTCCTTGGAACTACTAGGTAGCAGACGTTAGTCTGGGCCTGGTAGGAGCTGGACCCCGGTCGCAGGGGATCATGACAAGGGGCATGGACAGTCGAGGAGGACAGCCGGCGGCCTTGTGCCATCATCGGGCAGGGGCCAGGGCACAATGGGGTATGTGGACCCAAGGTCAGGGAGTAGCTTTAGGCGTCCTGACAATTTAGCCGACGAGGATGGAGCCTTCAAGATCTGTTCTCCACCCACTCCAAAATCTGGGTACTAGCGCATCGAGGGAGATAGGACTTTCCCCACATATACGGTCCAGAAAATCCCAAGCGTAAACCCTGAGAGCAAGCTCCCTCAGTTAGCCACACTGGGGAGCTGGACTGATTAGTTTCAGACTAAAGGGACCAACTAGAAGACAAGGTGCCACGGGAAAAGGTCACAGACTAACAGGCAACACCAACAGCAACGAGACCCAGGTGTGCTTCTCCTCCGCAGCAGCGGTGTCCAGAACTTTGGTTTACTACAATTGTCGGTGTCAGCGTTATTGGACTGAGTGAGTAAGCAAGTGACCCTTACCGTCCCAACGGCACATCCCCGTCACCATCACCGAGTCTCTGGGCATCCCCCCTACCAATGGAGGGGTTAAACACCTGGCTGCCCACACCATTGCTACCAGGTACTCCCAATCGCAGCGGTGGTACTCCATCTTACCACGCACCATGGGTGGCATCACAAACTTTCCACACCATCCCCTGTACATAACCCCCTTTATTCGAGTGGACGCACGACCCCCATGTCCGGACTCCCCTCGAGCCACCGCTGATCTTTACCAGAGAAGGTGATTCGACTGGGTTTGATCTGGCCAGGGATGTCTGTGCCACCTGGTCTTTCTCCTCTGGAGAAGGTGATGTGACCGCTTCTGGTCTTACAGGGTCTGGCGGTGATACGGCCTGGTCGAGGTTGGACTCCTGCAGCCGGATTGGTGCGGCCTGGAAAAGCGGCACCTGCTTCTCGTGGGCCGGCATGGTCGCCACAACTCCCATCATCTCTGCTCGCAGTTCCTCGATGCGCTGAAGTTGCTGCGCATGCAGAGTCTAGCAAAGCCGCTGGACCTCCGCCTCTAGCCTCTGCGCTGTCCAGGTCCCTGGGTGACCCGGTTCACTGGCACGATCCCCTGGGGCGGACATAGTGCTGCTGGATACAGTCTTGGAGGCATTCTGTGGCAGGGCCTCTGGTCTCCCTGCTTTCAGTTTCGTTTCACATACTGGACACTTTCAGGGGGCAGGGCTTTCGCTTCGCACCTTTTTCACTGCTGTGGCGCAATCACTTTGTAACACCAAAATGGCGGCGGTTTTTCAAGAAGTAAAACACAGTCCATAAAACACAGTCTATAAAGGCACATGTCACCCGGTATGACCGGGTCCAGTTCACTCCTGTTCACAGTGCCAGGAAAAAGCTGTGTCGCCCAGGGTTATGGGGTACTCGGTCCCAGGCAGTGTATAACTGGGGGATGTCACTTTGGTGGCCGTTGCCCGATTCCGTGCCCTGGGTGCTTTTTGAAAAGGGGAATATTTACAGGGCATTGTTGAATAAAGTTTATACATGACACCACCTGCGGTGTGCGGCCAGGTAAGGGGGCCGCCACTGCAGGGTTCTTCTCACCGGGGGAGCATGTTGATTGCAGGCGGAGTGGGTGCCCCGGGAGGATGGCCGGCTAGCTGGAAGTGGACCGTGGGCACCGAGGCGGTGTCGCCAGTAAATAATGGAAACGAGGCAAGAGCTCCTTTTCAGGTGTTTACTCACTGGTTAGGAGATTGCCTGAGAGTGTCCTGGTGCACTGCTGATAAGTCTTTGGTTATCTGGTGCAAGTTCTAGGCGGTTACTAGTGCCAGTGTAAATGTCCTGTGTGTCCAGCAACTGGAAGAAGGAACCTGGGCCGAGCTCCTGCCCACAGGCGCCAGGCTCCGCAGCAGAAAGGTGAGCTTTGTCTCAGCCCTCCAGCACTGGTACTCTCCTGCACCCAGTCTGGTCTCAGGGGACGTACCTCTAGAAAGCTCTCTGTGTAATGGCTACCTCCTCTTATACCCCATGTGGCACCCGCCCCCCATGCTACTGGATGGCTGACTCTCCCTGCCCACCACAGTCCACTCCCCCCGTGGGGAAGGCACCTAACTGCATGTGAAATGTGTGTGTCTGGTGTGAGCAGCAGAAAACAACCTGTCACTTACCCCAGATAGATACTGCTCCTTAATTCAGTTCCAGTATCCTGTAGCGACCAGAGCTTCAGGGGTGCTACACAAAGTTTTTACCACTTTTTTATTGCAACCATAAAAACGAGCAACATTGAGAGAATTAGCAGATATTTTGAATGGATAGTTTTACACTTATGCCGGCGTCACACGGTACGATATATCGGCTATATGTCGTCGGGGTCAAGTCATTAGTGACACACATCAGGCATCGTTAGACATATCGTAGCGTGTGACACCTAGGATCGACTGTGAACGAGCAAAAATACTCACCTTATCGTTGCTCGATGACACGTCGTTCATTTTCAAAAAGTCAGTTCTCCTTCTGCGCGACGGTTGTTCGTCGTTCCCGTGGCAGCACACATTGCTCCGTGTGACACCACGGGAACGACGAGCACAGCTTACCTGCGTCCTGCCAGCAATGCGGAAGGAAGGAGGTGGGCGGGATGTTACGTCCCGCTCATCTCCGCCCCTCCGCTTCTATTGGCCGGCCGCTGTGTGACGTCGCTGTGACGCTGAACGTCCGTCCCCCTTCAGGAAGAGGATGTTCGCCGCCCACAGCGAGGTCGTGATGGAGGTAAGTACGTGTGACGGGGATTAACGACTTGATTTGATTTGACAAAAAAATACATCCTCTGACAGACTTTGACAACTGTAAATACTGCGTTTGATAAAAAAAAATGCACCCAAAACGCATGCGTTTTGAATATGTTTTGAAAGAGTTTTGGATGCATTTTTGACAGTGCGGTCCCACGGAGATTCAGCTTTGCTACATCCCTGTTTTGTCACAGCCGCACCATAGAGCATGACTGGCCACTGACAGCAGACAGAGACAGAGCCGTGCGATGAGAATGAACTCTGGTGAACCTCTGACGTAAGTGCCGCGACACCGGCAGTAGTGCGGGGCCAGCAGTTGTGACGTCGAGGTTCACCCGAGTTCATTCTTATCGCGCAGCTCTGTCTCTGTGTCGCGGCCTGATTTGTGGTCACAGGTGAAGGACACATGTGACCGCTTGATGCTGGATTTCACCTCCGTGCGCATGATCCCGGAAGTTCGGTCATGCGCACTACTTCATTTATAAGCCAGGACGCGTACACCCGGCTTCATTGTGCGCATGACCTAAACTCCGGGGTCATGCGCACTGAGCTGAAATCCAGCGTGAAGCGGCGATGGAGGTGGAGAGGTGAGTGATATCATCCTCTGACACTGCACATTCATTAGCATGTTAGCACACCCACAGGTGCCTACTAACATGCTAATGGGGGTGACTAGCAAGGGAAGCAACGCCCTTGGGGCTACTGCCCTCGCTCATTAGCATACGGTAAAAGATCTTTAGAAATACTTTTTCTAAAGATCTATTTATCTATGCTAGTGTATACAGGCACGGTTAGGCAGGGATTAGCAATATGCACACAGAACTGCTCGTGGTCCTGGGTGCATATTGGACCTGACAGGTTCCCTTTAAGGTTTGATTCTTCTCATATCTTTGGCAGTTAATGTGTGAAGCCCACCTGCAGCAGTCGCCCCAGGGACATCATTCCACCTTCAGGGATGCCACAGGGTCTTCTTTTGGGATATATGGCAACAGGTAAGTTAGTTTTTATTACCGTGACGCCACTCACGGTTTGCGGTCAGGGTTATGGGTGACCGCCACTGCAGGTTTAACGAGTGTCTGGGGCTGATGGGATCTGCAGTCGGATGGTGTGGCCTCCCGTGAGTGAGGCTGGCCCCAGGGGCTCGGGTATGTAGAACAACAGGTCCCAGAATAACTCAGTCTCAGTCCAAAATGTCTTTTAAAGGATCTTTACTCACTTTCATGTGTTTTGTGAGGTACCCGGGCAATGCTGAGATTAAACCAGGTGAAACCAGGTATCCTTTAGGCCGGTCTAAGGGTAACCATTAACTCGCCTTCCTAGCACTTCTTGTTTCGGATAACCCCTGACTTGAAGTACCTTGGGATTCATCCAGGGAAGTCGCTACTGCCTTTTCTCCTTTTTTTGGCCCATTTGCCGGCAGTGTGGACCAAGTGAGATGGCTCCAGGCTCGATCCCCCTTATGGGCCCCCTCGTTGCTGCTGAGGCTCGGACTCTAGATGGGTGGTGAGCGACTTGTAGTTCCCGTCACCGGCAGGTTTAGCAGGTAGTTAAACTTGAGCCTGCTCTGGGAACCTGTATCCCGTGCGTGCCTAGTCACCAGGAGTCCCTGTACTCGACCGACTGACTCCCTCAGCGTCTTTCTGACTGACTGGTAACCGTTCTCCCCCGCTAACGGCTACTTCACGTGCAGGGTGTGCGCGCACCTGCGTCTCCTAGCAACCGCCGCTCACCGCTACCAGACTGGCTCACTTCCCTTCTTTCCTGACAGCCTCTGCAACTTTAGCTCCCAGCCCCTCTACTACACCCCTTGAAAAGATGTGGAGGCAAGCCCCCTCTTGAGTCTACCCAAGGGTCCCCTCTGAAGGTGTGGGAGACCTGGTTGCTATGCTATGTGTCTGTACACACCCTATTCCAGCCTTTAGGATTACCTGGAAGCACTGCCCCAGCATGGGTGCAGTACTCAGTGGTGCCTGACCAGGTCAGGGGCACCACAAATGTGCATATTTTTTTCTCAACACGTATTTTGTGACTCTTTTGACAAGTTGCAACAAAACGTTTGATGGTTCTGTGATCACACCACAATATCTTTGCAATTCCAAGAGTGCTGCCTCCTTCTGTATCATTTAACAATTTTTGACTTTTCAGATTGTCTCTCCAAGGAGGAAGAAGACAAACTCTAGCGCCACCTATTGGAAGTAGCAATCCTAAAAGTCAAAAGTGACTTTTTAAAGGGAACCTGTCAGCAGAAATTTAGCTTTAAACCTAAAAGTTTCCCCTTCTGCAGCTCCTGGGCTGCATTCTAGCAAGGTTCCTATAGTTTTTGTGCCCCCTTTTAAACCAAATTAAATACTTTATAAAGTTATACCTTTTGGTATGCAATTCTTGTAAATTATCCATGGGTGCGGGCTGTCCCTCCTGCCGATTTACGCCGTCCCCCAACGCTCCATTGCTCCACAGATACTGTGATCTCCTAGTGCTGCTCTTGTCGGCTACCTACAGGCGCTAGCCTATCTCCACCACCAGTGGCTTTAGTGAAGACTCTTTAGCCGTTCAGGTATGCTCCTCCTGACCAGTAATCAGTGCCTTGGTCCTGTGTATCCACTAACCCTTTGCTCGCCCCGCAAGCATTACACTGCTGGATGTACTGGACATCTAAAACGTTACTGTGGCGCATTTATCTTGCAGTTTACAATGGTTTTCTGGCATAAAACAGCTTGAACTGTTGCAAACAACTTGTAGTTGCGCAAAAATTTGATGACTTTTGTCATTTCCACCATAGTCCTTCCAGCTCCACCATGTTTTTCAAAAGTGAATGGGTAAGACTGCTTTCACACCTCCGGTTTCTGCAATGCGGCACACTTCGGCACTTTGCAGGAAAATCGCAACCGTTTTTTTTTTGCTGCCGGTTGCGATTTTCCTGCATAGACTTTAATTAGTGCCGCATTGTGCCGCATGGCCTTGCGTTCCATCCGGTTTTTGCCGCATGCGGCAGATTTAGCCGATGCGGCGGCCGGATGGAACGTTGCCTGGCACGTTTTTTCGTGCGGCAAAAAAAAACGCATTGCGCCGCATTTGGCCGATGCGGCGCATTTTTCAATGCATGCCTATGGCGGCTGGATGCGGCGCGATGCGGCAATAACCGCATCCGTCCGCCGCATGCGGTTTTTGCCACTGCGCATGCTCAGTAGCATGCCGCAAGCGGCAAAAACCGGACGGGCCGCAAAGGAAAAACTTATGCAAAGGATGCGGTGTTTTCACCGCATCCGTTGCATAGCTTCCACAGCCGGATTGAGCCGCAGAGCTCAAGCCGGATGTGTGAAAGCAGCCTTATGTGAGACCTTCTGAGTGGCGTGTGCTTCCAAGTGGAGTAGAATATCTGGTGTATTGATGAACTGGGTAGTCAGGTGTGGCCATGTCCTGCCCCTGCTCCTCCCCAGTACTGCTGATTTCGGTAGAGCTGATTCAAACTAGTGTAAACGCATCAAAAGTCCCACATTTTGTGCACCAAAATACTGCAACTTTTCAAAGATGTTATGCCAATTTTCAGCCATATAGGTTTTGATGCGTCCGCTTCACTGTGTTGTGCAGACTATGTCCTTTTTATCATCTTCAAACCATGCATCCAATAATACTGCACAGCTATACGTTCCTACGAGCCTTGGTAGTAATTTGCAGTTGTATAATGTGCAATCTGTCAGATTTTGGCTGTAGTTTGCATTGTCTGGTGATCCCTGCATTGCTGGAGATAATCACATTGTTACATAGGAGCATTCCTCGCACTGCGGCTTGACTCACCTATCATTCCTTTCAGGTTATACACATTCCTTCCGGTTTCTTCATTGGCTGACACTCCTGTCATTATTGGCTTAACATAATGTGTCATGGATTTCAGCTCTCATATCTTCTTCCTTAACTCCCATGTACGTGTGTAGGAGGCAGTGTGCAGACTCGTATCAGCAGAATAGCTCGCTGCTTCCTGGAATTACAAGATTTTCACATTTTAAAGACATTTTCTCTTTGAATTGTCAGCTTTTTGTTACACCGGATTATTCTGCATGATATGCAGCAGCCAGAACTTTTAAGACAAAAGGCTCTTCAGCATGAAGTATATTTTCTGAAATCACCTGAACAGTCCAGTATGGGATAAACTTTCTTTTCCTGCAGTTTATGGGATTAAAACAGATTATACTGTGAAACTGGAAACCTGGATTACCTGAATTCAATATATATGCTGAAAGGAGGAACTGAGAAACAGAGCACCATATCCGCGGAATATGCTGCATTTATCAACTTCTGATCTCTCGCAATTCTAAAGCCCGGTAAAGTAAAACTCTTTCTATAGATTATAAGGAACAGGAATTAGAGCTTTCTATTCATTTTGTACACTTCCTATTACATAGCCTAATCACTGGCGGACACAGACAAAAAAGGGCCCCTGTGCAAGAACAATGCATGGGCCCTTTGCAGTCCAGTAACTCATCATAATGCACAATTTCACCTGGTTTGGAGGTAGAAATGGGCCCCTAATCCCTTAGGCCCCTGTGCAGCAGCACAGGTCGCACCAATGACTGACTCTAATTTACTAACTCTTCAACACAGGGCAAATTACATGCCGGATTAGTAGGTTCTATGGGTCATCGGGAACGTGTAAGGTTTAGAAAATTAAAATTCACTACAGGTGTGTGGCATACACACCAACAGCTGCATAATGATACGCCTAATACTTTTCACAATAACAACAATATAATATACTCATAATTGAGATTACAACATCAAGAAGAAAAATTATAAAAATCACAAGATCGAAAAACAAGTTAATGATATGCAAATGATGAAAAAAAATGAAATTACATTTTTCTAAACAACTTGATCTATTTAGTATCGATTATGAAAGCCATGATTAGACACAAACTCAGTTGTTTCCATTGTTGTTTTGCAGCGCTGGGGTCCTGGGTTAAAATCACACCAAGAACAACATCTACCAGGAGTTGTTATGTTCTCCTCCTGTTTGTGTGGGGATACTCTGGTTTCCTCCCATAGTGTAAAGACATAGTGATAGGGAATTTTGATTGTGAGCCCCAATGTGGAGAGTGATGATGATGTCTGTAATTATGAAATTAATGGCTTTATAGAAGCACCGAAATGCAAGCACTTATACATCTTGACATACTATTAATTAATAGGTTATGAATGGTTGTCGGAGGAATGTTCTGCCATGCTGAATGCAATTAGACATGCAGTTCATCAAGATCGACTGCTGGCAACTCTCTTTGCAATTGCCGACCAATAATGTCCCAGATGTGCTCAATGGAAGACAAGTCTGGAGATGCTGCAGGTCATGATAGCATGTTAAGGCTATGCAGACTGCTCAGTTGCACGACAACATGTGGCCTGCCATTATTGAACTGAGAAACTGCACTGTGGTTACGTTGGAGAAATGGCCGTGCCACTGGTTTCATAACCAAATCAATGTAATGCTGATCTGTACTGTACCTGGAATAAAGATTCAAGAAAACAAGCTACTGTATATTATGCTACCCCACACTATAAACACGGGAAGAGGACTGCTGTGATCTTCCCCTGTGAAAGCCTCTTCATTGTGTTGCCCATGTGGACTCCCCAGATTTGAAGAATGACGCATACTGACCCATTTTGTACTGAAAGTGAAACTAGATATTGCATGTCAGGCCTAAATCAGAAAACAGTGTCTACACAACCATCAGAAGGTGTTTTCACAACATTGGGCTTCGAGCTAAACGTCCAGCTACAGGTGTTCCATTGACCTTAGGTCACCATTACCAACAGCTATCCTGGTGAAAGCAAGATGGTAATGGAGCCTGGAATGGATATCTATCCTTTTCAGTGATGAGTTCTGCTTTTGTCTTAAATGCAGTGATAGTTGGTGATGTGCTGGAGACCACGTGGGTAACATTAGAAGAGGCCTTCATGAGGGAACCTAAAAATGTCCCAGAAGCCATTTTTAACTCAACAATGTCAGGCCGCATGTTGCTCATACTACTGTGACTCAAGCAGCAGATAATCAAAAAGGAGCCACTTATCCAATTGATGTAAAAAGCAAAATAAGAGGCTAAAATATAACCTTTATTATAAAATTATTAAAAATTTTATAGTGATAGGTAAATAGGTAACCAAAAGCTTCCCTGGGTTACTGACAATATTTTACTTCAGATATAGACCACACACAAGTATAGTATATTTATATGGCCAACCCAGAGACGCCACAAATATATAACAAAATTAACAAAAAAACACAACAAAACAAACACAAAATTGTTTGATTATTTGAAACACTTGTATGGACAGTGGTCCAGCAAGTAAAAAAACAAATAATCAAAAAAACACAATATAACCAACCAAAATACCTATTGACAGTGGTCAACAATCAGATGACACCAAACTTCATTGGCAGCCTCAATAACATTACTGACCCTCTATATCCCTAAGAGACTCATCTTGACCTTTCACCCCAGAACTTCCGCCCTAACAAGGGCAGACCACATCTAACCCTATTGTTGAACCCCTATAAATTGGGATGAGGCCAGGGAATTTATAGGGGCTCAACAATAGGGTTAGATGTGGTCTGCCCTTGTTAGGGCTGAAATTCTGGAGTGACAGGTCAAGATGAGTCTCTTAGGGATATATAGGGTCAGTAACGTTATGGAGGCTGGAGGACCCATATGAAGGAGACACTGACTCACCCCATACTCCAACTATCCGGTGATAGGTTCCTTACCTATCATTTGTACTGCCAATCAATAGTTTGGTGTCATCTGATTGTTGACCACTGTCAATAGTTATTTTGGTTGGTTATATTGTGTTTTTTTGATTATTTGTTTTTTTTTACTTGCTGTACCATTGTCCATACAAGTGTTTCAAGTAATCACACAATTTTGTGTTTGTTTTGTTGTGTTTTTTTGTTAATTTTGTTATATATTTTTGGCGTCTTTGGGTGGGCTATATACAGTCATATGAAACAGTTTGGGCACCCCTATTAATGTTAACCTTTTTTCTTTATAACAATTTGGGTTTTTGCAACAGCTATATCAGTTTCATATATCTAATAACTGATGAACTCAGTAATATTTTTGAATTGAAATGAGGTTTATTGTACTAACAGAAAATGTGCAATCCGCATTTAAACTAAATTTGACAGGTGCGTAAGTATGGGTACCCTTATCAATTTCTTGTTTTGAACACTACTAACTACTTTTTACTGACTTACTGAAGCACTAAATTGGTTTTGTAACCTCATTGAGCTTTGAACTTCATAGGCAGGTGTATCCAATCATGAGAAAAGGTATTTAAGGTGGACACTTGCAAGTTGTTCTATTTTAATCTCCTATGAAGAGTGGCATCATGGGCTCCTCAAAACAACTCTCAAATGATCTGAAAACAAAGATTATTCAACATAGTTGTTCAGGGGAAGGATACAAAAAGTTGTCTCAGAGATTTAAACTGTCAGTTTCCACTGTGAGGAACATAGTAAGGAAATGGAAGAACACAGGTACAGTTCTTGTTAAGCCCAGCAGTGGCAAGCCAAGAAAAATATCAGAAAGGCAGAAAAGAAGAATGGTGAGAACAGTCAAGGACAATCCACAGACCACCTCCAAAGACCTGCAGCATCATCTTGCTGCAGATGGTGTCACTGTGCATCGGTCAACAATACAGCGCACTTTGCACAAGGAGAAGCTGTATGGGAGAGTGATGCGAAAGAAGCCGTTTCTGCAAGCACGCCACAAACAGAGTCACCTGAGGTATGCAAAAGCACATTTGGACAAGCCAGTTACATTTTGGACGTAGGTCCTGTGGACTGATGAAACAAAGACTGAGTTGTTTGGTCTTACAAAAAGGTGGTATGCATGGAGGCAAAAAACACGGCATTCCAAGAAAAGCTTTTGCTACCCACAGTAAAATTTGGTGAAGGTTACATCATGCTTTGGGGCTGTGTGGCCAATGCCGGCACCGTGAATCTTGTTAAAGTTGAGGGTCGCATGGATTCAACTCCGTATCAGCAGATTCTTGACAATAATGTGCAAGAATCAGTGACAAAGTTGAAGTTACGCAGGGGATGGATATTTCAGCAAGACAATGGTCCAAAACACCGCTCCAAATCTACTCAGGCATTCATACAAATGAACAATTACAATGTTCTGGAATGGCCATCCCAGTCCCCAGACCTGAATATCATTGAACATCTGTGGGATGATTTGAAGCATGCTGTCCATGCTCGGCGACCATCAAACTTAACTGAACTGGAATTGTTTTGTAAACAGGAATAGTCAAAAATACCTTCATCCAGGATCCAGGAACTCATTAAAAGCTACAGAAAGCAACTAGAGGCTGTGATTTGTGCAAAAGGAGGATCTACAAAATATTAATGTCACTTTTATGTTGAGGTTCCCATACTTATGCACCTGTCAAATTTAGTTTAAATGCAGATTGCACATTTTCTGTTAGTACAATAAACCTCATTTCAATTCAGAAATATTACTAAGTCCATTAGATATATGAAACTGAAATAGCTGTTGCAAAACCCCAAATTTTTATAAAGAAAAAAGGTTAACATTAATAGGTGTGCCGAAACCTTTTCATATGACTGTAGATATTCTATACTTGTGTGTGGTCTATATCTGAAGTAAAATATTGTCAGTAACCCAGGGACGCTTTTGGTTACCTATTTACCTAAAGGCCGCTTTACACGCTGCAACATCGCTCAAGCGATCTCGTTGGGGTCACGGAATTTGTGACGCACATCCGGTCGCTTTAGCAATGCCGTTGCGTGTGACACCTATGAGCGATTTTGCATCGTTGCAAAAACGTGCAAAATCGCTCATCGGTGACATGAGGGTCCATTCTCAAATATCGTTGCTGCAGCAGTAACGAAGTTGTTCCTCGTTCCTGCGGCAGCACACATTGGTACGTGTGACACCGCAGGAACGAGGAACCTCTCCTTACCTGCCTCCCGCCCGCAATGCGGAAGGAAGGAGGTGGGCGGGATGTTCGTCCCGCTCATCTCCGCCCCTCCGCTTCTATTGGGCGGCGGTTCAGTGACGCAGCTGTGACGTCACTGTGACGCTGAACGAACCGCTCCCTTAGAAAGGAGGCGTTTCGCCGGTCACAGCGACGTTGCAGGGCAGGTAAGTAGTGTGACGGGTCTGGGTGATGTTGTGCGCCACAGGCAGCGATTTGCCCATATCGCACAACCGATGGGGGCGGTTCGTTCAGCGTCACAGTGACGTCACAGCTGCGTCACTGAACCGCCGCCCAATAGAAGCAGAGGGGCGGAGATGAGCGGGACGCATTGCGGGCGGGAGGCAGGTAAGGAGAGGTTCCTCGTTCCTGCGGTGTCACACGTACCAATGTGTGCTGCCGCAGGAACGAGGAACAACTTCGTTACTGCTGCAGCAACGATATTTGAGAATGGACCCTCTTGTCACCGATGAGCGATTTTGCATGTTTTTGCAACGATGCAAAATCGCTCATAGGTGTCACACGCAACGGCATTGCTAAAGCGACCGGATGTGCGTCACAAATTCCGTGACCCCAACGAGATCACTTGAGCGATGTTGCAGCGTGTAAAGTGGCCTTTACACTATAGGTTTTTTAATAACTATATAATAAAAGTTTTATTTTAGCCTCTTATTTTGCTTTTCACATCATACTACTGTGAGCAGCCTTCAGGCCCTAAATGTTCTACCATGGACTGTAGTGTCTCTGGATTTCTTTCTCATCTCGCACATCTGGAATGCCATTGATTGTCAGTTGCAAAGGATGCTGCCAGCAGCAGCTCTTGCTTATTTGCATGCCCAAGTACATTCAACATCACAAAACCTTCCTCAGACAACCATTATTAACTTCACTGAGATCATGCCAAGGCACGTAAGAGCCATTATTTCTGCAAGTAGTGCTCATACTCAAAACTGAATAAATAAAAATATTTTGAAAATTATGTTTACACAATTTGCATATTAATAACATGTCTATTGATCCTTTGATTTGCATAATTCCACAGCTTTTCCTTTTTCGTGTTGAAATGTCAATGCTGAGCAGTGTATCTATAACTTTGTAAAAAAAACAACTCATAAGGTGCAACATTCTAGATCATATGTCATCCGTATGTTCAGTTTTTACATCCGTATGACATCCGTACAGCATCCAGGTTTTACATTAGCAATGAAACAAATAGTAAAAGGTTAAATACTGATTTGTATTTTGATAATTGCACTGGAATAGTAAAAAACAGATGCCATACTGAAGCTGCTAGTATGCACCTGTAGCACCCCTGAACCCATCAGGGTGCTACAAGGTGCTGCATCCCTACAAGGATGCAGGGCCTACCCCCTTAGGGACCCAGAACCCCAGTGCCGGTAACACCAAAAACCCAGGTAATCCCAGTTCTCCCCAACAATCCCCCATACAATGGTACCCAGCTAGGGTGGGACCATGGATGGCCGCCTTAAGGTGGAGCCTCTCCAGTTCACTAGTTGACCAGGTGGGAGGGGCAGACTGTGGACCGAGAGAACACAGGAAGTCAGTAGTCAGAGCAGCAGTGACTGTGGAGAGTGGAAATAACATTAGTGACTGTAGAGGTGTAAAGGTGGCAGTGAAATGACACCCTGACTCAGGATAACGGTGACCTGGTACCCAGGAGAGGTGGTTGCCTGTGGAGTATGGTGGAGTACTCCCGGAACTACGCACTGACGGGGTACAGGACCCTAGGACAGGAAAGAGCTTCAAGTTGACCTGTTAACACCTGCACAGCAAAGGGGACCATCAAGGACCTTGCTAACCCTAAAGAATCCGAAGACTCAATAGCAATGGGACAATCGGGGACAGGAGCAGAGACTCCAACCCCACAGGGTTCACGCTACCATCAGGCGGACAGAAGTGGACAAACCACAGAACGGGGATCCCCAGTGTTCTATACCACGGGGACCCACTTACCAGAGACAGGTTCAGAGGAAGAAGGTACCAGATAACAAGACTGGCACTGGGACGAAGGGAACCTGGAGATGAAACCAGCTGGCACCGGGCCCCCAGTTACCATCTCAAGAAAGTGAGTAAACTAGTTGCACTGAATACCTGTGTGGTCTCCCTTCTTGCAACGCCCACTGCACCATACATCCGCTGGGGAAAATCCCTACTTGCGGAGGGACAACCATACTAGCTGCCAATACCATCAGCCCCAGTAGAAACATTCTGCAGCGGCGGCTCCCTACATTTAGCCGCAACACCACAAGTGGCATCACGTACAAACTTTATTCAACAATCCCCTGTAAATATCCCCATTACAAAAAGCCCAGGGCACGGAACCGGGTAACAGCCACCACTGTGACATTCCCCAGACGTACAATGCCCGGAACCGAGTACCCCAAATCCCTGGGTGCTACACACACACCCATTGAGTATAATGCAAGGAGTATGTATGTTCTCCCCATGTTTGTGTGGGTTTGCTCCTGGTACACCTCTCTAAAGACATACTGTGAGGGAATTTAGGTTGTAAGCCCCAGAGGGGACATTGATGATGATGATAATGATGTCTGAAAAGTGCTATGAAATATGGTGGTTGAATTTTATCAGTGAAATGGATCAGCATAGTGCATACTGCGATTTTTACTAGTGAATCATTTTCCATGTATAGAAACCTTCATGTGACCTACTATATTGACTTGCATTAGTCAGTGAGCAGACTGATTATACACTCATCCTAAGGGTACTGTTCTACTTACGATTTTCATGTGCGAATGGGATCCAATAAGAAATCGGACTGCACTCACACCAGTGCAAAACTATGGGGCAGTGTCCATCTGCAATTGATTCATGCCACAGCAGCATGTGGAATGAATCGCAGCATGCTGCGTTTAGCAGCGAGTCTCGGCTCATGCACCTGTGACACCCTGGACTAGCCAGGTAGTCACAGGTAGGCCCTTGCATAACACCCATCCCCTAAAAAGGTGTCATCATCCACCCTTAAAACCCTAGTCACCTCCCTCAGGGTTTGATGGACACAGCTGGGGGCGTGCCCAGGCGGTTGGACATGCCCACCGAGGAGTTCACAGGTCCTGAGGCAGGAAAACAGCAGTCAGTTAGTGGCAGTTCAGTGGAGAGGAGTTGAGTAGAGTGGAGGAGAGGAGTAAAGTCTGACAGGTGTCTGGGTCGGAGCCCAGTCACCTCTGGCTAGGAGGCATATGGTGGCCTCAGCCTGCAGGAGGCGGGAAGACGGCTCGGTGGAATTGTAAGGGACCGGGACAGGGTAGTGGCCCGCCTGTACCGAATCGGGGAACCGACTGGAAACCGGAGCACAAAGGGGGGTACTCAGACCCTGAAGCGAGGTCCAGAAACCAGTGGACCACGTTATTTAACTGATTGAGGTCTGGACTTTAGGTCCTTTCTCACCCAAGTCCCGACTGAAGACAACAGCCCACCGAGGGGGATAGAAAGCCACCGCATAGGCAGAGAGATCCCACGGGCCAGCATCTGCGGGCAAACGGGCTCTCCCGACATACACAATGCCGGGGAGCGGGCTCCCGTTGCTGAAGCACAGGCAGCCCAGAGCTACAGTACAAGGTGCAGGAGAAAGGCGGAGACCACTAACCCGAGTAGGGGGACCAGACACAGCCGGCTGCGGGCACCGACCACCATCATCTTGGTTTACCAGAGACTCTTGTGCATCAATCATAGTGAGTACAACTGGGCCCTCGGGCTGCACACCGCCCTGGACCGCCAAGCACCGACATACCATCCCAAACGGGTCCCGGGGCCATCACCCCTGCCCACGGAGGGGTTAACACCTTTGCTGCGCAACATCTCCCCCGGGTGCCTAGTAAACAGCAGCGGTGGTGTCCACATTTACCACAACCCGTGGGTGGCGTCACAAACTCACCTAAAAACCACGGCTCCGGCCGTACATCTAACCCTTCAAAGAGCCAGCCCTTTTCAGAGCGAAGTGACCCCAGGTCCGGAGGCGCTCGAGCCACCCACCGACGAGCCAGGATCCGAGCGCAGCCGAGCGCGGGGCGGTACACACCCCCATATAAGTCTATGGGAGCATGTGAAACATCACACCGTAGTCGCATGTAATACGAGTGCAGGGCAATGTACGCAGAGACAGGCAGCGGAGGAGATGGGAAGAAAGTGTTCTCTCCCTATTTTCCCGCAGCTGTGATCGCTTCACAGTCGCATGACCCTCAGCTGACACCCGCAGCAGAGGGTCATTAGAATATCGCTTCCGATGCTCTTGCATCGAAAGCTGTACGCAAGTGGAAAAGTACTCTAACAAGTACTTCTTGGCATTTTAGATGTCCGTATAACACACTGAGTACAGCTCGTAATGTCCAGAGTAGTTGCTGGTCTCATGACCTGAAATCAACAGTTATAGGCGTATATGAGGCTGATGAGTTCAGGTCAGATAACCTGTGGCCAGTCCAGACATCCTGGTCTGTATTCATGCTATGTTTCTTAGACGTCTAAATTCGGGCTTATTCTGGCCCCTTTTAGAACACACTCTTCCTAATATGTTGTTCATTCAGATAGTGATCATGGATCATGTCCGTGTTATAGGTTGCTTATGAAACTTTGTATTACCAAACATCCAGGAACAAAACCCCGACAGCCTCCTCCTCAGCTACACCCCTGGGCTGTTGGGCATGATCCAGTATATACTGAATCTGTGCCACCCCTGCAGCGGATCGAACCGCTCGTATCCGGGGGTGGTGGTTACTCGTAGCTCGAGGGTCTCCGGACCCGGGGGCTAGGGGCCACACTCAAATGGCAAAGGGAGTATTTACAGGGGATTTGGTATAGTTCGTGACGCCACCTGTGGTGTACGGTAATTGGGAGTACCGCCGCTGCCGTTGGAAGTACCCGGGGTGATGGAGTGGGGAAGGTAGGTGACGTTGTCCTCCACGGTAGGAGTAGGCCCCGGGACTCTGGATGGTGATGCGGGGACACAGTGCAGGGGTCAGTCGGGTACTCACTCAGCAATGAAGCAGATGCTGACAACAGGGTAAACCAAGTTTCTGAATGCCGTTCCCTTTCGAGGGGAGCTCGTCCCGTCCCCTGCAGCACTGCCGGTGGTCTGTAACCTGCCTCCTGGCACAAAGTTTTAGATTGTCCGTTGTGGCCCGGTAGCTTGGAGCTTTCTGGGCCCCGTCCCCATCATGGCTAAGTAAAGTAGCCTTCTCTCAGGAGCTCACTCTTGGGATTTCAGTGGGCCACTTGTTTGGAAAGCCCTATCCCCCTCATTGCGCTAGTGCCCCCGATCTCTGAGCTTCGTGGGAACAATCCATAAAGGCCCTGTCCTCCGCAGGTTAATTGCCGGATCGCTTGAAGCTTCTCCCCGACCTAGGGTCCGTGTACCATGACGTGTCTTCGGTCCTGGACCGGTGATAGGACCAGGCTGCTGACTGTCCTCCAAGACAGGTCCCAGGCACCTAGCCTCAATCCCGTGCGATCGGGGCTCAGACTCCTCTAGGTCCAGACAACCTAGTTTACAACTCCCAGCTTCCTCAGAACTCCTCACAGCTCGAGGGCTACCACTCAACTAACTTAACACCTGTCACCTCCCTGTCTGACCCCTAGGTGGGCGGCCCTATTCCTGTTTAAGCAGCCCACTGGTGTGCCTGACAGGTGTGGTGCAAAGTGTATCTAGGATTTGTGAATGCTGATGGAGGCAGTACTGCAGGATGGAGACCCAGAACCATGGGGGGGTTGAATCCTGAGTGTACGGGAAGGGCAGATTGTGCAGAATCCTGAGACGACCCGAATAGTCCAGGGCGTCACAAATCAGTTAGAAATAATAACTTTTGTCAGAATACATTTTTTTTATAATAACATTTGTACTTGGACCCCGAATAGTTAAAAGAAAATCATTGTATGATTATACATTTTTAAAAATCACTGATCAGAGAAAAACTAATAGAAAGGTTATTTCAAAGTTAAATATGACTAATCCATTAAGGTCCATTAGGCTGGACTCACGCGAATGTATGACATCCGATGCGAGAGCATCGGATGTGATATGCTAATGACCCCTGCCTCAGGCTCTGCTGCGAGTGTGAGCTGAGTGTCATGTGACTGTGACCTGATCTTGCAATCGGGTCACAGCTGTGGAGGAGAGGGAGTGGTTAACCCTAGAACGCGCAACCATAGAAATCTACCATAGAAAACAAATAACCTAGCAGGCCTGTGAGGCCCCAGGTATCTCTTCCATTGTCAGCCTGTGTGTATATCGCACTGCACTGGGATGACATCCGAGTGCAGTCCGATGTATCTCTCACACCTGATCACTTGAATGGGTGCGAGTGAAACGGCTCTCGCAGAAAATTGCAGCATGCTGCTGACCAACTGCTCTCCCTCATTGACTATCATTGGTCCGTTTTTCACGCTTGTGTGAGCGTGCCCTTAATATAAGATCTGTGTGGGCCTGGATAGGTCAGTAATATTAAAGTCCTGGAAACTCTGCCCTCTATTCACACTACATTTAACCTACATAGAGAATGTTTTCTTTTCATCTTTTACCAACCTCTCGTTCAGACCTTGTTTTACTGATAGAATATGTGCCCATTTTAGGCTAGGGTGCTATTCACAAGTATGTTTTTTGGAGGGGTTTTTTTTTTGCTGATGGAGTCTCTGAAAAAGTTATCCCCACAAAACAGAAACATCCATTTTTGATCCATTTAAATCAATGGCCCAGTTAAAATAACAGAAGTATTTCCAAAAATAAGAATACATTCATACTTTCTCATAATGGATAAAGTAATGGTCAAAATGTAAAATCAAAGCTGGCATTTAAGATTGTTCAAATCATTAATTTTCTTTGCTAACACAACCCTTGCCATTGTTTCACTCACTGTTAGGATCCGCACACACTAACGTATAAAAAAATCGGTCCCATTCTCATCCAGAAAAGTGGGGTGAGTGAAATCCGTTTGGTATTCCGTATGCCATGAGAGTGTGTGATTGTTTTCTCGCCTAGCATCAATACGCCATCCATAGGACATGCGTTTTTTTTCTCAGAAACCCTTATTCTACAATTATTTACAGGACCATTTACAGTGTCTTATGCTACAGAATGGTAATGTGTCCGTAAAAACAGACGCCATACGGATGGTCACTGTGACTTCCGTTTTTTTTGTCGCACCCATAGATTTGCATTGGGGACTCTCGTTTGATATGCGAATTATACTGTGGGTTTTTTTTTTCTGATGCCAAATACAGTGGAAAAATTGCAGATATGCGCTGCCTCATTGATCTGACTGCGTATATATATCGGCATCTGCATTGGTCCGATTTATACACCAGTGTGAGAGAACCCAAAGAGGTAGGAGGCTGCCACATAGGTACATGGGTTTTGGAGATTGAATTAAATGCCCATATGTGTGCAGTGGGATGGGATGGCGCGCTACTGTGGAATAATGTAGTCATGCTCTTGCAGTGGGTGAGCAGACCCCCTGCAAAAGGGAGCATAGTTAACCCGGAAATGTTATTAATAAAAATGTTTTATTTGTATGTGCATGTGTATTGTGTTAGGGTACCCCTAGTGGCCGGGTGGGACGGCTGTCACCACAGTGGGGAGGAGGAGCCGGCAGAGACAAGGGGAGGAGAGAGCAAGGGTGTGAGGAAAAGATTAGATCAAGGGAGCAGTCGTCTCGGGGACAGGAGCGGAGCAGCAGAGCCGGGGCAGAGTGTGGGAGCTGGAAATCAGGGAAGCCGGTGAGAAAAGGAGCGGGCGGAACCTCATAGTGTGAAGCAGTCCGGTGTGGGTCCGGGCTGTGGGTAGCCAGAAGTGGGAGCCGGGCGAAGTGGAGTAGTCAGGCACATCCCCACTGGAGGGGACGCAAGGACAGGCTTCCCCCAGCTAAGAAAGCGTATCATCACCTTTATTGCTTTGTTTGGGACTTTTTGTGAAGAATAAAAGAATGTTTGTTCATTGCATCGAACCCTGCCTGAAGAGTGTTTGTGCGCCGGATAACATCTGCATCACCACCACACTCTGCCCCACCAAGTCATCTCCTGTCCCCATAGTGACGGTGGAACCAGGGGTAAGCCTGATTGCAAGGGCCACGACTACAAGGCCAGAGGCACCCCTGGCACCCCGTTACATGTGGCGTAGTCGGCAGGATCCGAGTCCCCTGCCAGGGACCCAGGAGGCTGGAGATCGGGTCGTGCCTGAAGCACAGGATCCGGACCGTGATACAGGATTTCCAGTCCCGTGGTGGGAAGAGAACCTAGTACCCGTAGCGTTGGACCGGGTACAAGATGGCGGCAAGGAGGCCGTTATCTGTAAGGAAGAAAAGGCGCGAAGAATTGGCGCCAAAAGAAGAGCCTGGGGCTGGCCGGCGCCGAAGAGAAAGTACGGAGTACTCCGCCCAAAGAGGGGAGGCGCCAGCTCCAGGGCATGGAAGAAGAAGAAAAAGAAGTACCTCAGCGGAGGAGTCAAGATGATGCGTGGGGCTGGGGGTGGAGTCTGTTTAAGAGCGGGAAACGAGGACCCGTCTCCACTCTACCCAGTCTCAGCATTGACACCGCCGCCGTTACCAGCAAGATTGTCAGGGGCAGCGACGTCTTCACCACCGAGAGGAGCTGCAGCAGCTGCGCCCGTGGGGCCACCCTACGCCCCTGCGTCCTTCCAGAGGATCCGTCGGCAGCCGGGACAATCCCTGGGGGCATACATCCAGGCCCAAGCGGAGGAATGGAAGAGGGCCTGGCCCCCAGAGTAAGTCACCACTGCTGATCTGTTGTTTAAGTCCGGCGCCGTTTAGCCGGCAGAAGTTCTTTTAAAGTTTCACTGGCCGTTGCCCCCTTCTGTGTGTTTGTACGGGCAGTCGCCCCATCTAAGACCGGGAGCGCTGTTGCCAAGCCTCCGGGCGCCCATCTAAGACCGGGAGCGCTGTTGAGCCTCCGGGCGCTAGTTGAAAGAAAGACCGGGAGCGCTGCAGAAACCGCCGGGCGCGGGACTGGTGCCCTCTGTGTGGGTGCTGCGCCTATTGTGGACGGTATTGCAGACTTTACGTGCTTCTGTGTGTTTTAAGTAAGAGCCGTGCCGGGAGGCTCGGGTTTTAAGAGGGGAGGTATGCAGTGGGTGAGCAGACCCCCTGCAAAAGGGAGCATAGTTAACCCGGAAATGTTATTAATAAAAATGTTTTATTTGTATGTGCATGTGTATTGTGTTAGGGTACCCCTAGTGGCCGGGTGGGACGGCTGTCACCACAGTGGGGAGGAGGAGCCGGCAGAGACAAGGGGAGGAGAGAGCAAGGGTGTGAGGAAAAGATTAGATCAAGGGAGCAGTCGTCTCGGGGACAGGAGCGGAGCAGCAGAGCCGGGGCAGAGTGTGGGAGCTGGAAATCAGGGAAGCCGGTGAGAAAAGGAGCGGGCGGAACCTCATAGTGTGAAGCAGTCCGGTGTGGGTCCGGGCTGTGGGTAGCCAGAAGTGGGAGCCGGGCGAAGTGGAGTAGTCAGGCACATCCCCACTGGAGGGGACGCAAGGACAGGCTTCCCCCAGCTAAGAAAGCGTATCATCACCTTTATTGCTTTGTTTGGGACTTTTTGTGAAGAATAAAAGAATGTTTGTTCATTGCATCGAACCCTGCCTGAAGAGTGTTTGTGCGCCGGATAACATCTGCATCACCACCACACTCTGCCCCACCAAGTCATCTCCTGTCCCCATAGTGACGGTGGAACCAGGGGTAAGCCTGATTGCAAGGGCCACGACTACAAGGCCAGAGGCACCCCTGGCACCCCGTTACACTCTGGTGGGTGTTCAGGTCTGTGCAAATACCAACATAGTACTTCAACACCATCACAACATCATAGTACCTCAACACCATCACAACTCCTCCACAATGGGCACCACACATCCAGATATCATCAGCTAGTCAGCCATGTTGGGTATATCTTATGTTTGAATTAATTGGTCATTTATTTCACTGTAACTGCTAAAAGGGTCTCTAATGCTACCCACTTCAGTATAGGGAGAAGAGAAGCGCTAATGGCAATGCATGAGCAGGTACCTAACATGATACAGACATGGTCGTTAGATATCGTGCATACTGTACATCTTATACTAATGAATAGGACAAGTGCATGAGACCTGCCACCTGCGCACGTGCCCTGTCAGGTACCTACCGACACAACGTCACCAGTGCTACTCATCCTGATGCAGAAGTGAGAAGCAATAAAGTTTAACACAGATTGTTTTTTGAACAAATTGCAATTTTTCTCCCGGTTTTTTTTTTGCTTTACACATATATATATATATATATATATATATATGAACAAAACAGATGCTGCACTCAGCAGTTGGTCGTGAGTTAAAAAAAAATTGCACTATATACAGTACTTTTATTGTGTAATTTTTTTTTCATCTTTTTGGTAAATTTTGTAGGTCTCAGCAGTTTGTCTACAAATGCAGCATACTCATGTTGTGACATTTTCATCATATGTTTTTCCCAGAGTCTAGAAGAAAAAATGAATGAAAAAGGTATTCATGTGTGATGCCCCTGGACTATCAGGTTGTCACGGTTTATTGTGCAATCTGCCCTCCCGTAAAATATCCACCTCCTTCTTGGTTATGGGTCCCCAACTATATGGTGTTGCCTACATCAGCTAATTAAAATCCTAGGTACACTCTGCACCACACTCACCAGACACACCAGTGGCTGACCTGAGTGGAATAGGGTCGCCCATTTGGGGGGTTGGTTAGGGGAGGT
The DNA here is from genome assembly GCF_048569485.1 of Anomaloglossus baeobatrachus. Taxonomy (NCBI): domain Eukaryota; kingdom Metazoa; phylum Chordata; class Amphibia; order Anura; family Aromobatidae; genus Anomaloglossus; species Anomaloglossus baeobatrachus. The sequence continues at coordinate 462,525,870 of NC_134354.1, forward strand.
CAGGAGTAGGGAGAGTAGTTTTGGAAGTAAAGGAGAGAGGAGGTCAGGAGCTGGGCTCCTTGGAAGCCATCTAGGTAGCAGATGGTGGTTTGGGCCTAGAAGGAGCTGGACCCACAGTCGCAGGGGATCGTGGCAAGGGGCACTGAACTTTCAAGGAGGACACCATCACCGGGCTGGGACCAGGGCACGACGGGGTACGTGGACCCTAGGTTAGGGAGTAGCTTCAGGCAACCTGACAATTTACCCGACGAGAACAGAGCCTTCAAGATCCGCTCTCCATCCGCTCCAAAATCGGGGTACTAGCGCAACGAGGGGGATAGGACTTTCCACTAAAACAGTCCAGGAAATCCCAAGCGTGAACCCTGTGAGCAAGCTCCCACACTTAGCCATAGTGGGGAGTAGGACCCGACTAGTTCCATACTACCGGGACTAACAGAGAAGTAAACTTAGTGCCAGGAGGCAGGTCACGGATTACCAGGCAGCACCATTGGGGACAGGACCCGAACTAGCTCCCCTCAGTGACAGCGGTATCCAGAACTTTTGTTTATCCAGTTGTCGGTGTCAGCTTAATGGACTGAGTGAGTACGTAAGTGACCCCCTTCGCTCCCCACGGCACTCCCCAAACACCATCACTGAGTCCCGAGGCATTCCTCCTACCCATGGAGGGTTCTAACATCTGGCTGCCCGACTCCATCGCCCCAGGGTACTTCCAACTGCAGGGGTGGTACTCCACATTACCACATACCACGGGTGGCATCACGAACTTTAACACAATCCCCTGTAAGTACCCCCTTCATTTGAGTGGCCGCACGACCCCCCGGGTCTGAACACCCCCTGAGCCACCGCGGATCCGGATCCGAGCAGCCCGACTGCTGATACGGGGGCGGCACACCTCTGTTATATAAAAACAAAACACCATAAATTGCTTGTTAAATTTTCTGAAAAACATAAGTTTTACAATTCAGAAACAAAAACGTACAAAATTGTGCTAAGAAAGCCTAATAGAAAAATAGAGCAGCACATAAAATGATGTCCTTGCTGTGGGTGAGGATAGAAAGAATCACTTGGAACCCAAGAAGCTGCAGCACAAGAGCGCAAGGGACATGTGAGGTGACTGACTACTATGCACTCAGTATTTTTTTTAAATGTCGTACGCTTTTGGAAAAAAAAAAAATTAAATGGACTGGACAACCCCTCTAATATGTCATTTGTTAACAAGAAGCCAAATCCACCTCAATTCCCTCCCCCCCTTAAATAGAAGTTCAAAATGGTGGCATTAAAAATATAACTCATATCGCAGAAAACAGGCATGCTTATAGATGCCGTCAGCAGAATAGTTAAAAAGCTTTGGACTTTGGAATTTAGTGATGTAAATTAAATTACTGTAGAAAAGGGAAAACCAATATACAGTTGAAACCAGAGTTTCCATCCACTATGTAAAAAGACACATCTGCATGTTCTTCTTACTATCTGACATGAAATCGGAATAAACCTTTCCTGTTTTAGGTGAATTAGGATTACCAACATTTTTTATATTTGCCAAATGCCAAAATAATAAGAGAGAATGTTGTAAGACATTTTTATTACTTTCTGCAAAGTCAAAAGTTTACCTACATTTAATTAGTATTTGGTACCATTGCCCTTAAACTGTAATCTTGAGTTAAACGCTATGAATATCCTTCCACAAGCTTCTCACAATAGTTTGTAGGAATTTTGGCCTATTTCTCCTCACAGAACTGGTGTAACTGAGCAATGTTTGTAGGACGCCTTGCTGGCACCTGCCTTTTCAGCTTTGCCCATAGATTTTCAATAGGATTTAGATCACGGTTTTGTGATAGCCACTCCAAAACATTGACTTTGTTATCCTTAAGCAACTTTGTAACCAGTTTGGCAGTATACGTCAGGTCATTGTCCATTTGTAAGACCCATTTAAGCTCAAGCTTTAAGTTCCTGGCTGATGTCTTAAGATGTTGCTTCAGTATTGTCACATAATATTCTTTCCTCATGATGCCATCTGTTTTGTGAAGTGCACCAGTCCCTCCTGCAGCGAAACAACCCCACAACATAATGTTGCCATCCCCCTGTTTCAGTTAAAGCAAGGATTTAGAATTAAATCTAAATGCACAACGTGCATTGTGTGTATACACATTTGTACCACCAACGTACATTGTGTAGTACTGTCCTGCCATTGGTATTCTAATCAGGATTTGGGCTGTACTGCTTTTGCCATTGCGGCAGGATTGCTTTTCTATACATCCCCCTGTTTCATAGTTCTGATGGTGTTCTTAGTTCTCAAAGCTTCTCCCTTTTTCCTCCAAACATTACGATAGTCATTATGGCCAAACAGTTCAATTTCAGTTTTGTCAGAACACAGGACATAGCTCCAAAAATTAAGGTCTTTGTTCCTGTGTGCATTTGGAAACATTAATCTGGCTTTTTATGTTTCTTTGGGAGTAATTTTTCTTCCTGGCAGCGTGGCCTTTCAGCTTATGTTGATACAGTGCTTGTTTTACTGTGGATGACAAAATCTTACCAACTTCCACCAACATCTTCACAAGGTTCTTTGATTTTGTTCTTGGGTTGATGTGCAAGTCTCACCAAAACACATTCATCTTTGGTACACAGAACCAGTCTCATGTCTGAGCAGTATGATGGCTGGACATTCCCATCTTGTTTGTACTTGCATATAATTGTTTGTACAGATGAACGAGGCACCTTCAGATATCTGGAAATTACACCCAAGGATGAACCAGACTTATGCAAGTCTACAATAATCTTCCTGAGATCCTGGCTGATTTCCTTTGACTTTCCCATGAATCTACACAAAACAGCAGTGTGTTTCAGGTGTGCATGAAAATACATCCACAGGTGTGTCTCTAATTAACTGACATGTTTCCAATAAGCCTATCAGAAGCTTCCAAAGACATGACATCATCATATGAACTGCCCATATTGTTTAAGGGCATAGCACTCTTAGTGTATGTAAACTTTTGATTTTCAGAAAGTAATAAAAATGCTTTATTCTTGCTTTATTCTGGCATTTGTCAGAAATAAATAATTTTGGTAATCCTAATTGACCTAAAACGGGAAAGGTTTATTTTAATTTTATGTCAGATACTGAGAAAAATATGCATATGTAAACTTCTGGTTTCAATTGTAGGACCCAAGGACCCTTTAGTATTAAATTAATGTACAGGTGCACAAATACACTATGTGGCTGTAAAGAAGTGGACTGGGTGTTGTCGTGTTCCTTTTCTTGAAGACACCAATCGTGTTATTGTATTGTCATGTAGTGTAATGTGATTTGTGTTCTATGTCCATTGTAAATAATGTGCTATGTGAATCCTGATCTGGTGTGATATGTCTTATTTCATTGTGATGTATTGTAATGTGTTCCTGTGTAATGTACAGTAAGACTATATGTATAGGTAATACCAGACAATAGGGTAAAAGATAGTTAGGGAAGGGAAGGTGACTGTCATGAATTGGACTATAGTGTTAGGCTGGGTTGTTCTGGGACTCAAGGCAGTAAGATCAGAAAAATCCAGTGGAAACTGAAAATGTGCCTGTCATGTGCTTTGAACAACTGAAACGTGTTGGAAGAAGTGTGCTTGCTATCTTAAATCTAAAGTTTGTGAAGATGAACCATTAAATAAAGAGTTGTGATTGGAACTGAACTGGTGGTCTCCTTGTGTCACCTTTTGGTCCTGGCCAGCCGATGCCAACTGCGACATGCGGCCTACTCTGCAGCACAGTCCACATGATGCAAGTTCACACACCAAGCCAGGACCATGTGTTGTATGTAGTGTGTTGGGGTGTCCAGAGTCAATCCCACGCCCACAATTACTACCCCACGCCACTCTACATGGCCAATATACAGACATATACGGTGCATCAACACACTGCGATTAATAAATCCATGAATTCCAATATTGCTATAAAAAATAAAAAGGTAAGGTACTTAGCTAGCATTTTTTTTATCAAAGGGCGCAAAAGCTATCCAACCACTTCAAACTGTACCTAAATATGGATGGAGAACATTTGGTGATTAGAGACCATCCATATTTAGATACACCTTGGCGTTTCTGGATGGCTTTTGTGCTCTTTGATTAAAAAATGCTAAGTACCTTACATTATTAACATTTATAACTAAGTTGTTATGTCTGCACAAGGTTTTTCTGGAACTACGAAAAGCGGCCATCATTGTTTACCAGGCACATTTTGCAGCGGCTGTGCTAGGTACTGTATGTCACTGCAACTGAAGTGAATGGGACTGAGCTGTTTTGTAGCACAACCATCTCTAATGTATGGTTCTGTGCATGGCAAACAATACGGGTGATGCCGTGCTAATGCGATTACTCTCTCCCCTTTATCTATCTGATTGGTGTGGTTATACCTCCACTTATGTTGTATTGATGGTCTGTTCTAAGGATAGACCACCAAATCAAAGTGTAGAAAAAACCTTTCAATGATTGAGATCATCATGAAATGATGCAGTACCACCAAGCTTTCTTGAAATAATGTAATGTTCAACCCAGTACCAAAAGCTGTACATCAGAAAGCTTGTTATGTGCTTCATCACTTGCAATACTCTGTGAAATTTCACCCTTGAATCTATTTATTATTCTGATTCATTCTAAGAACATTGTCGGAATGTTGTATTACATTACTGACATGCTTTCTACTGGTTATTTAGTCATTTATTGTTACCTAGTTTATAGGCTTGGCCAGAAACATTGCATACCCAAATGATCGGTGCTTCCTGCAAAGCTGTTAAACTTTTAAGTGAGCCTCCGCCTTTGATTAATGTTGGTCCAATATTTGTATTATAGAAAAATAAGACCAACGTGTTCTAGAAAGGCACACTGCCAATGTAAGTCAGCTTAATTTTTTTTTTTTTTGCTTTGCTGGGGATACCAAAAAGAATAAAAACATATATATGATAGAGGGAAAATAGTACTTACCCACCCAACAAAAAAATACCACTGAAATTTGTATTAGTGTAAGAGCTATCATAGTCAGAACCGTGGTGCATGTTTATAGACATGCCACCTTAGCCATTGCAATAAACTAGTGGTCAAAACCAGGGGCATATATATATATATATATATATATATATATATATATATACTAGAAGATGGCCCGATTCTACGCATCGGGTATTCTAGAATTTACGTATTGTGTAGTTCATGTATGATTTTTGTTATCTATATATATAATTGCCTTATTCTGTCTGTCTGTCTGTCTGTCTGTCTGTCATGCTCCAAAATTGTGTCCTTACGGTGACACAAAGCTGATTGGCCGCTGGGCTCGCCATGGCCCCGCCCCCCCCCCCACGGATTGGCCTCTCGCCCCGGCTCTCTGCAGGCCCCGCCCCCCTCACGCAATGCACGCTCGCTCTGGCCCAACTGACACGGAGCTCCGACTCCCAGGTGAGTACACACACACACATCAGATCACACTCACTCTCACACACACCTCACACATCACATCCACACACTCACAACATCCTGGGATATCGCTTGCTTCTACACCGGCTCCGTCACGATCCCAGCAGCGCCAGACATAACCTTGCGATGCTGGGATCTTGACCGAGTCCGTGAACGCTGGTAACCATTATACACATCGGGTAACTAAGGTCCCTTGGTTACCCGATGTGTATCATAGTTACCAGTGTACACCGGCTCCGTCACGATCCCAGGAGCGCCAGACATAACCTTGCGATGCTGGGATCTTGACGGAGCCCGTGAACGCTGGTAACCATTATACACATCGGGTAACTAAGGTCCCTTGGTTACCCGATGTGTATCATAGTTACCAATGTACACCGGCTCCCGGTACACATGTGCAGGGAGCCGGCATTATACTCCTCTCCCTCCAGGACTACTCCTCCTATTACAGTCCTCCTATTATACTCCTCTCTGAGTATAATAGGAGAACTATTATAGCATGGGGGATGTAGCACGATGGGGGGTGCGCAGCATGGAAGATGTAGCACGATGGGGTGCGCAGCATGGGGGATGTAGCACGATGGGGAGTGCGCAGCATGGGGGATGTAGCACGATGGGGAGTGCGCAGCATGGGGGATGTAGCACGATGGGGAGTGCGCAGCATGGGGGATGTAGCACGATGGGGAGTGTGCAGCATGGGGGATGTAGCACGATGGGGAGTGCGCAGCATGGGGGATGTAGCACGATGGGGAGTGCGCAGCATGGGGGATGTAGCACGATGGGGAGGTGCGCAGCATGGGGGATGTAGCACGATGGGGAGTGCGCAGCATGGTGGATGGAGCACGATGGCGGGTGCGCAGCATGGGGGATGTAGCACGATGGGGAGTGCGCAGCATGGGGGATGTAGCACGATGGGGGATGTAGCACGATGGGGGATGTAGCACGATGGGGGGGTGCGCAGCATGGGGGATGTAGCACGATGGGAAGTGCGCAGCATGGGGGATGTAGCACGATGGGGAGTGCGCAGCATGGGGGATGTAGCACGATGGGGAGTGCGCAGCATGGGGGATGTAGCACGATGGGGAGTGCGCAGCATGGCGGATGTAGCACGATGGGGAGTGCGCAGCATGGCGGATGGAGCACGATGGCAGGTGCGCAGCATGGGGGATGTAGCACGATGGGGAGTGCGCAGCATGGGGGATGTAGCACGATGGGGGATGCAGCACGATGGGGGATGTAGCACGATGGGGGGTGCGCAGCATGGGGGATGTAGCACGATGGGGAGTGCGCAGCATGGGGGATGTAGCACGATGGGGAGTGCGCAGCATGGGGGATGTAGCACGATGGGGGGTGCGCAGCATGGGGGATGTAGCACGATGGGGGGTGCGCAGCATGGGGGATGGAGCATGATGGGGAGTGCGCAGCATGGAGGATGGAGCACGATCGGGAGTGCGCAGCATGGAGGATGGAGCACGATGGGGAGTGCGCAGCATGGGGGATGGAGCACGATGGGGGGTGCGCAGCATGGGGGATGGAGCACGATGGGGAATGCGCAGCATAGGGGATGGGGCATGATGGGGGGTGCGCAGCATGGGGGATGGAGCACGATGGGAGGTGCACACCTCCCCCCAACACACACACACACACACACACACACAGGGAACCACAAACACCGCCATACACAGACACCCACACACACAGACAACGCTGCACACACACAGCACCCAACACACAAACACCGCGGCATACATAAATATACGCACATACCGCACAACACACACATTGCACAAAACATACCTCCCCCCCAAAACACACCACACCCACACAAACCGCGCAACACACACACACACAACGCGACAGACACACAGCGCTCCACAAACAACGCAACACACATACAACACCGCTCTCACCCCCCGCCACACCCAGACAACACCCAGAACATGTACAGCCCCTACACAAACACTTGGTAACTACACACAACAACATCTATATATATATATAAATATATATATATATATCTATATCTATAACAAAAATCATACATGAACTACACAATACGTAAATTCTAGAATACCCGATGCGTAGAATCGGGCCACCTTCTAGTATATATATATATAGATATATATATATATATATATATATATATAGATGTTGTTGTGTGTAGTTACCAAGTGTTTGTGTAGGGCGCTGTACATGTTCTGGGTGTTGTCTGGGTGTGGCGGGGGGTGAGAGCGGTGTTGTATATGTATTGCGTGTGTTGCGTTGTTTGTGGAGCGCTGTGTGTCTGTAGCATTTTGTGTGTGTGTTGCGCGGTTTGTGTGGGTGTGGTGTGTTTTGGGGGGAGTTATGTTTTGTGCAATGTGTGTGTTGTGCGGTATGTGCGTATATTTATGTATGCCGCGGTGTTTGTGTGTTGGGTGTTGTGTGTGTGCGGCGTTGTCTGTGTGTGTGGGTGTCTGTGTATGGTGGTGTTTGTGGTTCCCAGTGTGTGTGGTGTGTTGTGTGTGTGTGTTGGGGGGAGGTGTGCACCTCCCATCGTGCTCCATCCCCCATGCTGCGCACCCCCCATCGTGCCCCATCCCCCATGCTGCGCACCCCCCATCGTGCTCCATCCCCCATGCTGCCCACCCCCATCGTGCTCCATCCCCTATGCTGCGCATTCCCCATCGTGCTCCATCCCCGATGCTGGACACCCCCCATCGTGCTCCATCCCCCATGCTGCACACCCCCCATCGTGCTCCATCCCCCATGCTGCGCACTCCCCATCGTGCTCCATCCCCCATGCTGCGCACTCCCCATCATGCTACATCCTCCATGCTGCGCACTCCCCATCGTGCTCCATCCCCCATGCTGCGCACTCCCCATCGTGCTACATCCCCCATGCTGCGCACCCCCCATCATGCTCCATCCCCCATGCTATAATAGTTCTCCTATTATACTCAGAGAGGAGTATAATAGGAGGACTATAATAGGAGGAGTAGTCCTGGGGGGAGAGGAGTATAATGCCGGCTCCCTGCACATGTGTACCGGGAGCCGGTGTACGCTGGTAACTATGATACACATCGGGTAACTAAGGGACCTTAGTTACCCGATGTGTATAATGGTTACCAGCGTTCACCGGCTCCGTCACGATCCCAGCATCGCAAGGGTATGTCTGGCGCTGCTGGGTTCGTGACGGAGCCGGTGTACACTGGTAACTATGATACACATCGGGTAACTAAGGGACCTTAGTTACCCGATGTGTATAATGGTTACCAGCGTTCACCGGCTCCGTCACGATCCCAGCAGCGCAAGGTTATGTCTGGCGATGCATGCGGAGGGCCGGGGCGAGCGACCAATCCATGCGGAGGGCGGGGCCAGGCCGAGGCGAGCGACCAATCCGTGGGGGGCGGAGCCGAGGTGAGGCGAGCGGCCAATCCGTGCCGGGGGGCAGGGCCATGGCGAGCCCAGCGGCCAATCAGCTTTGTGTCACCGTAAGTTCACAATTTTGGAGCAAGACAGACAGACAGACAGACAGACAGACAGAATAAGGCAATTATATATATAGATAAGAGCTATATATATATATATATATATATCTATATATATATATATATATATATATATATATATATATCTATACTATATATATATATATATATATGTAAATATATATAAATCATGGGGCCCCAAAGCAGAAGTTCATAACCCCCCCCCTTCAAAATAAACAAATAAATAAATACATTGTTGGGGTGTCACAAAGAAGCATACCACACAACTTTCCAGCCCTTACAAAATATTTTTTCTCTTATTGAAAGCACTAGATTCCTCTTTCATGGCTCCCATAAAGTATAATGCCAACAAAATTACCCCCCAACCCAAACACAGTATGATACTCCCAAAATCAATTCCTCCACAGTGCCCTATTCACGCACTGTATAATGACCATTCTGTACTCCCCATTAACTCCCCCAGCAAAATATGGAGACCACAAAACAGTATGATCTCCTAACTGTGCCCCCCACACAGCCCTCTATATGACTCGCCCACCACAGGGCCTTAGGTGACTCGGTGTCGGGCCGGACTAGTCCCACCCACACCATTGGGGACCAGGAATGGGACTTACGGCCCCATAAATACATCTATAGGGGTGGCTGCCACTATCCCTGACCCAGTGTATGCCTACCAATTGGTGTGTGCAAGTTTTAGTCTGTGGACCGGCATATGACCCCATTCTTACCCAGGATGGGACATCACACCTCTGGCTGAGTTGCAATATCTCTGTGGCGACGGAAGCCTCAGGGGCGCCACATATACATACAGTATAATGGGCCCCACATAGTCCTCAAACAGTGTAATGAGCCCCTCATAGTCCTCTAAACAGTATAATTGGCCCCATAAAGTCTTCCATGTAGAATAATGGGCCCCACATAGTCCTCTAAATAGTATAATGGGCCCCACATAGTCCTGCACACAGTATAATGGACCTCACATTGCCTTCCATACAGTACAATGTGCCCCACATAGTCATCCATATAGTACAATGGCCCCCACATTCCATTTCATATAGCATAATGCACCCAGTTTGCCTTCCATATAGTATAATGGGCCACACATTACCTGCCATATAGTATAATGGGCCCCACATTGCCTTCCATATATTATAATGGACTCCACATTGCATTCCTTATAGTATGATAGGCTGCATATTGCTTTCCATGTCATATAATTCCACTACATTGCCTATCATTCAGTGTAATAATTGCGTTCCATATAGTATAATGTGTCTCAAATTGCCTTCCACGAAGTATAATGGGTCCCACATAGTCCTCCATATAGTATAATGTGCCCACAATGACTTCTATGTATGTTCTATTCTACTCATTGATTTAAAAACTAAAAAAAATACTCACCTCTCCTTGTTCCCTGTTGCGCTTCACTGCTTAGCACAGCAGGCAAGATGAAGTGATGCCATCGCGCCTGCCACGCTGAACTGTCAGAGATCAGATGGAGTGGGAAAATGATTGAGGAGGGAGTGGACAGCAAATCGCTCCCTTTTTCATCATTGCTTTCAGCTTTTTGGCATCCACAATGTCGATACAGTTGAACATGCAACGCAGTGCGCGGTGAAATTTAGTGCCAACACTGGCACTGGGCCCTCCCGACTTATGGGCCCTATAGCGGCCCTGTGGTATGCTGCCATTGGCAGTTGACCACTGGCCACAACTCAAGAAATACATAAACTGTGAACTCACTCTGTATATGAAGTGAATAGTGAAGTTAAATATAAGATACTTTTATATTTAATAATATTATTTTCCATAATGATTAATATTTTTCTCAAAATTAGAGCTACACCATAAGCTATGTCCATCCGGAGTCTGAAGAAGAAGCAGCAGAAGACTTTAAAAGTGAAGATTGTAACAATGGAAACAGAAATGGAGTTAAACTGTGAGGTTAGTTTTACCACTGAATAGAATATTAATGATAAAAGTTAATGAAATCTAAATGTAACAGTGTAAAAACTTACTTAATGTCTCCATATGTGTCACCGAGGGAATGAGGGAATGGGGTACTCGGTCCCGAGCAGTGTATAACTGGGGAATGTCACTTTGGTGGCCGTTGCCCGTCACGTGCCCTGGGTGCTTTTTAATGGGGAGTATTTACAGGGGAGATTAAAGTCATTTGTGCCGCCCGGAAACACGGTATCCGGACTCAACAAAGATCCTCACCGGTTACCATGGAGACGGTAGTCCTCGTACCCGGATCCGCAGTGGCTCGAGGGGTCTCCGGATCCGAGGCAGCGTTGTGCGACACCCACAGAAATAAAAGGGAGATTGTTTGTTTGTGGTTTTAGGGATAATGTTCATGACGCCACCCACGGTGTGTGGTAACGTGAGAGACCACCGCTGCCGGTTTGGGGAAGCCCGGAGACGCTGGTGTGTGGCAGCTTAAGTTGTTAACCCCTCCGTGGGCAGGGGAGTGGTGTCCTGGGGTGGTAACGTGTACTCACACAGTCCAAAATCACTGACGCTGACACCAGGTAAACCAAACTCTTGAGCACTCTGGTCCTTGGACGGGCACGGTGACTCCGTGTACTCTAGGTGTTGCCTGTTGACCTGAAGCCTTGTCCCTTGGCACTGTGTGCCCTACGTGTGGATCCCTTACACTTGGAGTGTTTCGGGTCCCGCTCACCTGCGTGGCTAGCAGGGTGAGCTTGCTCTCAGGGTTCACGCTTGGGATTTTCTGGACGGTTGTGGGAAGTCCTATCCCCCTCGTTGCGCTAGTACCCCGATTCTGGAGTGGTTGGGGAACGGTTCCTGAAGAGTCCGTTCCCGTCGGGTGAATTACTGGGTTGCGTGAAGCTACTTCCCAGCCTAGGGTCTGCGTACCTCGTCGTGCCCTGGTCCCTGCCCGGTTGTAGCACAAGGCAGCCGGCCTACTCTTTGTAGCAGCACCGTGCTCCCTGCCACTACCCCCTGTGACCGGGGTTCCAGCTCCTTCTTGCCAGGCCAACGTCTGGCACCTGGGACGGGTACAGGAGCCCAGCTCCACAGCGTGACCTGGTCTGTCACCACTGTCTCTCTCCTCTCCTCTCCTCAACTCGACTCCAACTCAACTGCACTGACACTTCTGCCCTCCTTCTACCAGCCCTCCATCTGGGTGGCCCTTTTTCCCTCAGGCTGGCCAATGGGTGTTTGGTGGGTGTGATGCAGTGTGTTCCTCAGGATTTGTGTACACTTGCTGGTGGCAACACCAAAGTGACAGGACCTGTAACCAAGAAGGAGCGGGTACCATGCAGAAGGGCAGATTTCACGGCACCCTTGTGACAACCTGATAGGCCAGGGCGTAACACATTTGTGTGACGCCATCTGCGGGTTGCGGTTAAGATGGTGGAACCGCCGCTGCTGAGTTGATTATCTCCAGGGCTGGTGGTAATGGCAACTGTGGTGGTAGGCCCTCCGCAGGTAGGGCTGAGCCTGGGAGATGTATGATGGAGTAATAAGGGAGGGCACATCATGGGTTGTAGTTAACAGTCTCTACTCACTCTTGACCCTCGGACGGCTGGTTCAGGTCCCTGTAGTTCTAGTGCCAGTTGACTCGTTGCTCTATCCCCGGCACCCTCAGTGTGGTTGGGTCCCGGTAGCATGGAGTGGTTTGAGGCCTGACTGTCCCTTTTTGTGGCAGTCTCCTTGTCCGTACGGCGGGCAGTGTGGACCCTGTAGGGCTGGTCTGTGTCCCGAACCCTGATCCTTGCTTTACTGCTCGTGCCCCCGGGTCTGTGGGTCAGTGAGGTCCGTGAAGGTCCCCTCAATGTGCAGGTATTTGCCAAGCCATCTGAAACTGTCACCTGACCTAGGGCCCTGAGCTCTGGTCCCAGCGGTACTCGGGTGTACCTGCCCTGGCGACCACTCTCCTGTGTCCCCGGGCCACCGTTACACAACCCAGCTCTAGACTTGTCTTTCCACTTTCACTTGCTTCCGTAGACTGACTGCTGTCCCCTCCCACCAGGTTGGCTAATCCCCTGGTCTGGCTCCGCCCTCTAGGTGGCCATCCCCTTGTGTACGACTAACCAGTTACCCCTGGTGTGGAGTGGTAACTAGGATTTTGGTGTGTCTAGGTGTTGCTGGCACTGGTGTTTCAGGTCCTGGGGCTATGCCCTGCATCCCCGTGAGGATGCAGTTGCTAGTAGTGCCCTGAGTGGCTCAGGGGCACTACACATACACATTACAGGAGAACCGTAGATTTCAAAGGGGCTACTCGATCATCTGATAAGTGTGGGGAAATCTGGACTAGCCCCCTCACTTTCCCGTCTGATGGCCGAGCTTAACAGTTCATGTGTATAGGAGCAGGATGGGTTGTCGGGAGAGAGTGTTTTCTCATTTGACTGTATTTGATCAGCAGAAGAAACAAGAGGATAGTACTTATAATTGGTCAGAAAAATCCAGCCACTGAGTTGGTTCATTACTAAATGATCCAAAGTGATTAGCAATAAATGATAAAACTTTTGATTCCCCTTCATCTTTATCTTGTATCTGAAAAACTGTTATCAGATTTGTAAATACATTTATGCTAGGCAATGCTGCACTGGAGGGCTCAGTCAAAAGAGGGACTCGGTGCAAGAACAATATGCAGTCCAATAATTTATCATTTGTCTGTAACAGAATATGTTTGTTGATTAAGGCCACGTGCACACGTTGAGTACTGGGTGAGCTTTCTACCTCAGTACTTGTAAGGCCACGTGCTCAAGTTGAGTATTTGATGAGCTTTTTACCTTAGTATTTGTAAGGCCACGTGCACACATTGAGTTTTAGGTGAATATTTTACCTTAGTATTTGTAAGGCCACGTGCTCAAGTTGAGTATTTGATGAGCTTTTTACCTTAGTATTTGTAAGGCCACGTGCACACATTGAGTTTTAGGTGAATATTTTACCTCAGTATTTGTAAGGCCACGTGCTCAAGTTGAGTATTTGATTAGCTTTTTGCCTCAGTATTTGTAAGGCCACGTGCTCAAGTTGAGTATTTGATGAGCTTTTTACCTTAGTATTTGTAAGGCCATGTGCACATGTTGAGTATTTGTAATCCAAAACCAGGAGTGGGTGATAAATACAGAAGTGGTGCCTGTGTTTCTCTTATACATTCCTCTGATTGTTCCACTCCTAGTCTTGGCTTACAAATACTGATGTAAAATACTGAACAATAACATTTGCAAGGGGCCTAAGAGGTGAAAATGGGCCTCAATTTCCACTTGGATCCCTGTGGGGCTACACAGGTTGCACCAACGGTTTTTCTAACCCCTGTATTGCTATCAATGCATGGTTCACATATGTGCTGGCGAGAGATAACACTTATATTCCTCACCCGATGGGCAGAAACTCCATCCTGCTAGTTGTGTAGAATGTCCTGATGAAAATCCTGGGTAACAATCAGTCTACCCACCACTTGTTTAGTGATAGTTACATGTTAAGACACATTGGCAGCCATCAGCTGATGAACGATCAGCCTTGTCCCTTGGTTGATTGCATCTTTTTCGTGTCTATGTAAAAAGACCCTTAATCTATAAAATCCTGAACACTTTGCCATTTCCAGTTTGGACACTAGTGCTTTTAGAAATCTTCTTTTAAAAGATATAGATAAGTATAACATCACCTAATCCACAGTAAAATATTAAGGTCCTTGCACACAGGCAGTTTTCTGTCCATAATGTGCACCAACAAGATAACAAGTCAATCAGCAAAGGCCCCTTTACTAAACGTTTTGAAGGTGAACAGTCTTTAATTGCCCCTACAGTTTGTTTACTATCTGCAGCAGATTCCTGTTTACACAGGACAATGTGCTACCATTAACAATTATTTTTTTAATCGTGTTAAAAATGCAATTATAAGGGTTCTTCAGGACTTTAATGGGGTTGTCCACTACTAGGACAACCCCTTCTGATTCCACATGTTTCCCCCAGGTAAAATAATAAAGACTTTACTCACCTCCCGTGCTGGTTTTATTCCAGCGGTGTCCGGGATTGTGATGCTGGGGCTCACATGGGGTTCTGACATCACGCGAGCCCGCGTCCAATCAGTCACGGCTTCCTGCTCCCCACGTTTGGACCAAACAAACAATCAACGTGAAGTGAGGGCAGACGCAGCACTCACTTGATTAACTTGTTTGGTCCGAAGGTGGGGAGAAACTAAGACTGGATGCAGGGCTCGCATGATATCACAACCCCATGTGAGCCCTAGCACCGCGATCCCAGACATCGCTGGAGCGGCACTAGCATATTTGGTGAGTAAAGTCTTTATTATTTTATAAACAATAGTTGATCAGGTCAACAGATCTAAAGTTCATTCAGCGTTCTGCAGGATAAGGTGTGGTGCTCGGACAAAGATCTCTGGGCCAACTCCCAGGTAACACAAACTAGTATACTTAACTCGCAAGTGTCCAGCATCTCATATTCTTGTTGGATGCCGGACACTTGGGCGTTAAGTGTACTAGTCTTTATTATTTTACTTGAGGAAAACACGTGGAATCAGAAGGGGTTGTCCTATTAGTGGACAACCCCTTTAACTTTGATGGCTTACCCTCAATATTGGTTATTAATGTCTGATCTGTGGGAGTGTGACAGCCTGCACCCCCATTAAATCAGCTGTTCCAGGTGCTGCTTGTGGCCAGAACTACTCAGTTGCAGAGTTGAACAGTGATGTTTTGTCATCTGTATAGTGGCTGTGGCTGGGTACTTCAAATCAATAGGTAGTAGATGTGTAGTACTCAGCCACAGCCACTGTTTAGGAAAAAAAACCTTTTTCTACTAATTCTCAAACATTATATCTTTCCCTAGCAAAATTGTTTTAAAAGGGTTGTCCGAGCAGAGGTCTCTGATCCATAGGTTAGTTCATCAATAATAGATTGGTGTTGGTCCGACGCCTGGCGCCCCCATCGATCAGCTGATTTTTGTTCTGGTGGTGGCTAATTGTAAAAACTGTGAAAGGAGCTGATGAGTGAGACTTTATTCAAAGTGCGGTGGCTGCTGCCTGCTGTTAGAGACTTTTGCTGTACAGCTTTTATCCAAAAGAACAGAAAATGTAATGTAAGATGTCTTGCCCCAGAGCTATGGGGTACTCGCTCCTGGGCCGTATATGTGTGGGGTTGAAGTGTCACGGGTGTGGAATGGCTGTTGTCCGGTTCCGTGACACTGGGGGTCGCTTTAAAAGGGATTTATATACAGGGGAGATGAAAGAGTTTATGTTGTGACGCCACTTGCGGGTTGCGGCTAAGTGGTTGGAGCCACTGCTGCCCAGTTTATGGCCACTGGGGCTGATGGTGATGGCAGCTTGGATGTTGGGCCCTCCGCAAGTAGGGCTGAGCCCCAGGGGGTAGATGATGGAGTGCGGTGTGGAAAGAAAGAAGACCACACGATGGGAATGCAGTGCAACTGTCATTTACTCACAGCGATGGTAATGCTGGACAGCTGGTTCAGACCCCTGGTCCCTGTAGTCCCAGTGCTGGTGTGGTAACCTGGTGGCTTCTTTCCCCTGCTCCTCTCAGTCATTTTAGGGAACCCTGTGGCTTGGAGCGTCTGGGGGGTCCCCTCCTGTTTGTCGTCAGGCTCTGATCCGAACGGCAGGCAGTGTGAACCCTGTAGGGTCGGTGTTCTGTTCCGGTCCCTGGCTCTCTCATTACTGCTGGTGCCCCCGAATTCTTGGGTCACTGAGGTCCTGGATGGTCCCCTCACTGTGCAGGTATTTGTTAGGCAGCTTGAAGCATTCATCTAACCTAGGGGCCTGTGCCCCATCGGTGCTTTGGTTCCAGGGGTACCCCGTCGTACCCTCCCTCGCAACCACTCTTTTGTACCAGTCAGGTCACTGCTACACAACCCCATCTGGAGACACATCCGTCTCCTACTATGGTCACTACTGACTGACTCGCTGTCTGTGTCCTCCCCCCGGGTTGTTGGCTAGTGGACTGGATCGGCTCCACCCCTAGGTGGCCATCCATTGGGTCCCCAACTAATCAATCACCAACGATTGGGAGAGGGAACTGAGGATGTTATATGTTTTGGTGGTACCGGCACTGAGCTTCCAGGTCCCTAGGGGTAGGCCCTGCATCTGTGTCAGGAGGCTGTACCTAGTAGTGCCCTGAAGGGTTCAGGGGCGCTACAAGGAGCCGACAACAGCCAGAAGCAGCTGCTACACTTTGAATTGTGTCTCCAGTCACCACAGAAGCAAAAAAACAGCTGATCAGTGGTGGTCCAACACCAATTTGCTACTGATGACCTCTCCTGAAGATACTTTATCAGATACCTATGCCCAGACCACCCATTTATGTCATTAAAAAGCCACAGTGAAATTAAATTTAGCACTTTTTGTTTTATTTAAAAGAGAGCAAAGACTCACAAGTGCAAGGTAACTTTTTGATGAAGTGATGCAAATGTAATCTCCTTTATCAGTTGTGCTTTTAATTCTTATTTATGGCACTGTTTGATTGAACTTGAGATGTAAGTGATCCCTTTTCTGTGATTTCCTCTCTATGATGTGGTAAAGGTAAGCATTAGGGATGATCAAATACCCTAAAATTCGATTAGCTGAATATCCGGCGAATACGTCACCGCTATTCGAGTATTCGCGAATACTCGACGCCCAATGTAAGTCTATGGGAACCCAGAATAATTTCACGGTGACCTGTGGTGACTGAGGAATAGGCTGAAATGGATGGGAAAAGGCTGAAAGAGTATGGGAAAAGGCTGAAACAGTATGGGCACAGCCTGTATAAAGTGCTTGACTGCATTTCTGGTGCCTTGGAATAACGTGCTCAGCACAGCACGCGGCGTTTATGTAGTTGCCAGAACAGCTCTCAAACCAAAGTAAAAGAGGGGAAATTGCTAAGAAACAGTTTCTTGTGCCTAATCACTGTAATAAAACGTCAAATCAAGCCCCGACCTCCAAAAAACCACTTTAGCATATGTTCACACATTTCGTTTTTTACATTTTTCCTTCTTTTTCGATTAGAAAGGGCTGTAACTTGTACATTATATTGGTGTTTGTCTCACACCTCCTTTTTTGGGACATATTTGACAGCACTTTAAAATGTCAGCTACAAAGTGCCCGTTGGGATGTTGGCCTTGCCCTCCTCCTCCTCCACCACCAACACCACTGCTCCAGTGGCCCTCTATTCAAATGTAGAAAGGGACACTGGCTGTCCTCAAATCTCAGACTTCTTAGGGCCCTCAGATGGGCCCTGTAACATACATTGGGGAGGGACGGCAGTCATTTGTAGTTTTCTGCGTCCCCTATATCATTAGTGTGAAAGTTAGAATACGTACTCCATAACACTATACAGTGCTATTGCCAATGTGGCCATTTGGGTGTTGGCCATGCCCTCCTCTTCCTCCACTAACACCACCGGCTTCAGTGGCCCTCTATTCAAATTCTATTCAAATTTTTCAGTAATGTATGTTTTATGGACTAATGAACGCCACGCTGAGACATCGAAGCTGATCATCATCGCCTGCTTCATAGACCACAGTTTGTGAAGCATGCAGCCCAGGGGAAGTGGCAGTTGTTTCACTCTGGAACTCAGGCTTTATTCCACTAGCTAACACTGAGGATTTAAAAAAATTCTATTTCCCCAGGGGGGAATGGTTCAAACACCGTGTATCACTGCATCAGAAGGTAGTCTCAGTAGCTCCCAACAGCTTTTTTTTTTAAAATTGGTATGATTTGCAACAGGGCACAACATGCTAAGGAGTTTAATAAATTCAGTCTTCCCAGGGGATAATGGTTCAGACACCATGGAGCACAGCATCAGAAGGTACTCCCAACAGCTCCCAACAGCTTTTTTTAAAAAATTGGTAGGATAAGCAACAGGGCATAACATGCCAAGGAGCTAAAAAAAATTTGATTCCGCAGGGGGCCATGTGTAACACACCGTGGAGCACAGCATCACTAAAGAACACAAATAGAGACTGCCTGACTAATTGTTATAGACAGTGTAGCCTCGACAGTGGTTGTGCTAGTGCATAATATACAAAGGCTTGAAAAATATTGCCCTGGGTGATTGGGCCGAACAATTAAATCGCAGCAGCATAACAAGTTAGATTAGTCATGCGGTCTCATTAGATAATAGAAGACAAAATAGTCTTGAATGAGAAACAATGGAACTTATTTGAACTTAAGAAATACAAATTTTGGGGCTACACTTATTATTGGGTCTTGTTAACAGGCGGCCTGAGATACTCTGGGGCAATCCATCTATGGGTCATTTTGATCATCATCAAACTGTCTGCACTTTCCGTGGATAATCGTGTGTGAGTATCTGTTATTATTGACTCCGCTGAGCTGAAAACATGCTCAGACAACACACTTGCAGCAGGGCAAGCTAGCACTTCCAAAGCGTATAAGGCGAGGTCTGGCCAAATGTTGAGCTTGGAAACCCAATAGTTAAAGGGAACAGTAGACTCTGAAAGCACGCTGATATGGTCACCTACATAGTCCCTCGCCATCTTAGGGTACTTTCACACTTGCGTTCAGCGGAGTCCGTCACTATGGAGAATAGCGCAGTCCGTTAACGCAATGCGCTATTCTCCATAGACTTGTATGGATGACGAACTGTAACGCAAGTGTCAGCGTTGCATCCGCTGGACGACGCAGCGTCGTTAATTTGACGCTGCACCCAGCGGGAGGAACGTAGCATGTAACTTTTTTTTGAGCAGCGCAATCCGTTAGATTTCACTGCGCATGCCCTCTCTGGCTCCCTGCACCCGTAACCAAGGTAAATATCGGGTAACCAAGGAAAGTGCTTTGCCGATATTTACCTTCGCTACGTGTCCAGGGAGCCCGACACTTCCCCGCATGGCTCCGCCCTCTCCCTCACTCCACTCCGCATGTATGTACATACACACACGCACACTCACCTGTCTTCAGCGCCATGGCCCCGCTCGGCTCCACCCACTCCTCACTCCGCCCCCCGGACACATTCTTGGCGGCCGAGCGATCAGCTTATCACCCGGCGGCCGGCTACTGGAGCGATCAGCTGATCACCCGGCGGCCGGCTACGGGGAGCGATCAGCTGATCATCCGGCGACCGGTTACTGGGAGCGATCAGCTGATCACCCGGCGGCCGGCTTCTGTGAGCGATCAGCTGATCACCCGCCGGCCGGCTTCTGTGAGCGATCAGCTGATCATTCACAATAGTCTGCTGCCGGTAAACTGTAAAAAAAAAATTAAAACGGATTCCTTTGTTTTGCAGCATCCGTTATATGCAACACATCCGTTGCATCCGTCACACAACGCAATGCAACGGATACCGTTCAACGCAAGTGTGAAACTAGCCTTACTTAAGCGTTCCCTCCTTGTCATAGTTCCCTCAACCGGTATCTGATTCTAAGTTCACGGTTTGTGGAAAATGGACCAGTTTTGGCACATTAGTCCCCCGCCTGTGTTGCTCCTACTATGCGTAGCCCTCTCTTGTAATCCTATTGTGTGAGATAACACGCTACCTCTGACGACTGCATGATCTGAGCGTAATCGTTTCATCAACTGCTCCACTACAACCCTCTTGAATGTTTCCGTAGTACAATCCTTATTTGCATCGACAAGTAGCGAAGCAAATTTTTCTTTGTAGCGTGGGTCAAGGAAGGTACATAACCAGTATTTGTTATCTGGCAAAATGTGGACTAGCGGACAGTCATGAGAAAGGCAGTGTGACCTGAACTGTGCCATGTATTCCAGACTCCAAACTGGAAACCTTTGTGTGTCACTGCTAAGAATACATTCTGTCTCTCTAAACTTCCTCTCCTCCTCAGTCTCTCTCTCCTCTTCCTGCTCTTCCTCAGGCCATCCATGCTGGATAGCCCTGAAGCTTTGGTTGTCAATCCCTTGGTTACCAACTTCAAAGCATTCCTGTTCTTCATCATCCTCCTCATCCTCATCCTCATGATGCTGACCAAAGGTGGCCTGAGCCTGTTGGCCAAGGTTGTTCGGATTACTAGCAACCATTGTGAAGTCTGGATCCACAGACACCTTGGGTGTATTAACATTTGGTCAGTCAGACCATCCAGAGAGCGTTTCAATAAACAAATCAGTGGAATGGTAATGCTGATAAGAGCATCATCACTGCTCAGAATGTTGGTACAGTAATCAAAATTCTCTAGGACCTGACAAATGTCTGCAATCCACACCCACTCTGCAGTACTTATGTCTGGCAGCTGCGTCTGAAGGGCATGTTCCAGCTGGATTTGGGATACTGCCCTCTGCTGCTCATGGATCCTGGCCAACACATAATAGGTTGAATTCCATCTATTAGGGAGGTCACATATTAGTCTGTGATGAGGCAAGTGTAAGCGCTGCTGCAGCACTGCCAGGCCAGCAAAAGAGGGAGATGACTTGCAGAAATGTTCGCTAATACATCGTACCTTGGTAAGTAGGTCTGATATGTCATGGTATTTTTTGAGAAAGTGCTGAACTACTAAATTTACAATGTGGGCCATACAAGGAACGTGTACATGCTTTCCAAGCTTTAAAGCTGCCACCAGATAACGACCATTATAGCACACTACCATCCCTGGACGGAGGTCCAACGGTGCAAGCCACTCATCTGTCTGCTCAGTTATTGCTTTCAAAAGCTCAGGTGCCGTGCGCGATTTGTCACGATACAGATGAGCTTCAGTAGAGCGTGTTGTCGCTTTGTCGAGGCAGTGCTGCAGAGATCCCAGCTGGTGAATGATGTCGACGGTTGGACACTGGCGGATGTTGAGGAGGATGCACAGGAGCCAGGTGAAGAGTAGTAGGAGGAGGGAGTTGTTGCTGTGTAGGAATCTACTGAAACTCTGATTGAAGTGGGGCCCGCTATTCTGGGTGTGGGAACTATAAGGGATGTTGCCGGCTCAGACTCTGTACCATCTGCCACCAGGTTCACCCAGTGTGCCATCAGTGAGATGTAGCATCCATGTCCACTTCCGCTTGTCCACGTGTCTGTGGTTAAGTGGACCTTCCCTGTTATGGCTTTGGTGAGAGCCCGTTCGATGTTTTAGACACGTGATTGTGGAGCGCGGGGACGGCACATCGAGAAAAATAGTGGCGGCTAGGCACAGAGTACCGATGTTCTAACACCGCCAAAAGGTCGCGGAAAGCCTCTGTTCCCACAAGCCAATACGGCAACATCGCAAGGGCTATTAATCGTGCAATGTGTGCAGTTATGGTTTCTGCCCTTGGGTGTGTAACGGGGTATTTTCGCTTCTTTTCTAAGGTCTGTGGTATGGACAACTGAACGGAATGCTGCGACACTGAAGCGGATGTGGTCGTTGATGATTGAGTTTGGCCAACATCAGGATGGGAGAAGGAGGCATCAGCACCACCTTCTTGCACACCAGTTTAGGAAGCAGGCAGCCCAGGGGAAGTGGCAGTGTTTTGCGTCTGGAAATCGTGTTTTTTACCTAGAGCTTTCAACCACCTAATGGGATGCTTGGCTAACATATGGTTTCTTATGCTGGAGGTGCCCAAGCTGGAAGTATTTCTACCTCTGCTAAGCTTGGTCTGACAGATTTAACAAATGGCAACCGTTTGGTCCAAAGGACTCTTGGAAAATAAACTCCCACACAATCGCAGCACGGACCCTTGGACTCTGAGATGGCACAGGTAGTACACGGACTCTTGGACTCTGAGATGGCACAGGTGGTGCACGGACCCATGGACTCTGAGATGGCACAAGTGGTGCACGGACCCTTGGACTCTGAGATGCCACAGGTGGTGATGTCATGTGCACAGTTGGTTGACCTCTGGCAGTGGTCGAAACCCTATCTCTTAGGCTGGTTTCAGACGTCCGTGTTTAATCAGGTACCAGTCACACGCATGGTTATGGGCACACGTGTGTCATACGTGTGTCACACGTGTGTCATCCGTATTTGCATATGTCTGACACGTACCGGGTAAAACACGTGTCTCTGCAATGAAAAGATGTTCTATATATACCTGTATCCAGCGATGCTGTCTTCTGCTCTGCTGCCTCCCGTTCCAAACCCCCGCTCATTATTTTCATTGATTATTCACTGCCCGAGGATCTGGAAGCCGGAGCATCGCGGGGACAGCGCCAGACAGCACAGCCGAGGATAGCACCGCCGGGGACATCGCCGGTGACAGGTGAGTATACAGCAAATTGTGCAGTGACATCCAGGGGGTCATCGCAGTTCCCAATGAACTCTCCTGAACCCCTGGAAGTCACCATCGTGACACTCGCTGTAGCGCAGTTGTCGCAGGGGTGTCATCAGGAGGTCATCAGAGTTCATTAATAAATCTGATGACCTCCATGACGTCCCTGCACACACTGCTGGCAGGATACTCACCTGTCACTAGCGATGTCCCCAGCGATGCTGTCCTCGGCAATGCTGTCCTCAGCGGTGCTGTACCCAGCGCTGTCCCTGCGATGCCCCTGCTCCCAGCTTCTCACTGTGGTGAATAATCAATGAAAATAATGAGCGGGGGTCAGGAGCGGGAGGCAGCAGAGCCAGAGACAGCATCACTCGAACAGCTAAATATAGAAAATATTTTTATTTAATAACCCACCTCGTCCACGGCCCTTACCGCCTCTTTTTCCCATTTGTTTTGTTTGATTATTTGAAGGTGAATACTGTAACGTGACCTTTTGTACAGGCAGTGGAACAACACTGATGCCGGGTTGTTAAACTTGTGTTAATAGTTTCCCACGATAGCTGTTTCTGTAAGTCTAAAAACTGCAAGGCACCTTTATTGGACAAAGTACCAAGAAGAGAAGTCGACAAAGATGTTGTGAATGTTTTTCAGCCCTAAAAAAAACAGGATTTGACACCACTTTTATTTTAGTATTCGTTTTTGGCACTCAGACTGTGTTTTAGTACGAGCAGAACACTATGTAGGTTCTGTAAGATATAAAGATGCCACCACCAGGATGCTAGGTTGGTGCTATGAAGGTATTTGGCTTTAGGCAGAAGTACAGCCACTGACACCAAGTATTAATTAAAAATTTGGTAACACTGACACTGTGTTTTACTAGCAGCAGGCCAGTATGTAGGTTCTATCAGATATGAAGCCATCACCAGAATGCTATATATTATGGTATTTGGCTTCCGGAAGAACTATAGGCCGTGACAGCAATTTTTTTTTTAAACGTACAGCCCTTAGGCTATGTGCGCACTAGAAAGTGGCTTTTTCTTTAGAAAAAAATGGACCCTCTGAAAGAATCCCGCACCCGCGGTAAAAACCGCATCCGCACTTTTGCCGCGGTTTGCCTCGGATTTACAAGTTCAAGTTGGTCCCCGCGGTTTTTACCATTATCTATGGCAAAAAACACAGGTACCTGCGGAAAAGAAGTGACATGCTCATTAATTCCGCAGCGGAAAATCCGTGGGTAAATCTGCGGGTATAAAAAAACAGTGTGCGCACAGCATTTTTTAAAACCCATAGGATTTGCTGGGGAATGAATGCAGCAATGTTAGACTCATTTTGTGCAGCAATTCCGTGGCAAATCCGCAGCAAAATCCGTGGTAAATCCACAGCGTGCGCACAGGGCCTTAGAAGGACTTTTTAGGATATTGAAGCAGGAACGCTATCTCATAGAACGCACTGCACTGTCCCAATACCTGGTGCTACGATTTTCACAGCTGCTAGCAGCTAATGCACACTATCTTCAGCCCTTACAAGGACTATTATTAGTTGGCTGTGTAAACGCTCTCCCGCACACAGAATAGTCTATCTACACCGCCAGCTCACCAATGACTGCGTGTTCACAAAATGGTGGCTGCCTTATATAGCCCCTATGAAGCTGTGCGACTAAGCCAATCACAGTAAGGCTATGTGCGCACGTGTGCGTAATTCATGCAGTTACGCTGCGCTTTGTAGCGCAGCGTAACTGCATGCGTCCTGCGTCCCCTGCACAATCTATGGAGATTGTGTAGGGGCCGTGCGCACGTGGCATATTAGAGCCCAGCGCTTCGGCTGCTGCCCGAATCGCTGCGTTCTAAGAAGTGACATGTCACTTCTTCCGTGCGCTTTGCCGGCAGCCCCTGCTCTGTCTATGGCAGGAGCTGCAGGCAGAGCGCACGTTCTCGCCGGCACCATGCGCTTCAGAACGCAGCTTTTCAGCTGCGCTCTGAAGCGCACCTTTTCGGTGCGGTGCAGCGCGCACACGTGCGCACATAGCCTAAGACCACAACAAAGATGACTGCGGCGTTGCTGTGAGGGCAAGCAACATAAGAAGTGTTCATTGGCTGGAAAACAGGCGCCAGGAAGTCAGAAACGAAAATGAAAGTATCGGAGCGGATACAGTTTTATTCATCGGCTAGCGAATAGCTCGAATACCCCATTAGCCGTCAGATACCGAATAGTGGTGAATACATTCGCTCATCCCTAGTAAGCATGTGTTCCACATAACTAAGCAGAATCTGCTCATGGTTGTTATCATCTCTGCAAGGATCGTAGAGCACTGTCACTGACTTAGGAAATGTTACATCCCAAACTTTCCCTCCATGACTAATACCTTGCCATAATACATTACAACCTGTAAAAACTTGTTGGCTTGTACAAAGTTGTGCGTTGGCACGATTGACAGGCCCTGAAGGCACTTCATAGTTCTAATGAAATAATAGCATTATGGATTTACTCTGATCCATGTCTTAAATTAGTTATTCACTGACAGAATTGTTATACCACATAAAAAACTAATAACCAAAATCTAAAGATCCACCTATTGTGGAAGCATGATCAGACATGAAAAGTATGTCCAAGTACAGTATGTTAGCATAAAAACTGAAGCACTATTGACTAAAAGCAGCCACATGTAACAAACGATTTGTGTATTTTATATAAAAGGGTTCAATGTTTTGCTCTTTGTTACAAAACAACTTTTTCTTCTGATTACTTATAAGGTATTTAAATAGCACCAGAAATAGTGTCACTGGGTGTGAAGGGATCACTAGGAACAGGGGAGCCTAAACTAGCCCTCAGACTAGGGGAGCCCTAGTTAACCCTGATCTCAAAAGTACGTGTGAAGGTGATGATGTTTGGGCCACCTTCCTTGCCCTAACTCCTAAACAACCCTGGTCTAGTGGTCCCCCTCCCTCCACCCAGGAAAGGGCCGGGACAGGAGTGGTCAATGCAACACAAATGAATACATGGGGGGAAAACAAAACTGAAACTCACAGCAATCACTCACAGAGGTATAGACAATACGTGATCAGTAAGAAACTAAAGTGAGGGAGGACATAATCAGACAACACACCAAACAGTACACAGAAGTACACCAGCTACTGGATAACAAAGCAAAAGGACGAGTAACCCATAAAGCTGTCATCGGCATAGGAGACCAGGCTCTACCATTTTAAAAAGGGTGGGCACAACTGTGATAGGTCTTCTGCAAGATGAGACTCAGGAGGTAATCCACAGGCTATCAGAAATTAACTCCTGCAAGCCTGATTACTTATAAGAGCATAGCTTGTCGATGCCCGAGCCTGTCTGTGCAACTCAAAAGCAACATCTTGTGAAGTGTCTGACTCTGCTGTGTAAATAGCATCAGATGTACCGGATTTGAAAAAAAAAACCAAAACACAGAAATCAGCATACTTAGGGGAGCACCAGAAATCAACTTAGAGGAAAAACTGGCCACTTTTGATCAGGTGACTGGTCTTTGTTAAATCTGCTAGTCTGATTATTCTACATGTACAGATTATTGAGAATAAATTAATGATGACTTTCATGCCTTACTAAACTATGTTTATGTTTATACCGATTAACGATTAAGGGTGGATGTCACTATTCTTAAAAATGGAAATGATAGGCCCCATTCACACATTCAGTATGTAGTCACTTTTTTACCTTATTATTTGTAAGCCAAAATCAGGATTGGACTTTCAGTGGAAAATACAATAGAAACACGAGTACCAATTCTGCATTTTTTGGCCACTCCAGGTTTTGGCCCTACAAATATTGAGGTAAAATATTAACCAAATACTGACTGTGTGAACGTGGCCTTATGCTCTATTCCTGCATTGAAGAAATCTTCAGAAGTAACACTGGAACTTTTCATAGTAATTGACTCTAGTTCATCACATGTCTGATGACCTGATGACCTCTTCTTAGGCTGACCATCCTCCTTAAATCTAGGTCACAAGACCATGTAACTTCTGTTTCTTTGACTATCATTGGAACTTTTTTTACATAGAAAATCACAGTAGACATAATGAGAGTATCATCTTTCCTAATATCGCTCTCTTGTCTACCTCCAACCTAACTGTTGACATTGCTGCCTTGAAAATTGTTAAACCTTCAATAATATGGAACTGTATTACCTTGAATGCTCTGTAAAGTCTTTTCATTCTAGTAGCATTGATCTGAAAAGAGGGAGAGAAAGAGACTGGGAGAGAAAGAGACGGCGAGAAAGAGACTGGGAGAGAAAGAGACTGGGAGAGAAAGAGACTGGGAGAGAAAGAGACTGGGAGAGAAAGAGACTGGGAGAGAAAGAGACTGGGAGAGAAAGAGACTGGGAGAGAAAGAGACTGGGAGAGAAAGAGACTGGGAGAGAAAGAGATCGGGAGAGAAAGAGACCGGGAGAGAAAGAGACCGGGAGAGAATGAGACCGGGAGAGAAAGAGACCGGGAGAGAAAGAGACCGGGAGAGAAAGAGACCGGGAGAGAAAGAGACCGGGAGAGAATGAGACTGGGAGAGAAAGAGACCGGGAGAGAAAGAGACCGGGAGAGAAAGAGACCGGGAGAGAAAGAGACCGGGAGAGAAAGAGACAGAAAGAAAGAGACCTAGCGAGAAAGAGAGTGGCAAACAAAGACTGCAAGAGAAATATTTTGCACCAAATCTGCATCTTCTGGCAAAAAAACGCATGAAAACGCAATGCAGTTTTGATGTGATTTTTGCCAGGAGATGCAGATTTGGTGCAGGTAGAGAAAGAGACTGGGAGAGAAAGAGACTGGGAGAGAAAGAGACTGGGAGAGAAAGAGACTGGGAGAGAAAGAGACTGGGAGAGAAAGAGACTGGGAGAGAAAGAGACTGGGAGAGAAAGAGACTGGGAGAGAAAGAGACTTGGTGAGAAAGAGACTGGGAGAGAAAGAGACTGGGAGAGAAAGAGACTGGGAGAGAAAGAGACTGGGAGAGAAAGAGACTGGGAGAGAAAGAGACTGGGAGAGAAAGAGACTTGGTGAGAAAGAGACTGGGAGAGAAAGAGACCGGGAGAGAAAGAGACCGGGAGAGAAAGAGACCGGGAGAGAAAGAGACCGGGAGAGAAAGAGACCGGGAGAGAAAGAGACCGGGAGAGAAAGAGATCGGGAGAGAAAGAGACCGGGAGAGAAAGAGACCGGGAGAGAAAGAGACCAGGAGAGAAAGAGACAGAAAGAAAGAGACCTAGCGAGAAAGAGAGTGGCAAACAAAGACTGCGAGAGAAATATTTTGCACCAAATCTGCATCTTCTGGCAAAAAAACGCATGAAAACGCAATGCAGTTTTGATGTGATTTTTGCTAGGAGATGCAGATTTGGTGCAGGTGTTTGGTTTATAAATTCCAGCACCAAATTTGCATCTTTGGCAAAAGAAAAATGCTGTTGAAGTGGCAGGTGTTTTCTGCCAGGAGATACAAATTTGGTGCTGAAATGACTGCATTGAAATGGCGTCAAAACAGTTTTTGTGCAGTTTTATGCCAGGAGATGCAGATTTCGTGCTGGAATTTATATACCAAATTCCTGCACCAAATCTGCATCTCCTGGCAAAAAAAATCGCATCAAAACCGCATCGTGGTATATTACCCCAATTAGCACCGAACCAGGGCAATCGGTATAAGCCGTGTAAAGTGCTGGAACTGTTGCATATAATGGGTGCAACAATTCTAGACAGCTGTGGGCTGATATTTTTAACCTGGGGAGCCAATAACCATGGGCCTCTCCAGCCTGGGAATATCAGACCCCAGCTGTCAGCTTTATCATGGCTTGGTATCAAAATTAGCAAGCCAGATTTTAAAATTATTTATTTATTTTTTAAAAGTCACATAGAGTCCCTCTTACTTTGATACACAACCAGGATAAGCACATGGCTGGGGGCTGCAGCCTGTAGCCATCTGCTTTATCTCTGCTGGGTATCACAATATGGGGGGACCCTACACCATTTTATTTATTTATTTTTACACCACTATAGGGACACAGACAGTGTGTGTGATTCCAAACAATCACAGACGCTTTAACACATGGATGGGGCTCAGTCTGACTGCAACCAATCACAGACGCCAGGACTGATGGTGGGTGGGAGAAGCAGTGAATATGTATGAGAGGTAATGAGTGGACCTGGAAGTACTGTGACAGCGGCGTGGGAAACTCAGTAAGTACTGTATAACTGTCCTGCTTTGCAGACACCCTAGCCCTTTCTACCACCATTTTACAGCACACTGTTCAGGCCCCTATAGACTTATATGGGGTTCGGCATGCGGGCAGATGTTTGGGTTCAAGTCCGGACCCGAACCGGATTTTTTTGTAAAGTCTGTACGGACCCGCCGAACCCGAACATCTGCAGATTCGCCCATCTCTAGTTATGTTAAGTTTTGTGATGGACAATGGTTTTTTTTCTGCCATGCTAAATATTGTGTTTTACTTTTAGATGGACTGGAAGGGAAAAGACCTGTTTGAGTTGGTGTGTCAACATCTGGTACTGAAAGAGACCTGGTTTTTTGGACTGCAATATATGGCAAATGGGGTGGACACCTGGCTTAAGCTGGATAAAAAGGTAAATACATTTGATATATACTCTATCTATACGCTGTTTGCAAACAGCATGCCTACTACCTTTGTCTGACTATAAGGCTTACATAAAGAAGATTTTAGCATGGATGTGCTTATAGCATTTTTTTGGGGGGCAAACTGAAATAGAATTTACATTGCTGATGTAGGGTGACACTATTACTATGACAATAAAGATGGTTATACCAAATATATAGAAATGATCATATAGCAGGAGTGCTCAATTCTTTTCTGGTCCATAGACCATATTACCAAACTGTTTCAGGGGCCACAGTAACAAATTGAAGAAATTATCCTGTTTTAGACATTTGCAGTATATGTCATCATATATGTCAGATAGATTGGTTTTTACTTCTACATATAGTGAGAATATGGATTCCTTCTCCCCTGTGCAGTCCAGAGAGTAGGAGTCTGAGCATGTTTCACAACTTCCTTAAATTGAGAGAGCCATAAATACTTTCTTCTCTCCATAATTTCCAATTCAGAGATGAAATCCTCGCCTATCAGACATTTCTGCAATAAACTGTAAATATTTCAGATGGGATAACCCATTAATTCATTATTGAGGCTTGTGAAAGTGTTGTCTATGGATATGCCATGAATGTATCAGGTTGGAAGTGTGAGAAAACCAATATATATAGTATTAACCCCTACATAGCCTACTATATACAATATGAGCCTCCATATAGCAACTCTATAAAGTATGAGCCCACACAGTCTCATAAATACAGTATGAGCCCCACATAGCCCCTCTATATACAATGTGAACCCCCACATAACTCCTCTATATATAGTGTGAGCCCCCACATAGCCTCTCTATATACAGTGTGTCCCCACATAGCCCCCCTATATTCACTGTGAGCCCCCACATAGACCTTCTATATACAGTGTGAGCCCCCCTCATATAGCCCTTATAACCCTATATACAGTATAGGACCCGTGTCACGTAAGGTATGGTGAAATACCAAGGTATGGTGAAATACCAAGGAAAAAGCAAAAAGGGAGGGAAGAGGGAAACCCTGTGTCTAGGGGAGGGGGAAATGGTGACCCCTGAAAAAACCTCCGCTGGCCCCTGGCTTCCCAGACATCCCTAGATAGATTCCACACCTATGCGTCAAGCAAGATACCTGGCCCTCGCTGACCCTGAAAGGCCCAGTCACACCCAACGACTTACCAGCGATCCCGACAACAATACGACCTGATAAGGATTGCTGGTAAGTCGCTGGGAGGTCGCTGGTGAGATGTCACACAGTCAGACCTTACTAACGATGCAGTAAGGATGAGCGACCTGTATAACGATCTCGGCGGCTGTGGGACACTGTTAGGAGGTCGTTCGTAGGCGTCAAACACAGCGATGCGTCCTGCCCAGCAGGACATCGCCTTTGAAGAAATTGGTCCAGACCATTCGGCAACAACTAGCGATCTCACAGCAGGGACCTGATCGCTGGTAGGTGTCACACATAACGAGATTGCTGGCGAGATCGTTGCTACGTCACAGAAACTGTGACTCAGCAAAATCTCGTTAGCAATCTCATTGTGTGTGATAGTGCCTTTAGGGAGAGGAACAGCAACATACAAAATATTTTTCCAGATGCTTACAAGCCGATTGCTTGCAATCAGGACCGTATCGAAACTTAACTCTATCACCAGCAGAATGCCTAGGGGAAATGCAGGTATATAAAGACACAGAGGGTGAGGGAAAATGATTAACAGCTGAAAGGAAAAGATTTGATGATGCAAAAGAAACTTTGTTTTGTAAAAAAGCATTTTTTAGTGTGATAGTAGTAAAACCTAGAAAAAGATATTAATCTGGTATAGCTGTAATCATACTGACCAGAGGAATAAAGCTGCTAATCACTTATAACTCACAATGTACAGTGTAAAAAATCATTAAAGAAGTTGTCCAGTTACCAAAATTGATTTTTTTTTTCTCATAAATGTTGCTATTATGTGCCTCTCCACACATCTATTATGTTATTTCATCAATATTACCTTTTATCGTGCTCTAGCAGCATATCCTCATTACTGGCTCCAGCTCTGATGGGGTTAATCTCTCTCCTGACTTCCTGGGTTCACTTCCTACAACTCCCATAATTCTTTGTGGCTGTAGGACTGTATCTAACACACCCACACAGCTCTCCATTCAAAGACTCCTCCCTGCCGTCTTCTCTGTGTGGAAGCACTGAGAGAAATCATAAGGCTGGGGCCACACGGGGCACTACTGCGATGCTCGCATGAGACTCGGCTCGCGCTGGCAGCACAGCAGGAGCCGAGTGTCATGCGAGTGTGCATGTGTCTGAGGTCCGACCCTGCGAGCGGACCTCAGCTGCGGGGGGTGGGCCGGCGATGCGGAGGGGCGGACCAGCACTGTAGAGGGGCGGGCAGGCACGGAGGAGGGGAGGGAGGGATTTCTCTCGCTCTCTCCTCCGTAGCCGGCTATCGTGATTCTCGCTCTGCACGCGCGGTACACCGGTGTACCGTTAGTGCAGTGCAAATTTTCTCTCCCCCCATTCACTTGAATGGGTGCGAGAGAAAAGGGTCTCACCTTACAATCGCAGCATGCTGCGATTGTTTTCTCGGTCCGATTAGGGCTGAGAAAATAATCGCTCATGTGTGCTGTCACACAGGCTAGAATTGGTCCGAGGGGAATGCGATGTTTTATCGCACTCCACTCGCACCGATTTTCTCGCCGTGTGGCTTAGGCCTAATAGTGACAGGAAGCTCCCAGCTCTGCACAACCAAGGGAAGAAAGCGGCTATCTTCTGCTTGTTCTCATATAGTTCATAGTGTGTTTGTGTGTGTGTACAGAAATTATGATTTGGCTATGTACACACTAGAAAAATGATTTTTCTTAAGAAATTTCTGTAGCAAAAACGGACCAAAAACGCGGGTAAAAAACGCAGTGTGTGAACATAGCCTTAGGCTGCTTTCACACATCAGTTTTTTGGCATCAGGCACAATCTGGTGTAAAAACTGATGCAACGGATCAGGTGAAAAAACGGATCAGTTGCATCAGTTTTTTCCATCAGTTCCTTCAGTTTTTGGATGGATCCGTTGTGCTACTGAGCATGCTCAGTAGAAAAAAATGAAATCAGCCGCTGTAATGCGTTGTATGCCACATTACAACGGATCCGGCGTCCATAGGCTTTCATTGTACATGACGCTGGACAACGCCGGCCCGTTTTTTTGCCGCTGCCAAAAAACGTTGCATGCTGCGTCCTTTCTGGCAGCTGAACACATAAATTTCGCCGGATCCGTGCAACGCAAGGGTATCAGGCACAATCCGGCGCTAATACAATTCAATGAGGAAAAAAACGGATCCGGCTTTATCCGTTTTTCGCCGGATTGTGCCTAATGGCAAAAAACTGATGTATAAAAGCAGCCTTAGCCGGCGCAACAGGTGAAAAAAATAAATAATTGGGGGAAAAAAATGATGGGGTCATGAGATTGCTTTTTCCCCTCTTGCCTAGTCTCTGTGTATCGTCCGTATCATCCGTGTGGCATGCATTTTGCAGGCTACGTTCACATCAGCGTTTTTTTACCTGTAGGCAAAAAAACGCAAACCGCATATGACCGGATCCTGTGCATTAAATGTGCAACGCATGCAACCGCAATTGTTATTTTATCGGATCCTTCTGCAGCGGGACACAGAATTTATCGCACGGCACTGGAGTCAGCTGAACTCCTGATCTCACAGCCCGCACATGCTGCGATGGATGCAGGTTAACAGCAGTCACTGCTTGCTGCCGATCACGTGTGACTGTGTGCGGGCTGTGTTTTCAGGAGTTCAGCTGAGTTCAGATCAGCTGACTCCAGTGTCGGCTGATTACTTGTTCTGTGTCCCACTGCATCCATCGCAGCGTGTGTGGGCTGGAGTTCAGCTGAGTGCCGGACTGAACTCAGCTGACCTCACAGCCCACACACGCTGCGATACATGCAGGGGGACACAGAATAAGTAATCGTCCGACACTGGAGTCAGCTGATCTGATTACTTGTTCTGCTGGCTGTGTGGTCAGGAGTAGGGATGAGTGATCAGTAAAATGCTCTGGTGCTCGATGGGCGAAGCTCATGTCGATTATTTTTTTTTTAAAATTCATAGAAAAATAAAAAAAATAAAAAAACAAACACATAACCCTTACCCTAGGGTTAGGGGTAAAAAAAAAAAAATTTGTGGGCTCCGGCTGCATTTTCTATTGCTAAGGGTAACCCAAGCAGCTACTGGCTGCTAACCCCCACTGCTTCGTGTTACCTTCACTGGCAATGGAAAAGTCAGGGAAGCCCTTTTTTTTTTAAGTTTTTTGCCTAAAAACTAAAAAATAAATAAAAAAAAAAATGACGTGGGCTTCGCCATATTTTTCTATGCTAGCCAGGTACAGCATGCAGGTACGGTCTGCCCCCAACCCCTGACTGCCTATTTGTACCCGGCTGGGAACCAAATATATAGGGAAGCCTTTTTTTTTTTAAATTATTTCATGAATTTCATGCAATAATTAAAAAAAAAAAATGATGTGGGCTTCGGCCATCTTTTGTGTCCAGCCAGGTACAACTAGGCAGCTGGGGATTGGATTCTTCAGCGCAGGGTGGCCCAAGCTTTCTGCCCTCCCCCTCACTGTGAATTGCAGTCTACAGCCGCCCCAGAAATTGGCGCTTTCTTAGAAGCGCCATCTTCAGGCGCTGTATCCAACTCTTCCATTGGCACTGGTGCCAGGTGGCAGGATGGGTAATAAGGGGTTAATACCAGCTTTGTTTTACCAGCTGGTATAAAGCCTGAGATTCTTAATGTCAGGCCAAGTTTGACCCGGCCATTAAGAATCTCCAATAAAGGGTTAAACAAAAGACACCACACAGAGAAAAAATACTTTATTAGAAATAAATACACAGACACACTTAGGTACTTCATGTTTATTACTCCCTCTCACCCCTCCACGATAGATAGAGAGAGATTTCTGTACTGACCATGCAAGGAAAGAGAGAGGAAAAGAGAGGAGAGAGGGGAGGGAGGGAAGAGAAAGGGGAGAGAGGGAAGAGAAGGAAGAGCGAGAGAGGGAAGAGAGAGAGGGAAAAGAGAGGAGAGAGGGATAAGAGAGAGAGGGAAGAGAGAGAGGGAAGATAGAGAGAGGAAAAAGAGAAAGAAGAGAGACAGGAAAGAGAGGTTCTCTGTCATATGATGTGCTTTATGTCACCAACTTGCTCCACTCTGAGACTTATTGTGCAAGTGACAGAGTGGAGACAGTTGATCCCATGCAGCACAAGTCACAGTGTGCAGTAATTTGGTGACATCTAGCAGGACAGGTGACATAGCAGAGCAAGTTGGTGACATGCACTGCTCTGACACATGCGGTGCTACATGTCACTAACTTTCTCCACTCTGTGATTTGTTGTGCAGGTGACAGAGTGGAGAAAGTTGGTCCCATGCAGCATCCGGTCACCTGTACTGCTGGTGGGAGCAGATGATCACACTGCCCGACACCGCACGCTCTCCTGACAGCTGAGCAGAGCGGGCGGCTGGATAGTGCGATCATATACTTGCGTGACTTGGTTTCAGCTGAAGAAACCCTCCCTATACTCCACACTGGCGTCCCGTACCTCAAAAATCTGCTAAGAGCTCTTCACCGCTCTACACTGGCGCTCTTCGGATACTCCCCTTGATGCTGGGCTGTGACGTTTGGTAGTCACCGCCTACAGCCCAGTCAATCAGTGTGAGTGGCGCCAGCATCCCCTGATGTAACGTCAAGTCTGGGAGCCCGGAACTTGACGTCACGTCAGAGGATATCAGTGGCCACAGCACCAGGAGGTCATGTGACCGGCACTGAACGTGCAGGATAGCGCCGCTCAGTGCCAGAACTGCAAATAGAGGCCAATGAAGAAGACACCTGAAATTGTAATTTGCACTGATATAGAAACTAAACCACCCCTTTAAATAAAGCCAATTCTTCAACTGCTGTTGATTTATTCATTGGGCCTCCCACAGATCGCAGTATGCTGTGTCTCACATTTATCCTGCACTCTACGTTGGGCAAGAAAAGAAACTGGAGAAGAAAGGTGGATTTTTTGCAAAAAATACTTGAAAATGTATTAATCATTAAATAACATGGTAGAACAATCAATATTGCAGAAAATTATGACAAAGGCAGAAACACTATTGGCACATAGTTACATACAAAAAAGGTTACATATGACCTAGAGAGCAATTACAGAGTGCAGAATTGCACATAACAATAGTAAAATGACATGTGTCACAAAGCTCAATCGGAATACATACCAGGTAGTAACCAATATACAAAGTATAGCAAAAGATAAAGTGCCAATAGTGCGAGACAGAAGGCCTGGGATTCCCCCTAGGAAGGTTAACGCACGTTTCATGTTTTACAAGTTACCACGCTTCATCAGACCAAGGAGAAGAAAGAATATCCTCTGTTGAAAAACCTTTTAAGTCTACCATGTGACATGTCACATGGTTAAGACTAACCAATCAGTGATGGCCAGTACGGCGCATGCGCGGCCCACGCAGGCCCCCACAGCAAGCGCGCACGGTTTCAGGAAGAGGAGTGCATGAGAGGGGAAGCGATGACGTGTCAAATACAGCCCCCAATCGTATACACCACTGCCATGGAGACACCGCCGAGAATGCCGGGAGGCGCGCCGCGGGCCACTCATGCGCACATATTAACTGCTGGAACTTGGGAACAACCAAAATGGTACATAGAGACACCAATGATACCTATTACAAAAAGTGCATAAGGATAATAGATCATATGCACAAAAGCCATCAGTAATTATAAGTCATAACATAACAGCTGCGCTAATCCAATGTAAAAAAAATTTTCAAGAGGAGGTTTCATCATAGTCACAATCAGACTGCACGAGGAGTTCAGGCAGTTGCATGGTTAGAAAAGAAGGTCCATATCAAACAGAAAAAACTAAAAGAAAAAATATAATTAAATTAAAAAATTTAAAAAAGAAGAAAAAAATGTAAATGTTAAAAAATGTTATTAATATTTTTTTTCTTCATAAGTGTAGAAAACGAAATGCCCACTTAAGAAGAAGGAGGGGGGAAGAAAGGGCAAGATGACTACTTTTCACACTATAAATAGACAGACTGACTATTTACAAGTTTGGAGACAGTTGTGGTGATAATTATAGGGTACACGTTGGGTTAACATGTCCCTATGGTCAAATATTTTCAATCTTTTCTAAAGGTAATAACTTTTTCTCCTGGCCAGTTTTTTTTCTGTTGCACCACAATTCAAAAGCAATATCTGATTTTCATTAGTTTACATAAGTTTTTAAATTGAATATTACTTTTACAGTATCAGTTTCAAGT
The DNA here is from genome assembly GCF_048569485.1 of Anomaloglossus baeobatrachus. Classification (NCBI taxonomy): domain Eukaryota; kingdom Metazoa; phylum Chordata; class Amphibia; order Anura; family Aromobatidae; genus Anomaloglossus; species Anomaloglossus baeobatrachus. The sequence continues at coordinate 462,562,863 of NC_134354.1, forward strand.
TATTTCAATGACCATCGTGGATTTTTCTCACTTTCCCAGAAGCGTCCCAACAACTTTGTCCATGTGTGTATCACTTGTCTTCCCTACAGAACACCCAGAGAAAATTTGAATTCATAGTTATCCTGTACATTTGAATAATTTGATTAAATATGCCAATTTCCTAAAAACAAATGTTGCATAGTCTTACGAAAATTGGAATTACCATGTAAATAAAAATGTTTCACTAATTAAGATTTCACAATTTAAGATCTCTTATCTTTTTAATAATCTTTGTATTTCCTATCTTGCTCTTTTCACTGTTGCTGTTTATTTGGTAGAAATTGTTCCAACCAGTAAACTACAAATAAGATACGGACTGCTTACTAACATGCCCATAGCCAGCTAACTATGGCTTCTCAGTGAACATGATAGGCTATCTCATACGTAGCAGAACATATAGATATTTATAAAAAAATAAAATTAATTTCTGTATTAAAAAGCAAAATCACACTAAGATCTGTCAACAGCATTTAACCTACTCCTTCATGGTTTCCAGCTAGGTACTGAGGTTTGTTTTTTTTCTAATTCACCTAGTAAAAATTAAATATTTTGTTTCACTTGTCACTCTGGATAATCCTTATCAGATACTGCCAAATTTGAAGAAAGTAGTTGCAGTGACCCCATTATTTGTCACTTGTGTCCATCAGATGGCATTGTTATTCATAGGGTGATGGAAAAATGAGAGAAATCATAATTCTGGTCTTTTTCTACTACCAGATTTTGCAACAGGAAGTTCCCAAGGAAGATCCCTTGAAGTTCCGCTTTTTGGCTAAATTTTACCCAGAAAATGTATCTGAGGAGCTGTTTCAGGATATAACACAACATCTATTTTTTCTTCAGGTAATTTATATAATGAAGTTTCTGATATGTGTTCACCAAATATAATTTAATAGATGTACAGTACTATGCAAAAGTTTTAGGCAAGTGTGTATAAATGCTGTAACGTAAGAATGGTTTAAAAAATAGAAGTGTTAGTTTGTTTTGGTCAATTACAAAATACCAAGTCAAATAATATAAAAAACATTTGGTCTGACCCACCTTTGCCTGCAAATGTACATCTTCTAGATTCACATGCATGCAGTTTTTGAAGGAATTCGGCAGAAACATTGTTCCAAACATCTTTGACAACTAACACAAATCTTCTGTGGATGTAGGCTTGTGAAAATCCTTCTGTCGCTTCCAAAAATTCATGTTATTCTACATTGGTGTTATGTTTGGAGTCATTGTCCTGCTGCAGAATAAACTTTGAGCCAATGATATGACTCTTGATAGTATTGCATGAAGGATAAGTGTCTGCCTATGTTTCTAAGCATTGATGACCAAGAAATGGGCAACTATTAGGACCATAGACATAGTTGTTGGCCAAGGAAGCTTGCAGCAAATGAAAGACACATAATGCTTACTTCTGTTTGAAATCGGAAGATGTCCAGCAGTGTCATCAGCTCAGAACTGGGTGCAGCCAGTTACAACCCAAAAACCCAGCTAGACCCATCTACTGCTCAGATAAGTCTGGCCAGAAGTGGTTTTCATGGAAAAATTGTGACCAAAAACCATACTTTCAGCCTGGAAACCAAGCTAAGCGACTGAACTATGCACAAAACATAGGGACTGGGGTGCAGAAAAATGGCAGCAGTGCTCTAGGAAGAGAAAGCAGTTTGTTCACAAAGAGCTGAAGAGTTGTACAGTAATAAGCAGGGCTGTGGAGTCGGTAAGCCAAACCTTCGACTCCGACTCCGACTCCGACTCCTCAAATTCTCTTGCACCGACTCCGACTCCGGCTCCGACTCCGGCTCCGACTCCGACTCCTACATATATTGCTTATAGTTAGGTGAAAAATTTATTGTAGTACATGAATATGTGTATGTGAACATCAGACATTTAATAATTTTTATGATACAATAATCAAGATATTTGGATAGAACATAAAATATATTTATTGGAATACAACTTTAGAACACAAAAAACTGTAATAAATTGTAAATATGTAATACACTATGTAATATACAGTAGATTACATATATATCTTGTGTGTGTATATACACTATATATATATATATATATATATATATTACATATTTACAATTTATTAGTTTTTTGTGTTCTAAAGTTGTATTCCAATAAATATTTTATGTTCTATCCAAATATCTTGATTATTGTATCATAAAAACAATTAAATGTCTGATGTTCACATTGTACTACAATACATTTTTCACTTAAATATAAGCATTATACTAAATGTTATTATTTAGTAAAATATTCAGCACATTCTGCATTGCACTACTGTCCCCAATTTATTATATATTTTAGGAGTCGGAGTCGGTGCATTTTATACCGACTCCAACTCCGACTCCGACTCCACCAAAATGAGCTCCGACTCCGACTCCGACTCCACGACTCCGACTCCGACTCCACAGCCCTGGTAATAAGTGTCTGCAGGCAACAGTGAAGCATGATGGAGGTTCATTGCAAATATGGAGCTGTATTTCAAAAAATTAAATTTGGGATTTTGCAATTTGGGCAACTCTAATGGTGAGAAATACAGGCAGATACTTATCCATCATGTAAAGGGGGCTTTACACGCTACGATATCGTAAATGTTTTATCGTCGGGGTCACGTTGTTAGTGACGCACATCCGGTGTCATTAACGTTATTGCAGCGTGTGACACTTATGTGCGACCTAAAACGATCGTAAAAGTGGCAAAAATCGTTTGCCGTGGAGAGGTCGTCCTAAAACCAAAAATCGTTCACCTCTCATTAGCAATGTTGTTCCTCATTCCTGCAGCAGCACACATCGCTGTGTGTGACACCGCAGGAGTGAGGAACATCTCCTTACCTGCCTCCACCGGCAATGTGGAAGGAAGGAGGTGGGCGGGATGTTTACATCCCGCTCATCTCCGCCCCTCCGCTTCTATTGTATGGCTGCCGTGTGACGTCGCTGTGATGCCGCATGACCCGCGCCCCTTAGAAAGGAGGCGGATCGCCGGCAATAGCGACGTTGCAGGGCAGGTAAGCCGTGTGACGGGGGAGCGCGATTTTGTGCGCGACGGGCAGCGATATGCCCGTGTCGCACAAACGATGGGGGCGGGTACGCACGATATCGCTACCGTGTAAAGCCCCCTTAATAACATCAGGCCTCTAATTGACTGCAAACTGATTCTGCAGCAGGGCAATTGATCTCAAACATACAGCCAATGTCATTACGGCCTACTTTCAGCACAAAGAAGTATAAAGAATCATGAACATGATGATGATGATATGACCCCCACAGAGCCCTTATCTGAACACCCTTGAGTCTGCCTAGGATCACATGAAGAGATAGAAGGATTTGTATAAACTTACATCCACTGAAGTATAAAGAACTTGGCAATCTTTGGTGGAAAATGACTTACCATATTTTTTTCTTTATAAGGCAATCCGGAATATAAGATGCACCCCAAATGTAGAGAAAAAATAATAGTAACACAAATGGGTCTGTCTTCTAATCTGGTGGTGCCTTACCGGGGTTGGGGAGAGCAGCAGTGGTGGAACGAGGCTCACAGGAGGCAAGAGCAGTCGTGAAGCATGGTGATGCTGCAGCGGTTCTCCCAGATGCTCGGTGGCGCTGTGAGGCAGAGAAAACATCCAGGAATGCATCTTAACAGTGGGTAAGAAAGGTTGAGAATGGTAACAGAAGGCAGGAGCGATGCTGCGGCTGTGTGCTGCTCTGTGCTCTGGGCTGTACACTGCTCTGTACTGCAGGGCTGCGGGCTGTGTGTTGTGAATGGTAAGGCAGAAGATATCCTGAAGATGTCTGCGGTGTGGACTTCAAGGAAATGGCGCCATGGACTTCAGTAAAATGGCTGTGGAGGCAATAATGGAACAGCGAGCCGTAAGCTTCTGCCTCTATCATTCTCCTTCTGCGTTTGAGCTTCAACGTCTCTGTGCAGTGTGGCGCTATGACATCATTGCATCTTGCCAGATCTACAGATCTAGAGTTTCAGAGACCAGAGCGGGGGAACAGGGAGAGGTGAGTATCTTTTTTTAAATCAATGTGGGGCCCATTATACTATTTGAAGGGATATGTTCGGGTCATTATACTGTTTGGAATGCTATATGGGGGCCATTATTGTATTTGAAGGACTATTTGGGGGTAATATACTGTTTGGAGGGCTGTGTGAGGGTCATTATACTGTTTGTAGGATTATATCGGGGTCATAATACTGTTTGGAGGGCTATGGAGAGCTGTTAAACTGTTTGGAAGACTATTTGGCACCCATTATGCTATTTGTAGGGCTATGTGGGGGTCCATTATACTGTATTGGGGGCTATGTGTGGGGCCATTATACAGTATGCAAGGCTATGTGGGAGACCATTGTATTGTTGGGAGGGCTATGTGGGGGCCATTATACTATTTGGAGGGATATGTGAGGTATGTGAGGGCTTTTAAATTGTTTGCAGGGCTATGTGGGATCTGCCATACTGTGTGGAGGATTTTGGGAATCCATTATGCTGTTTGGAGGGCTATGTGGGGGTTATTATACTGTTTGAAGGGATAGTGGGAACCATTATACTGTGTGCAGGCCATTATACAGTGTGGAGGGTTGTCTGGGTTCCATCATACTGTGTAGAGGGTTGTGTTGAGGCCATCATACTGTGTGAAGGCTTTTGTACGGGCTATCATAGTTTGTGGGGTCATTATACTGTATGGATGGCCATTATATTTTATGGATATGATCCGGTAACCATGGAAGATTACAAAAAATCCCATTATTAGAAAAACGCCAAGATAAACAAGAGTAGTTGGAACCTGAGCTGACCACAATCCCCTAATTATTAGACCACACTAGAAGTAGCCGAGGAGCGTTCCTAAAAACATAGACGACACGTCACAGCTGAAACTAGCTACACCTCACAGATAGAAATGAGGAAATCTACCTTGCCTCAGAGAAGTCCCCAAAGGAATAGCCAACCCCCAACATATAGAGATTACGGTGATGTAGGAAAACACGATACAGAGATAGGAAAAATAGATTTAGCAAAGGCGAGGCCCAACTACCTAGATACAAAGGAAAGAAAAGGAAACTGATTGCGGTCAGTACAAACCCTGCAGAAAAATACCAATCTCCTGATAGTAAAATGGCCCTGATTTACAAGACATTACACATCAGTGGTAAAAGAGGTTGGGAAGGCTGAAAAGAAGGGGAGTTTTGATATATTGATTGGTCAGGGAGCGGGGCATGAATCCCTTTTGATCATATACCAACGATTGAGAGATCAAGTACAGGGCCCCTGGAAAGAGCAAATATTTAAAACCTGGGAGACTGCTCTAGGCGATCCGGACAGCTATGATAAAATTCTAAGGGGGTTGGAATCTGTTAAGAAAGTAATGATAAATGAACAATGGAGGGAGATGCAATTTAAGCTAGTACACAACGCAATTTATGCCTTTAATATACCACATAGCAGCTCACCAGGGCATTTCTTGGACCATTGCCCTAAATGTGGACTCCATAAGGCAAAACTGTTTCACTGCATATGGGAATGCCCACGAGTGAGGGGGGTATGGGAGGAAGCGGTGGCGTACATATTGAGGATTTGGAAAGTAGTTATACCCGTCACCCCTCAGGCCTGTTTGTTTCACTGTATAGAAGCCCCTACGGAAACTGACAGAGCAAGTGCTCACATTCCAGATGCAATACACGTAGTATTGCTTGTAGTTAAGAAATGCCTACTTAGGAATTGGCTGATAAGACAGACTCCGAGAAATACAGAAATAGTTGATACCCTAAAAACAATAATGATGTACAACAAACTGGATTCGGAGAAACATAAGGAAAAGTTCACTAAAAGATTCTTCAAAAAGTGGAGAACATTTATTGAGCAAAGCTTCACACAAATGGAAATCACCCAGTTAATTAAAGCATTTGAACACACGTCTTGGTATTGTGTGGAAGACATTGCAGGGACACTAGGGACACTGAAGTCAGGGAGCATCCAAAGGACCAACTGAATTGAACAAATACGTTAGGTTGTTAAGTTAAAGATAATTATTGTTAAGATAATTCTATGGAGTTGAAATTGTTGTGACAATGAAAAAGAAAATGATGTAACAGAAGCATTGTACGATCCGGAGACATTTTATGGAATGTAACAACATGTTCTCTTGTTGATGATATGTGCTTGCTGACATCAAATAAAATATGTTTTAAAAAAAAAAAATGGCCCTGGAGGTCACACGACTTCACCCCCACTATATCAGGTACTCTTGTAAATAATGGGAGAAACAAAATACCAAAAAACCCCACAAAAATGCAAATAATCAAGTTTAACAGGGAGAATCTCCCTTTTCTTGCAGAAGAGCTAGCAAAGGGGGAACCCCCATGCTCACCAAACTAGAAAAGCAAATCTTCACCTGCAAGAAAACAGATTCCAAACAAGCAAAAAGAAAAACAAACACCCTTAGGTGTAAACCAGGAAGCAAAGCAAAAGCTTGCAAACTTATCTGCAGAGGTCTTGCACAGGAAGACAGGGAAGACAGAACTCCAAGCCAGGTTCAGAGACTGAGGAACATTCAACTATCACCGGCACCAGCAAGGCAAAAAGTGCTCTCCTATATACACCAGACTTGTCTGCAGTAGGACTTCCCTAATTCCCAATCAACGCTGACATCTGTCTGAGTCACAGACTCAGACTCAGCTTCACTACCATTCCTGGCCACCAGGGGGAGCTCAAAAACAGCACCCACACAGAAGACATTCACAACAGGAGGACTTACAGGGGCCATTATATAGTGTGGACGGCAGTGTTGGGGTGATTGTGGGGGCATCATAGAGTGTTGTCATGACCTAACTATGTTGCGGTGACATATAAGGTATTTTAATGCTTGGCAATGCTAAGAAGCTTCAATAAGAGGAAAATTACTTTGAAAGGGTTTCAAATTTATGAGATATGCTCTTCTGTTACCCTGCTGAATATTTTTTTTTTTTGAGGGAACCCAATTAAGACTTCTGCTACGGGGTCCTATGATTTTTATGTATTCCCATGTCTGTGGGTGGACAGCAGCGCACCTCATATAACTCTCCAATCTGTTAATTTGTTCCTGTCGGTGTCTTCAACTTTCATAATACCTGTTAAAGAATGAAAAAGTGAATGGGCTGCTTCACAAGTATGTATGGCAGATAAACCGGAGAAAGAGATAAAAAGAATTAGCTTTAGTATTTTCTGTTTAACTATGGACAAATAGAGAAGGTGAACACAGATTTTGGGAATAACAGCCATGAAAAAGGGCACTATCATTGAGAACTGACTTAAAGGGACTCTGTCAGCAGGTTTTTGGTATATAATCTAAAGACAGCATGCTGTAAGAGTTAAAACAGAGAATTCAGCCCTGCATCTCTTATCACAAAGTGTGTTTTTGTTTATCTGCAATGTTAAGCTTAAGCTTCCTAGCTTTATCATTAGTGGGACCCAGCAGTGCGTGAGCTGTTGTCCGACTCCGACTCCTTCTGTGATTTATAGAAACGTACACTGTAAGCCTAGTGTGGGCAGGAGCAGCTGTATGGACTCTACTGCATGCAAAATCTAAAATCTTTGATTGTGTCAGCACAGCTGCACTCAGTAATCTAAGTGATACACCATTAGATTCAGAATCTTCTTGCCTACATTATGCTGCTCTCAGGCGACATAGCAAAAACCTGCTCACAGATTTGCTTTAAGAATGCATTTATTTTGTGACAAATGGTATTTATAGAGAAAACCCATGAGAGAAATTCATCAGTGGATTTGATGAAAAAAAAAAAAGAATAAAAAAGCTAAAATCTTGCTCCAGTAAGGCTACTTTCACACATCCGGCTGTAGCAGTGTGGCACAATCCGGCGCTCTGCTGAAAAACGAAACCGTTTTTTTTTGCCGCTGGTTTCGTTTTTTCCAACATTGACTTGCATTGGCGCCGCATTGTGCCGCATGGGCTTGCGTTCCGTCCGGTTTTTGCCGCATGCCGCAGATTTAGCAGGTGCGGCAGCCGGCTGGAATGTTCCCTGGCACGTTTTTTGCTCCAGAAAAAAACCGCATCGCGCCGCATCTGGACGCTGCGGCGCAGTTTTCAATGCATGCCTTTGGACGCCGGATGCGGAGCGATGCGGCAAAAAACGCATCCGGCCGCCGCATGTGGTTTCTTCCACTGCGCATGCTCAGTAGCGCGCCGCAACCGGAAAAAAACGGATGGGCCGCATGTAAAAACTTATGCAAAGGATGCGGTGTTTTCGCCGCATCCGTTGCATAGGTTTCACAGCTGGATTGAGCCGCAGTGCTCAAACCGGATGTGTGAAAGTAGCCTAAGGCGGATGGTGTCAAACTGGAAGAAACACCTGTAGGCAGCAGTGTATTATGTACAGCTTTATCAAACATTGTGCTACACTTTGATGCATTTGACTCAAATACATGTAAAGCTGTCAAAACAACACTGACCTCAAATATTTCACCCATGATAAATTCCTCCATACAGCCATAATGGTGACAGAACATGTAAGCATAGACATTGTATGTGTTTACTTGAGATCGCCTTGTTATATTGGTTTAGTAAGCCTTAATCTAAATGTAGTGTAACAAGAACACGAAATGTATTATACCCATTCCCAGAGAAAAAAAAGTTCCTAGCAAATTGAGACTTGTTCTTAGAGGGAGTGTGTCATCTGAATGCTGGAAGCAAAAGACTTGTCCAGGCACAGAAGGATACTTGTTTTCTACAAAAAGAGTCATAATGTTAGTTTGGAAGGATTGTATTTACCAAGATTTTACATTTCAAAAGAGGTGAAAGCTTGCAATAAAATATTTAATGTCTATAAAAAAATATGAACAAGAAGCAGCAAAAATGAGATAGTTGGTGCCTGGTAGTTGTCACTCAAACAACTTCCACAGTGTAGTGTGACGAAACGCAGATAGCACTCAAATAGTCCAATAGAAAAGCATGTGTAAAGTGGGCACTGCACAAATAAAAACCAGTGAGCCCTTGTGCAAGGGCAGATCAAAGTACTGTTGTGCGCATGCGCGGGCATTCTTTGACTTTTCCTCGCGCCTGTGCATTGCAGTTCTTTGATCTGCCATCAGCTGGGTAGATCAAAGTATGTATGCACAGGAGCGGAATGGAAGACTCCGTGTGAATGACGCAGGACGTGTCATGGACTCGAGGCTGGACAGGAGGACCGCGATTGCACAAGATGGAGGAGGCACCAAACTGAGAGCAGCAACGCCCATCGGATTGGACCTCCCCCTAGGTGACTATAATGAAGGTGTTTTTTATGTTATACAGAGCGGCCTGGGCTCCTATATACAGCATACCTCCCAACCGTCCCGGACTCTGCGGGACTGCCACGATTTTAGAGGTGTGTCCCGGCTCCTCCCCTCAGTGCAGTGAATAAATTAAATTAAATTATCATCTGCTCTGGATTTTCGGGGCGGCCGGGACTCAAACCCGTGGAACTGTGAGCTCCTTGTTTCAAAGGCAGTAGCTTTACCACTGAGCTACTGCCTGTATTGAAACCAATAGGAAGATTTTGTTATCTTGACCTATATACTGCAGGTGAGACACCAGAAGCAGGTTATTCAGCTGCAAAGATGGATGAATGGAGGGATACAGGGATGAATGGATGATAGAGGGATGAATGGAGGGATGAATGCAGGGATAGAGGGAGAGATGGATGGATGGATGGATGGATGATAGAGGGATGAATGGAGGGATAGAGGGAGGGATGGATGGATGATAGAGGGATGAATGAAGGGATAGAGGGAGGGATGGATGGATGGATGATAGAGGGATGAATGGAGGGATGAATGGAGGGATAGAGGGATGAATGGAGGGATGAATGGAGGGCTAGAGGAAGGGATAGAGGGAGGGATGGATGGATGATAGAGGGATGAATGGAGGGATGAATGGAGGGATAGAGGGAGGGATGGATGATAGAGGGATGAATGGAGGGATAGAGGGATGAATGTAGGGATGAATGGAGGGATAGAGGGAGGGATGGATGGATGATAGAGGGATGAATGGAGGGATGAATGGAGGGATAGAGGGAGGGATGGATGGATGATAGAGGGATGGATGGAGGGATAGAGGGAGGGATGGATGATAGAGGGATGAATGGAGGGATGAATGGAGGGATAGAGGGAGGGATAGAGGGAGGGATGGATGATAGAGGGATGAATGGAGGGATGAATGGAGGGATAGAGGGAGGGATGGATGATAGAGGGATGAATGGATGAATGAATGAATGGAGGGATAGAGGGAGGGATGGATGATAGAGGGATGAATGGATGAATGAATGGAGGGATAGAGGGAGGGATGGATGATAGAGGGATGAATGGATGAATGAATGGAGGGATAGAGGGAGGGATGGATGATAGAGGGATGAATGGATGAATAAATGGAGGGATAGAGGGAGGGATGGATGATAGAGGGATGAATGGAGGGATAGAGGGAGGGATGGATGATAGAGGGATGAATGGAGGGATGAATGGAGGGATAGCGGGAGGGATAAAGGGAGGGATGGATGGATGATAGAGGGATGAATGGAGGGATAGAGGGATGGATGGATGATAGAGGGATGAATAGAGGGATGAATGGAGGGATAGAGGGAGGGATAGAGGGATGGATGGATGATAGAGGGATGAATGGATGGATAGAGGGATGAATGGAGGGATGAATGGAGGGCTAGAGGGAGGGATAGAGGGAGGGATGGATGGATGATAGAGGGATGAATGGAGGGATGAATGGAAGGATAGACGGAGGGATGGATGGATGATAGAGGGATGAATGGAGGGATAAATGGAGGGATAGAAGGAGGGATGGATGGATGATAGAGGGATGAATGGAGGGATGAATGGAGGGATGGAGGGAGGGATAGAGGGAGGGATGGATGATAGAGGGATGAATGGAGGGATGAATAGAGGGATAGAGGGATGAATGGAGGGATAGAGGGATGAATGGAGGGATGAATGGAGGGATGAATGGAGGGATAGAGGGAGGGATGGATGGATGATAGAGGGATAGAGGGAGGGATGAATGGAGGGATAGAGGGAGGGATGGATGGATGATAGAGGGATGGATGGAGGGATAGAGGGAGGGATGGATGGATGATAGAGGGATGAATGGAGGGATGAATGGAGGGATAGAGGGAGGGATGGATGATAGAGGGATGAATGGATGAATGAATGGAGGCATAGAGGGAGGGATGGATGATAGAGGGATGAATGGAGGGATGAATGGAGGGATAGAGGGAGGGATGGATGGATGATAGAGGGATGAATGGAGGGATAGAGGGAGGGATGGATGGATGATAGAGGGATGAATGGAGGGATGAATGGAGGGATAGAGGGAGGGATAGAGGGAGGGATGGATGGATAATAGAGGGATAAATGGAGGGATAGAGGGAGGGATGGATGGATGATAGAGGGATGAATGGAGGGATGAATGGAGGGATAGAGGGAGGGATAGAGGGAGGGATGGATGGATGATAGAGGGATGAATGGAGGGATGAATGGAGGGATAGAGGGAGGGATGGATGGATGATAGAGGGATGAATGGAGGGATGAATGGAGGGATGAATGGAGGGATAGAGGGAGGGATGGATGGATGATAGAGGGATGAATGGAGGGATGAATGGAGGGATGAATGGAGGGATAGAGGGAGGGATGGATGGATGGATGAATGGAGGGATAGAGGGAGGGATAGAGGGATGAATGGAGGGATGAATGGAGGGATGAATGGAGGGATAGAGGGAGGGATAGAGGGAGGGATGGATGGATGGATAATAGTGGGATGGATGGATGATAGAGGGATGGATGATAGAGGGATATATAGATACACGACAGATAATAGATAGCTAGAGATAGAATCATAGATAGATAGAGGGATAGAATCATAGATAGATAGAATCATAGATAGATAGATAGAGAGATAGAATCCTAGATAGATAGAATTATAGATAGATAGATAGATAGAATCATAGATAGAGAGATAGATAGAATCATAGATAGATGGATAGATAGAATCATAGATAGAGAGATAGATAGAATCATAGATAGATAGATAGAATCAATCTATCTATCTATGATTCTTAGATAGAGGGATAGAGAGAGATAGATAGATAGAGGGATAGATATATATATATATAGATAGAGGGATAGATATAGATAGATAGATAAATACTGTATCTCAATGTAGGTGAAGGAAAGAGTCAGATTCATTTGTTCCCATAAAACTACTATAAAGAAATGAGGAAAAAAATACAAATACAATTTTTTTTTTTTTATCTTCACCACCTTGGATTCAAACCAGCAACGTTCACAACTTGTATCCAGCAGCCTCCTAGCTTTCCTAGCTGCTCTAGCTGTCGAGCCACTAGGATTGACCATGTCAGAGGGAGGATTTTACATAAATGAACCTACAATGCAGCCTCTTGCACAGCAGATTAAACAGGACACAGCATTGTACAGAGCAACGTCTCTATCTCCTGTATTCTAGAGAGAGAGGAAAAGAGGATTCTTTTTTTTCTTCTAATAAAGTTACTAAAAATAATAAAAAAATAGAATAATGTAATTTTATTACACTTTTTTATAAAATAATAAACATCACAAATCAGCAAATAACATGGACATATTTGGTGTCCCTGTAATCGTAATGACCTGAACAACTCAGCGATCAGGTTATTTATGGGGATCGGTAAATGGCAGGAAAAAAATGGCGCAATTTTTTTTTTCTTTATTAAAACCCATAAAAAATGTAATAAAAATGGATCACTGAGGCCGTGTTCACACATAGCGTAAATGCTTAATTTTTTCTGCAGGTGTCCACGCCACAAGTGCAATAACAATGTTCTCTGATTATTGCGTGTTTGCGGTATTATTTATACATTGTCCCCCTTATTTGATACATGTTTGTTGCTGATGTGAATCCTGAAGCTTATAAAGAAAGAAACACCAAATCCGCACAGTTCAGCGGCGTCTTTCCACGCACCAGGGGCGGAGATTTCATGACGTCTCATCCACTTTGCTTGGACAATTAGTCCATATTCACATGTAGTGTAAATGCTGCATTTTTTCTGCTGTTTCTTTGCACATTTATTCTGCTGTGTTTAATTGTCCAAGTAAAGTGGATGTAATTCCATGAAAAGACACCACTGAATTCTGCGGCTTTGTTTTTTTTTTTCTCTGGAGGTTTCTATGTGGAGCTTAAAAAAATGCAGGAAAAAGCTTCTCTGTACAATAAAAACACTTAAAAACGCATCTGAACCAAAAACACATTTAATAATGGAGAAAAGGCAGAAAAAATGCAGCAAAAATGGAAAAAACAGAGAAGATAGTTATTGTGTAGTTTGGTGCAGACAGAAACAAAAAAACAGAATTTATGCAACGTGTGAACACGGCCTTATAGGCACAAATAAGCAACATGTCATATAGTGACACATAGAAATATAAAAAAATTCTGACTGCTATAAATATGAATGAACAGTCCGGGGCATCTGCTGAATGACCCTTACTGCCAAATGGGTGTGGCTAGGGGTGTGGCCAGGGGCGTGGTCAAAATTTGCCACGGCGCGCTACGCGCGCGGCATACTTTATCTCTCTTTCCTTTCTTAAAAAGTTGGGAGGTATGTATACAGTATTACAGTTTTACTATCCCCTCCTTCAGAGAAATCAGTCATCTGGAGGAAATAAGAGAGAAGCTTCAGCTTTAAAATCTTCCAGATGTCAATCACATCTAATGGAGAGGAGAGTGAAGTGGCTCCTGAATGGGCGCAGGAATCACATGACATAACAATATATGCCCTCTCTGTGCTTCAACGAGATTCCATGGACCTATTGGAAGGTAAATTGGCTTTAAAGGAAATCTGTCAGCAGGATTTCTTACCCCATACTATATATTCATGTAGCTCTTTCAAAGACAAGTCCAGCTATATCTTTACATGGCTACTCTGTCCCTCCATGACTGAGAAATCAGTATTTGAATTGATAAGAAAGTGAGGCTGAAGAGCTATTGTAGAATCTTCTGTCACTCCAGCTCTATTTTTCACACATCACTGCCTTCTCCTGATTGGCTGACAGCCTCTATGCTGTCTACCTTAAGGCAAGTGACTAGAGCTGGGCAGACTGGCAGAAAACCGGGGGATTTTAAAAAATCCAGATCCGTCCGAAATCTGGCCGCCATATAAGTCTATGGGGATCAGAATCTGGAGATTAAAAATGGTGGTAGAAGGGATAGAGGAATGGGAACGCAAGTGGTGGACTTCCCAAGGCTTCGGCATGGCTGTAAGCTGCTCCCAGTCCTTGCATTCACGTCCTGGGCCACTAATTACAGTCAGAACAACACATGTGGGAGGGCACTAAGGGTATATATAGATGAGTAGAAATGGGATAAAAAACCACTAGGACATAATAAAGGACAAATTGAAAAAAGGAGAAAAAGAAAATGCGCATACAGTGTGATCACCAAAAATAGTAGAAAATATCGTTTATTATATGAAAAAAGACATACCAGAACACAGATTTGAGATAAAAACAATTAAAAAGCAACAGCTTATACACACATTCGGTACCAATGGTATATGGCACCAAACAGCACCCCACCCCCTCAACAGGCCAAAGAACCCCAAAATAAGAGACTCCAACAAGCATACACAATAAGGCAGGACCCAAATTGGTTCAATAAACAAAAGAAATGTAACCAATAGTTGATACAATGCAAATACAAGACAGTGCAAGTATGACAGCAAACAGGAGTGCGTTCAAATATAGCACAAAAAGAACTGGTATAGACAAACGGTAACCTGCCTTAGAGAGATAAATGGAGCCACATGCGCTCAGGGGGAAGCTACAACTTTGTGTAGCGATACGCGTGGGGCTACCACCCTACCCATCTCACGTATCCCTTTGGCCTCTTACCCTGTGTTATCTGTATGCGGGCATGTGTTCTGCTCCGCATGTGGCTCCATTTATCTCTCTAAGGCAGGTTACCGTTTGTCTATACCAATTCTTTTTGTGCTATATTTGAACGCACTCCTGTTTGCTGTCGTACTTGCACTGTCTTGTATTTGCATTGTATCAACTATTGGTTACATTTCTTTTGTTTATTGAACCAATTTGGGTCCTGCCTTATTGTGTATGCTTATTGGAGTCTCTTATTTTGGAGTTCTTTGGCCTGTTGAGGGGGTGGGGTGCTGTTTGGTGCCATATACCATTGGTACCGAATGTGTGTATAAGCTGTTGCTTTTTAATTGTTTTTATCTCAAATCTGTGTTCTGGTATGTCTTTTTTCATATAATAAACGACATTTTCTACTATTTTTGGTGATCCCACTGTATGCGCATTTTCTTCTTCTCCTTTTTTCAACTAATTACAGTCAGTCACGCAGTCAGACACACCCCCACTTTGAGTGTCAGCGTGTCAGCTGACTGCATCCAATCACAGATGCCAGGACAGCCGGAGGGCAGGGAAAGCAGTGTAACTGAAGGAGTTCATACACTCTAGCATCTATCGTGAGCCTAGAATGTATGGGCTCATTCACGTTAGTGGGCATGACTGGATTGGTTAGTCGGCGTGGTGATGTTTCCACTCGTCTACCATAATCATGGACTGGGGTCTGCACTCCTTCTATCTGGGGGTCTCAACCCCAGACCCCCGCTTCTGTAATAAACAACTCCAAGCCCATATGGACTTAGAAAAAGAATGTTTATTCTGGCTGCAAACATCGGACGGCATTTTGAACACGCTCCTATCACGTAATAGGGCATGTTGAAATTACTTCATACCTGGAAGGAGCTGGTACATTCTAGCATCTACCGTCAGTATCGTGGTATAAAAAAAATAAATAAAACAATTGGTGCAGGGTCCTCCCCCCTGTATTTTGATACCTAGCACAGATAAAACCCACTGCTACAGCCCCAGCCTTATGCCTATCTTGGCTGTGCATCAAAAGAAGAGGAACCGCATGTGGATTTTTTTTAATTTCAATAAATAATTTAAAAAAACAACGTGTGGTCCTCCCCAATTTTGATACCTAGCCATGATAAAGCCCGACAGCTGAGGTCTGGTATTCTGAGGCTATACCCAGCATAATAATATCAGCTTAGAGCCGTCCAGAATTGTCGCATCCATTAGATATGACAAGCCCAGCACTTTACCCTGATCTTCCCGTTGCCCTGGTGCATGGTAATTGGGGTAATAAGGGGTTAATAACAGGGCACAGCGGCTACTAAACCCTAGATTACTCATGGCAGGCGTCAATGAGATACCCGCATCACTAATCTGTAAGTGAAAGTAAATAAACCTAGACACCGAAAAAATCCTTTATTTGGAATAAAATGTAAAAAAGCACTCTCTTTAATGATTTTATTAACCCCAAAACACCCCTGCAAGTCCAACATAATCCATACAAGGTCCCACAGCGATTCCAACTCTGCTACATCTGAATATAACAGCGAGCAGCCATAGAACAGCATGACTGCCCGCTCTGAGTGCAGAGTGAATGAGCCGTGATGAGTGATGACTGGATATGCAGGCCAGACGCCATTACACAGGCTCGGGGAGGAGGTGCAGCTGGGTGAGGATTAGAGCTGGAGTGACAGAGGCTACAAATTTAGATCCTCATTTACATATGAATTTAAATTCTGATTTTACAGTAACAGAGGTCAGACTGGTCATGTAGAAATGTTTTTGGTCTTTGAAAGAGTTACATGCACATATAAATAGCATGGGGGGGGGGGACTGCTGAAAAATTCCATTTAAATGAAATCGATCCCAGTTTGTCTGAGATAGGGACTGACATGAATAGTGGCAACCTACCTAGAGCGCTGAGCAATAAAAGAAATTAATAAGCATCCATTTAGAAAATTCTTTTCATAATTTCCCATGACGCCTTATTAGTATTTTGGATTGTTGGAGGGTAGATACTAAACAATACAACACTATATGAACTGATCAGATTCATCACAGTTCTAAGGATTGGGGGGAGGTCTATATAGTCTAGATATGGTTTATGACCTCGGTGTAATTACCTTTTAATGAAAGTATCTGTATCAATTTAACGGCTCCTCTTTCCTTCCCTTGGTTGTACTCTAACATGAGCCGTTAATGAGCCATAAAATGCCAGCTAATATTTGACAGTAAACTGAAAGCATCATCTGTGCATGTGAAATGTAGACTAATTTAGCGTCTCTGAAAGCTAATGATTTACTGAAAGTATCTACTTCATGCAGAACCTATTAGTGATTTAGAGGTAATTTTAATATTCATTTTCAATGAGAGATTCGATACTTGATAAAGTTTAATTTCCTGTAAAATAATAATTTATATTTACGGTAAATAATATTTATGGTCACAATCCAGAGTGCAGAATTTATTGGTGTTGATGGGTCTGATGGAAAAAGCACAGAAATGTTTGCTCCTCTGCCTTCTACCTAGACTTACAGGAGTATCCTTGTTATATGATAGGTTAAAAAGCAGATCCTGGATGAAGAAATTTTATGCTCTCCAGAGGCATCAGTTCTTTTAGCTTCATATGCTGTTCAAGCCAAGGTAAGGACATGTATTAATGTTTGGACATGCCTGTTCATGCAATGGTTTGTTTTTGTTCTTATTGAAATATTGGTACCAGAAATGTCAAATTTAGACTCATCATACCACAGTACAGATTTCCACTAATGTACAGTATTTGCATTTCTTGGCCCAAACAAGTCACTTCTTGTTTTGGTTCCTAGTAGTGGCTTCTTTGCAACAGTTTGACCATAAAAGCCTGTTATTAGCAGTCTCTTTTGGACAGTTTATGTTAAGATGTCTGGTATTTGATATCTGTGCATCATTTATAAGGGCTTTTATGTGAGGTGCTGTCTTGTACCTCCGATGAACTTATCCTCTGCAACAAAGGTAATTCTTTTTCTTCCTTTTCTGAGGTGGTCCTGATGAGAGTCAGCTTCATCATACCAATTGATGGTTTTCATCATTGCAAATGAGGATTTGCCTACACTTTTAGAATGCCAACACTTCCTCTGCAAAACACACCTGATGGTTGCAAACATTTTTTGAAGGCCAGTGATGCGATCAATAAACGTTTGATAAGATATACCTGTTCATTTAAAGCCATTCTTGGTAACTACTGGGTAAAGCTGCTTGAGATAATATCAAAGGTGTGTAAAACTGTCCTCAGAGTAAAAGGGGTATTCTTTGTGGAATCTAAGGTTTTAGACAAATGCTTGTTTCACGTGTGTATATGCACTTCTTGGTTCCATATGTGTTCCTTTGTATTTTTTCTGCCATCCCTCTGATTCTACAATGCACACATTCTGATAAGAGCAAGGAAAACCATTGCATGAACAAATGTGTCCAAACTAGACTTTTTCATATTCTCTCCGGTTATTCAAAATTACAGTGTATAGGATTGGAATCAGTTACATGAGGAATGTAATTAACATGCTTATATTTAAAATAAATATACATATATAAATTTCATAGTAAAATATTCAAGGGTAGTCGTCATTACATAAGTATGGTCTGACATGTATACATTCCATACTCTACTATATAGATCATTATAAGAACTTAGAAGAAATATGGGTCAAAGTCATATAGTATAAAATCTAAACAAGCTATGAGTCTGCAAACCTCAATCTCTCTAGTGTTGACCACTCCGGTGGTCTCCTCAGGTACCTAAATTAATGATTCTCTGTTTTGCAGTCATATAACCAACAAGGCTGAGGATTAATTGCAGTGATTAGGTGACTGGAACCCTAAGGCTGGTTTCAGATGTCCGTGTTTAATCAGGTACCAGTCACACACATGGTTATGGTC
Source organism: Anomaloglossus baeobatrachus (assembly GCF_048569485.1). Classification (NCBI taxonomy): domain Eukaryota; kingdom Metazoa; phylum Chordata; class Amphibia; order Anura; family Aromobatidae; genus Anomaloglossus; species Anomaloglossus baeobatrachus. The sequence continues at coordinate 462,581,716 of NC_134354.1, forward strand.
ACACGTTTGTCATACATATGTCTACGTGTGTTACACGTGTGTCACGCATGTGTCACACGTGTGACATCCGTGTTTGAATTCATGTGACACGTACCAGGTAAAACACGTGTCTCTGCAATGAAAAGATGTTCTATATTTACCTGTATCCAGCGATGCTGTCTTCGGCTCTGCTGCCTCCCGCTCATTATTTTCATTGATTATTCACTGCCGGAGGATATGGAAGCCGGAGCATCATGGGGATAGGCTGGGTACAGCATCGCTGAGGACAGCACCGCCGGGGACATCGCCGGTGACAGATGAGTATACAGCAGTTTGTGCAGTGACATCCAGGGGGTCATCGGAGTTCCCAATGAATTCTCATGAACCCCTGGAAGTCACCATCGTGACACTCGCTGTAGCGCAGGTGTCGCAGGGGTGTCATCAGGAGGTCATCAGAGTTCATTGGCAAATCCGATGACCTCCTAGACGTCCCTGCGCACACACTGCTGGCAGTATACTCACCTGTCACTAGCAATGTCCCCAGCGATGCTGTCCTCGGCGGTGCTGTCTCCAGCTCTGTCACTGCGATGCCCCTGCTTCCAGCTGCTCACTGCAGTGAATAATCAATGAAAATAATCAGCGGGGGTAAGGAGCAGGAGGCAGCAGAGCTGGAGACAGCATCGCTGGATACAGGTACTGTAGGTACTGTAGATATAGAAAATCTTTTTATTTAAAAACCCGTGTTTTCTCCGGTCCGTGTCACACTGATGTCACACGGATCACATCAGTGTGCAGTCCGTGTGACATCCGTGCTGCCGAAGAAAAAGCGAGCACATCTCCGTGTGAAATAGCGGGGTCACACGGTCCGTGTGAAAACACGTCTGTTTAAGTACACATTAGGGTAACATGGGTACGTGTGACATCCGTGTTAAAAATAGATGTCACACGTACTTAAAACACAGATGTCTGAAGCCAGCCTAAGGCTGTGTGCACACGGTGCATTTTTTCCATGTTTTTCTCTTGTAGATTTTCAGAAATCTGCAAGGATAACATGATGCCAGCAAAGTCCATGAGAATTCAGAAGTGTTATGCACACGTTCAGAATTTTTTTCCTTGCAGCATGTTAATTCTGTCTACTTTTTTCCTCCGTTTTCAACATTGAAAGCAATGAAAACAAAACGCGTAAAAAATGTGGCAAATAGCTGCAAAAAACCCCAGCAAAATGTGTCAAAAACGCGCATTTTACCCGCAGCGGTTTTCCTGCCAGAACATGCAGATATGGGTACAGGTTGTCTGCATCTGTGGCGCCCTGGACAAGCCAGGTCGTCACAGGTACTACACCAACACACCCCACACCCCGGCTAGGCACACCTAAGTCAAACACAAATCCTTGTTGCCTTCCTCCAGGGGCTGATGTCCACACCAGGGGGTGGGCCAGGCGGTTGGTCCCGCCCACTGAGGAGTTCACAGTCCTGGAGGCGGGAAAAGAGTCAGATCAGTTTTGGAGTTAGAGAAGTGAAGTGGTAGAGGAGCAGCCTGATGGTGTCCGGGTGTGTGGCCCGGGCACATACAGCAAGGTTGGCAGACGGTGGTGACCGTCTGCAGGAGAGGCTGATTGGAGTGAACCGTAAGGACCGGGGACGGGCGGTGGCCCGCCGGTACCGGATCGGGGAGTGAAGAGAAGCCAGCACCATTCGGCAGGGCCTAAGGACTCCGACCAGGCTAGGAGTCGCTGTAAAACTGGTCAAATCAGTTAGCGAAGGGAACCTCCGGGGTTTCCCAGCAGTCAAGACCCAATTGAAGGCAACAACTCACACCGTAAAGGGAAACACAGTCATCGCCAAGGCTACAGTTCCCAGGGCCAGAGCCTGCGGGCAAAAGGGGCTCCCTCAGCATCCATCCAAGCTGGGGAGCGGGTTACCGGTGGGAAGCCATTGGAACCGTAAACACAACACAGGTGCAGGGAAAGGCAGTCACCATCAACCTACCGGGAGGAGAACAACCGCAGCCGTCTGTGGGACCCGTCCATCCAGCCGTTTGTTTGACCAGAGACTCTGTGTAAATTACTGGCTGAGTGAGTACCACCGTGCCGTGCGGTACAGCGCTGCCCCCGCGACCCTGCACCTCACCAGGCCCCGTAATCTGCCTGTCATCCCCAACCCTCACCGGGGCCCCGGGACAACCAACCCCTCCCTACCCACGGAGGGGAGAACCAACATCCAAGCTGCTCCCTGTCATCGCTCCCGGGATCCCCGTCCAGAGCAGCGGTGGTGTCACAACTTCACCACAACCGTAGGTGGCGTCACGGACAATATCCCCAAACCACACACCACCCCCCTTTCACTCACGGGCGAGGAACGCCGCTCGAGTCCCCGAGATCCGGCCCACCGCTCGAGCCACTACCGAGCAGCAGCAGCCGGACCCGAGCAGTGGGTGAGCGCAGCGTCCCCTCCTCCACCCGCGACACATCCAAATCTGCAACGTGCGCACATAGCCTTGTTGCCTTGGAAAACCTCATTAATCAATATGTTTTTTTTGTTTTGTTTTTTAGTATGGTGATTACAATCCTAGTATTCATCAGCCTGGATTTTTATCTCAAGAAGAGCTATTACCCAAAAGAGTGAGTATTAACTATCACATTGGCTTATATTGAACGATAACGGCATAGTACTTTTTTTTGAACAATGGAAAGCAGTACCCATATATCAAATCATCTTCATAAAGTTGAATCCACATAGTGAATGTATACTGAACAAAAATATAAATGCAACACTTTTGTTTTTGCTCCTATTTTTCATGAGCTGAACTAACAGATCTAAGACTTTTTCTATCTACACAAAAGACATTTTCTCTCACATATTGTTCAAACATGACATACCCCACAGTTATTATCCCTCACAAAAAATGACTAATTCAAAATGTTTTGCTGGTGCTCAAACAAGAAGGGGTAAAATGCCGTTTATTTTTGCAATTTATCTTTCTAACTGTATGTCATCACACATTTTTATGTAATGTGGAGATTAGTAAAGTAGCCAGTGTGCATGTGGCTACGAGCTTCTTGTCTGGTCCCTGGAGCCTGTTTCAGATTTGGTACTTTCCCGTATGCCTGAACCAGTACTAATCCTGAACCCGAACTTGCCTGAGTGTCTGAATGTTTTCCTGCGTCCCGGTACCAGTCTGAGTTCCTGAATCCGTTCCTGTGTCCCAGTACCAGCTTGAGTTCCTAGATCCATTCCTGTGTCTTGGTACCTGTCTGTGTTCCAGTATCCATTCTTGTGTCCTGATACCAGCCTAAATCTGAACCCGAACCTGTCCTGTCTGTATCAACCATCCCACCTGTACCTGCATCCACTCTGTCAGTGATCCTGTTCCTGGCCCGCTGTGGCTCTGACTCCATCTCACCTGTTGCTGTTTGGGTCAGCTACTGCGGATTCCTGGACTGCATTGGAATGGTACTTGGCAGCTAACAGCAATAAACATCTAATCTCTCCACCAGAGGCTCTAGAGAAGACCAGGTAACTGGTTAGTCATGCCTCCCAGGCTCCGTTTTCTAGTGGGTCCACACACCCATCTCAGCTGTAGTGGTCGTTACAACACCTAATATTCCTGGTGGTTTAGGATAAAGCAAATGGATATTTTATGCTATATTACTTACATATGCAATATTAGAATGACTAGTGGGTCCAATGTCTTGGCCAACCATGACCAATAGGGTCCCACTGACTTTTTCCATGAACAGCAATGCATCACTACACTACATCTCCATTTAAGGACACATTTGTTAAGGGAAACCAGAGCTTAAAAGGGTGGTTCACCCATATTTTTCATTTTCTAGATCGATATTATGTTGAGAAATAATGTTTCTCTCAAATACCTTATGTTGACAACAGTGCCTGTGAGAGGCGCTATTGCAGTCCACTGTTCCCCATGCCTGACCCCCGGGCTCCGTGACCTCAGGGATTCGGTGATATCACGTCAAGTTCCTGTTAACCTGACATCACCGCGGCCAGCCACAGTGTCTGTGAGTGATGGGCTGTGGATAGTGTTTCACCGCACGTCACAGCCCATCAGCTGTATTTGAGAGAAACATTGTTTCTCAACATAATATCGATCTAGAAAATAAAAAATATGGGTGAACCACCCCTTTAACCAGTTGCTTTGAAAACTGGTGTTAGTTCCAGTTATTATGTCGCGGGCGGGGAGGGCGCTGCGCTCACCCACTGCTCGGGTCCGGCTGCTGCTGCTCGCTCGCTCGGTGGCTCGAGCGGTGGGCCGGATCCCGGGGACTCGAGCGGCGCTCCTCGCCCATGAGTGAAAGGTGTGGTTTGGTGTAGGGATATTGTCCGTGACGCCACCCACGGTTTGTGGTGAGGTTGGGACACCACCGCTGCTCTGTACGGGGATCCCGGGAGCGTTGACAGGGAGCAGCTGAGATGTTTTCTCCCCTCCGTGGGTAGGGGGGTTTTGGTGGTCCCGGGGCCCGGTGGTGGAGGTCGGAAGGTGGGATGTGGGACCTGGCCGGGTGCAGGGTCGCGCGGCAGCGCGGTGCCAGACGGCACGGTGGTACTTACTCAGCCAGTAACGCACACGGAGTCTCTGGTAAAACAAACGGCTGGATGGACGAGTCCCACAGACGGCTGCGGCAGTCACTCCCGGTAGGTTGGCGGTAACAATCTCTCCCTGCACCGGTGTTTTGTTCTCGGCCCCAATGGCTTCCCACTGATATCCCGCTCCCCAGCGGTATGTTGGCTAAGGGAGCCCTTCCTTTGCCCACAGGCTCTGGCCCTGGGAGAGCCTGGCGGTAGCTTTATCTCCCTCACGGTTTGGACGGTTGCCTTCGGTCGGGTCTTTACTGCTGGGAAACCCCGGAGGTTCCCGTCGCTGACGGATTTGACCGGTTTTACGGCGACTCCTAGCCTGGTCAGGGTCCGTAGGCCCTGCCGGATGGTGCTGGCCTATCTTCGCTCCCCGATCCGGTACCAGCGGGCCACCGCCCGTCCCCGGTCCTTACGGTTGTACGTCAATCGGCCTCTCCTGCAGACGGTCAGCACCGTCTGCCAACCTTGCTGTATGTGCCCGGGCCACGCACCCGGACACGGTCAGTCTGCTCCTCCACTACTACTTCCCTTCACTTCCTCTCTCTACTCCTCTCACTCTCTGTCTCTGACCTTCTTTCCCGCCTCCAGGACTGTGAACTCCTCGGTGGTAGGGGCCAACCGCCTGGCTCCGCCCCACCTGGTGTGGACATCAGCCCCTGGAGGGAGGCAACAAGGGTTTGTGTTTGACTTCGGTGTTCCTAACCGGGGTGTAGGGTGTGTTGTTGCAGTACCTGTGACGTTCTGGCTTGTCCAGGGCGCCACAGTTAGAAAGACCCTATAATAAGTAATTGCATATTCTAGTTACGTGCCTTCCCTTAGTATGTGTGAAGAACCCTGTAATGGGATTAATTAGCAAATTAATCTACCTTTATCATATCTTATATTATGTACACACAGAAATCCTACATACTCACTTTAGATCCACCCCATCTGGCGGGGGAGGGGGCTGGGCTGGTGCTTGAGGCTCCTGGCCTCCTCTCAGCCTAGCGTCCAGGGCAAACCAGACCCTCTCCCCACAGTGCCGGGTATAATTAACAAGGTCGCCGGGAAGCAGGTTGCGGCCCGGGTGATCCTCTGGCAGGTGGTCGTTCACGTCCCTTCGGGCTATGAAAATTTCGGCCTCCAGGCCCGGTTCGAAAATGAAGCCGTATCCTCTACGGACGTCGAACCTCCTCACTTGCCCTTCGTACCTCGGGCCCCGCACTCGGAAGGTGGCCCTGCGGAGATTCTCTTTCTCCCTTATTGTGCGGGCTACCAGCTCGGCCTTCCTCTTTTCCCTCTTGGCGATCTCTTGTGCCAGCGGGGTCTGCTCCCTGTCCCAATAGGGGGCTACGGTGGGCCCCTGCACGCGGGTCGGGCCCCGCGAGACCTCCTTCACACTGTCCACTACTAGCGTTCTGGGCGGCAGGTCCCGCGGTATCATGGCCTGGGGTGCTGCCTTGCAGCGGCGACCCGGCGCAGCCTCAGCCGAGGCGTGGGGGATAGGCACAGGGATCTTCTCCCGCACGACCGCCGTCTCTTCCTGCACGGAACAAGCTGCCGGAGTCGGTTCGGGCCCAGGTGCGGCCTCTACAGGTGCCTCCGGTGCATCTCCGCTGACGGGCTCAGCTTTCGGTTTCTTCCAAGGAAGCGGTTCCGGATGGTCACGGGCCTCGGCTGCAGGTCGATCCGCCTGGGCGGATTGGCTGGGTGCCGCTACCGATTGCGGGGTAGCGGGCCTAGTGACGGGGCAGCAGCGGACAACACGGGTAGCGGGGGAGGTAGCAAGGCGAGCGGGTGTAGACCGGGCCCCTCAGCCGCGATGACCGACCCGCTAGGGGTACAGGGGCGTGGGTCACTTACCCGCTCTTCCAGAACTCCCTCTACCTCGCGTCTCCGTATGGCCGCCACCACGTCCGCCATGTCGGCCTCCCACTCCTCCAAGAGGAGCTGCACACGGATCTGCAGCTGTTGTTGTAGCTGAGCGGTCCGGACCTCCACCCACGCCGCGGTCCCGGGTGCGGGTGCTACGGTGCTGCTGGACGGTTGGTGCATCGCTGCGGCGGCCTCTTCCAGGAACCAAAAGATGGCTGCAGGGTCCTGGCGTCAGAGCTTTTATAGCTGCGGGCTACATGTGGCCAGACGCCATCCGTCCCCCCTTGGTATCTTTCCGGCACCACCTCTTCAGGGGCGGAGCTTCGGCTTTCGCGCCTCCGCTACTCGGGAAGATGCTCGAGCGGGGATTTTTCACGCCCAAGATGGCGGCTTCCGAAAAATTTTGGCCGGACACCTCCGGCGGGACACAAGGCGTACTTCTACCAGTCGGCATAGCGGTAAGATCCTGTTCGTGACGCTAAGTTGTCGTGGGCGGGGAGGGCGCTGTGCTCACCCACTGCTCGGGTCCGGCTGCTGCTGGTGCTGCTCGCTTGCTCGGTGGCTCAAGCGGTGGGCTGGCGCTCCTCGCCCGTGAGTGAAAGGGGTAGTTTGGTGTAGGGATATTGTCCGTGACGCTACCCACGGTTTGTGGTGAGGTTGGGACACCACCGCTGCTCTGTACGGGGATCCCGGGAGCGTTGACATGGAGCAGCTGAGATGTTTTCTCCTCTCCGTGGGTAGGGGGGTTTTGATGGTCCCGGGGCCCGGTGGTGAAGGTCGGAAGGTCAGCCAGTAACGCACACGGAGTCTCTGGTAAAACAAACGGCTGGATGGACGAGTCCCACAGACGGCTGCGGCGGTCACTCGCGGTAGGTTGGCGGTAACAATCTCTCCCTGCATCGGTGTTCTGTTCTCTGCCCCAATGGCTTCCCACTGATATCCCGCTCCCCAGCGGTATGTTGGCTAAGGGAGCCCTTCCTTTGCCCGCAGGCTCTGGCCCTGGGAGCTCTAGCTCTGGCGGTAGCTTTATCTCCCTCACGGTTTGGACGGTTGCCTTCGGTCGGGTCTTTACTGCTGGGAAACCCCGGAGGTTCCCGTCGCTGAGGGATTTGACCGGTTTTACGGCGACTCCTAGCCTGGTCGGGGTCCGTAGGCCCTGCCGAATGGTGCTGGCCTATCTTCGCTCCCCGATCCGGTACCGGCGGGCCACCGCCCGTCCCCGGTCCTTACGGTTGTATGTCAGTCGGCCTCTCCTGCAGACGGTCACCACCTTCTGCCAACCTTGCTGTATGTGCCCGGGCCACGCACCCGGACACGGTCAGTCTGCTCCTCCACTACTACTTCCCTTCACTTCTTCTCTCTACTCCTCTCACTCTCTGTCTCTGACCTTCTTTCCCGCCTCCAGGACTGTGAACTCCTCGGTGGGAGGAGCCAACCGCCTGGCTCCGCCCCACCTGGTGTGGACATCAGCCCCTGGAGGCAGGCAACAAGGGTTTGTGTTTGACTTCGGTGTTCCTAACCGGGGTGTAGGGTGTGTTGTTGCAGTACCTGTGACGTCCTGGCTTGTCCAGGGCGCCACAGTTAGAAAGACCCTATAATAAGTAATTGCATATTCTAGTTACGTGCCTTCCCTTAGTATGTGTGAAGAACCCTGTAATGGGATTAATTAGCAAATTAATCTACCTTTATCATATCTTCCAAGGACAGGAATACAGTACAAACTCCACATTAGTAAGTTGTGACCTCTTGTCTGGCATTGGGCACTATGGTATATACTGTATATATTATATTATGTACACACAGAAATACTACATATAAATTATCATGTTAACAGAGTATACTAATAGAAATGGAAATGTTTCTATAGGTTCTCCAGCAATATCAGATGACATCAGAGATGTGGCAGGACAAGATAACTGCATGGTATGCAGAGCACAGAGGAAGTGCTAGGTATGCCGACTTTTGCAAGACCTTATTCAAAGTGGATCAATATAAAATTCTATATATTCTTAAAGGCTCTGTTACCCTTCCATGCCTTTTACATTACATTTGTTGCTTCCTGATTGTCAGAATAGTTTAGCTTGCTTATTTTATCTATCTAGAAACTTTAATAGAAACGCATTGGTCCATTATAAGTCTATGGGATCTGTTATAATAGCTAATTATACAATATAATAGTGAAGTCTTCCATCACGACTTCTTAATTAATGAGCTTTATTTATGGAATCATTGATACGTGGACTAAGTAATACATTATTAAGTTGAGATGTTAACCACATTTAATTGATGCACCCTCTGTGTCTGTGATCTTTTAGAGAAGAAGCAGAGATTAATTACTTAAAAATTGCGCAAGACTTGGACATGTATGGCATGAACTATTTTCCAATATCAGTGAGTGAATTATTTCTTTATATTTATTATAGTTTATTTTTTCAGTATTGCAAATTGTGTATAGAACTGACTATGAAAGTAATCTTGACAATGCCTTAGTATATGTTCTATAAGTGCATATATACTGTATATTATAACAGGATTTCACAGCTTCCTAAGAGCAATATTGTAGAGCAATGAGCAATGGCTCTGGAGAACCCAGTACGTCTGTTTTACTTGGGTGAACATTCATTTAAATAGCTATATAGAATACCACATTTGTTTTTCTTTTTTGCATTCTTGTGGATCAACCTGTTGGGGTATACCTTGAAGTCGATGTACTTGTATCTTCTTTCAACTTTAAAACTATGAAACATTTTGTCACGGGAGAGATGGGTAACCAAAGCAGGGGCACCTAGACTGGCCCTCAGACTGGGAACCCTGTGCTGTCCCTTATCCCAGAGGTATGCCTGATGGTAGCTAGAAAAAACAGGAGGAAGAACACAGAGTATGGTGCAAAACTAACAAATTTATTGTAGGAACTGGCACAACAAGAAAGGGGCAGAATAGTCCATGGACATAGATGCAATACAAAACATACAAATGCAATACAATAGTGCAATGAACAGTGCAATGACTATTACCGAGGGTATAGGCATTGGGTGTAAGGGGCCCTTTGCACACTACGACATTGCAAGCCGATGCTGCGATGCCGAGCGCGATAGTCCCGCCCCCGTTGCAGCTGCGATATCATGGTGATAGCTGCCGTAGCGAACATTATCGCTACGACAGCTTCACATGCACTCACCTGCCCTGCGACGTCGCTCTGGCGGGCGACCCTCCTCCTTCCTAAGGGGGCGAGTCGTGTGGTGTCACAGCGACATCACACGGCAGGCGGCCAATAGAAGCGGAGGGGCGGAGATGAGCAGGACGTAAACATCCCGCCCACCTCTTTCCTTCCGCATTGCAGACGGGACGCAGGTAGGAGATGCTCCTGCGACTTCATACACAGCGATGTGTGCTGCCGCAGGAATGAGGAACAACATCGTACCGTCGCTGCAGCCAAAATAATGAAAATGACCGACACTACACCGATCATACGATACCGACGCTTTTGCGCTCGGTAATCGTAGCTAAAACGATTTACACACTACGATGTCGAGAGCGACGCCGGAAGTGTGTCACTTTCGATTTGACCCCACCGACATCGCACCTGCGATGTCGTAGTGTGCAAAGGGCCCCTAAAATCCCAATCACATGAAAAGATGATTGTTTTTATCTTCTGCAGCAGATAAGCTTAAGACGTATAATGATGCATATCACCTATAGTGCAAATATAGATAATCGTGTAACGTACCCCTATATGCACTGTATGCTATATAGTCATTGCACACAATCCAATCAACATGGTATAGCAGCACATGTGAACATTATACATGAATCATATCAATATAGCCACAAAGAATCACCATGCATATGAATAGGCATGTTGCAACTACATAGAGAAATAAAGCAGATAAAACCAAGCAGTGGCTATACAAAATTTTACAAAAAGCACCTGTGCAGGGGTTAACAGAGAGGGGTAAAGAATGACATATCATCCCAAATTGCACTAAGTATTGCACAATGCCCTAGTAGCATTCACATGGTGGGAACGGTCCCCAGATAGCCATATAAAGCCATACCCATTTATTAGCACACAAAGGTCCACTGGACGTAGCAGAGAGGTCCTCCAATACCTGAGACCCCGACGTACAGTACAGACCAAAAGTTTGGACACACCTTCTCATTCAAAAAGTTTTCTTTATTTTCATGACTCTGAAAATTGTAGATTGAAGGCATCAAAACTATGAATTAACACATGTGGAATGACATATTTAACAAAAAAGTATGAACCAACTGAAAATATGTTTATATTCTAAGTTCTTCAAAGTAGCCACCTTTTGCTTTGATTACTGCTTTGCACATTCTTGGCATTCTCTTGATGAGCCTCAAGAGGTAGTCACTGGAAATGGTTTTTACTTCACAGATGTGCCCTGTCAGGTTTAATAAGTGGGATTTCTTGCTTTATAAATGGGGTTGGTCTAAAAAATTCATGAAACGATTCCATAAAATTGCTGTTACCACCAGATACAGTATTGCTGGTACGGTTTGAGTGATGATGACTCGACAGTCCCATGGTTGGCAACTTACAACTGTGAGATTCACTCTGTGCACTACTGGTGTTTAGTGGAAAAGCAGAGCTAAGATTGCGTAACAGCTTCTGCTGATACTCCTGCATACGTGCGTCCCTTTCTATGTCAGGAATTATTTCACCAAATTTTGACTTGTACCAGGAATCTAGGAGTGTGGCAACCCAGTAGTCAGCATTACTTCGAATTTTGACAATCCGAGGGTCATGTTGTAGGTAGTGCAGCAAGAAGGCGCTCATGTGTCTTGCGCATCCAGGAGGACCAAGTCCTTGCTGTGTTGGTGGCGGCGAGGTGAGAATCATGCTTCCTTCCTCTGCCCTCTCCCCCCAACCTCGCACAACAGAAATGTGATCAAGGTCTCCCTCATCTGCTGAGTCTTCCATGCCCATCGCCAGTTCATCTTCCATTTCTTCCTGGGCTCCTGCACCTTCCTCAACAGTTTGGCTGCTACCATGCGCCCTTGTTAATCCCTCTCCCCCACCATCCCATGCCTGCCACCTTGGTGCTGCTGACCGTCTGGACCTTGTAGATCTTGTTATCCCTTCCACATATGAATCCTCCTGTACTTCCTCCCCTTCCTCTTGTTCCACCACCTGACTCTGAATACTGTTTAGAGCAGACCTGGGCAAGGGGCGGCCCGCGGGCCACATCCGGCCCGCCTACTCTCTGTGACCGGCCCGCCTGGCTCAGGGCGTCCTTGCTGGCCGGTCACTGATGAGAGCAATCTGACCTGTTGTCCGGAGCTCCAGGCTCCGGGAGGCGCGTGGTCAGATTGCCCTCATCAGTGCCGGGGCCCTGGAGAGCCGGGGAGGCCCACTCGGCCTCGTCAGTTCTGGTGACCCTTGGCCAGGGCCCACTCGCCTTAGTTCTGCTGCCCCCGGGCCGAGTTCCGGGGACCGCAGTCCTCGGCAGGAATCTGCAGCGCCGTCCCTTTAAGGAGCAAAGACTTCCTGGTTGAACTTAATCTGTGGGCGGAGCTACCGGCCGGCGTCCTGCTCATCCCACAGATGAAAGAGTTGCAGTGCCAGCCAGCGACCCCCAGCACAGTGCTTCTTTCCGGCTCTGTGTGGGCCCCCACTCCACCGTGACCTGAGCGGTATGTGCCCTCCCCACCCCCCGATTTATGGGCCCTGGTGAGCTGTATGGGCTCTTCTCCCCCCCTAGGTGTATTCCCTGCAACCCCCCCCCCCCGGTGCCGTATGCGCTGGGCCCCAGAGCCGCGTGTGTGTCTGTCTGTATGTATATATGTAGCAGAGCTATGTATGTATATATGTAGCAGAGCTATGTGTGTATATATGTAGCAGAGCTATGTGTGTATGTATGTAGCAGAGCTATGTGTGTATGTAGCAGAGCAATGTGTATGTATGTATATATTTAGCAGAGCTATGTGTGTCTGTATGTAGCAGTGCTATGTGTGTATGTAGCAGTGCTATGTGTGTATGTATGTAGCAGAGCTATGTGTGTATGTATGTAGCAGAGCTATGTGTGTCTGTATGTAGCAGAGCTATGTGTGTCTGTATGTAGCAGTGCTATGTGTGTATGTAGCAGTGCTATGTGTGTATGTATGTAGCAGAGCTATGTGTGTATGTATGTAGCAGAGCTATGTGTGTCTGTATGTAGCAATGCTATGTGTGTATGTAGCAGTGCTATGTGTGTATGTATGTAGCAGAGCTATGTATGTAGCAGAGCTATGTGTGTATGTATGTAGCAGAGCTATGTGTGTATGTATGTAGCAGAGCTATGTGTGTATGTATGTAGCAGAGCTATGTGTGTATGTATGTAGCAGAGCTATGTATGTATGTAGCAGAGCTATGTGTGTCTGTAGCAGAGCTATGTGTGTCTGTAGCAGAGCTATGTGTGTCTGTATGTATGCAGCAGAGCTGTGTGTCTGTAGGCATGTATAATGTGTATCTATGTATGTCAGTGTATATGGCTGTATAGATGTGTCCGTTCTATATGTATTTTTGTGAGTTTGTCTTTAAATATGTATGTGTACGTATGTGTGTCTGCGTGTTGATGGGGCCCACTGGGACTCTTCCGCCCGGGGCCCACAAAAACCTGGAGCCGGCCCTGACCCTCATCACACGCTGCGTGTCGGGTAGGAAACAGAGGACAGATCCTGAAGCTCCGCACAGTGTAGGCAGCGGAACGCAGGAATCTCTCCTCTGTTCCTTGCCCGACACTTTTCTCTGTGACACACGCGCGCCCTGATATCGTCAGTACGGCGCGCGTGTGTCATTTGAAAAGTTCCCGCCCGGCAGGAGAAGCTGCAGAGGCGGGGGCCATATGGAGAGAGGCAGCGGCGGGGGCTCCTAGGAATACAGCGTCGGCGCAGCCTGGCCATGTGAAGGAGAAGCAGCTCAGCGGGGGGCTCGTACGGAGGTGTCTGAGGACGGGAACGATAAGAAGAGAGGTGAGTGGTTACTAGTAACCTGCGGGGACAATGGGGGCGGGCAGGCGGGGGGCTGGGGGAGAGGGGTAACTTTTGACAAATATTTGGGGTGTAGTGGTTTAGTATATGGGAATGTAGTTTTACAGGTGTGGTATATGGGGGGGTGTAGTGGTGTAGTTTTATAGGTGTGTAGTGGTGTAGTATAATACAGGTGTATATAGGAGTGTAGTATAATACTACACCCCTATATACACCTGTATTATACTACACCACTACACCCCTATATACACCTGTAATATACTACACCCCTATATACACCTGTATTATACTACACCCCTATATACACCTGTATTATACTACACCACTACACCCCTATATACACCTGTATTATACTACACCCCTATATACACCTGTATTATACTACACCCCTATATACACCTGTATTATACTACACCACTACACCCCTATATACACCTGTATTATACAGGTGTATATAGGGGTGTAGTATAATACAGGTGTATATAGGGGTGTAGTGGTGTAGTGTATTACAGGTGTATATAAGGGTGTAGTGGTGTAGTATATTACAGGTGTATATGGGGTGTAGTGGTGTAGTATATTACAGGTGTAGTGGTGTAGTATAATACAGGTGTTTATAGGGGTGTAGTGGTGTAGTATAATACAGGTGTAGTATATAGGAGTGTAGTATAATACAAGTGTAGTATATAGGGGTGTAGTGGTGTAGTATAATACAAGTGTAGTATATAGGGGTGTAGTGATGTAGTATAATACAAGTGTAGTATATAGGGGTGTAGTGATGTAGTATAATACAAGTGTAGTATATACGGGTGTAGTGATGTAGGTTATCACAGGTGTAGTATATAGTGATGTGCTGCAGTTTATTACAGGTGTAGTATATAGTGATGTAGCATATTACAGGTGTATATAGGGGTGTAGTGATGTAATATATAGTGGTATAGTATATAGAGGTGTAGTTTATTACAGGTGTAGTGTATACTGATGTATATTACAGGTGTAGTATGTGGCGGGTGTAGTGATGTATTATATGGGGATTGTGTGTGTATGTATACATTGTGTGTATGTGTATATATATTATACACGCACAGTATATATGCGTGTGTGTGTATATATATATATATATATATATATATATATATATATGTAGAACCGAGTTAATTATATTAGTCCAGCCCTCTAAAATCATCCCAATTTCTCATGCGGCCCCATGGGAAAATTAATTGCCCACCCCTGGTTTAGAGTGTGCTCCAGCATGTAAATGACTGGAATTGTCATGCTGATAATGGCATTGTCAGCGCTAAACATCTCCGTCGCCATGTCGAAACTGTGCAGAAGGGTGCATAGGTGCTTGATCTGAGACCACTCCAGCAGCGTGATATGCCCCACTCTGGATCTCGTTGGCTCAGGCTATACGTCATAACGTATTGCAGCAGTGCTCGGCGGTGCTGCCACAGTCGCTGCAACATGTGGAGAATCGAATTCCAGCGTGTCAGCACATCGCATTTCAGCCGATGAACTGGCAGGCCGAAAGACTCCTGGAGCGATGCAAGTCGTTCAGCTGCGGCGTGTGAACGGCGGAAGTGAGCACATAGTGACTGTGCCCTCTGCAGAAGCTCATGTAGGCCGGTATAGTGGGTTAAAAATTGCTGGACAACAAGGTTCAACACGTGAGTCATACAAGGCACGTGTGTCCCATTGCCCCGGTGAAGGGCCACACCCAGGTTTGCAGCATTGTCGCACATGGCCTTCCCTGGCTGCAGGTTGAGTGGAGACAACCATTGATGAAACTCGGTCTCCAGAGCTGACCACAACTCGTCAGCTGTGTGACTCACATTTCCCAGACATTTCAACGTAAAGACCGCCTGATGCCGTTGAGCTCTGCTGCCAGCATAGTAAGGATGTGTGCGAGATTCCTTGTGCGAAGTTACAACGCTGGTGGCCTGACCAGACAGGCTTTCGGCGGAGGTGGAGGACCCAGACGAGGTGTTAGAGGCAGAAGCAGTTGAGGAACTTCTACATACAGAGGATTGACGCACAACTCATGGGTACGGCAAGACTTTTACAGCAGACCCTTCTCCATCTCTCACCATAGTTACCCAGTGCCCAGTCAGCGACATGTAATGCCCCTGTCCATGCTTACTGGTCCAAGTATTTGTGGTGAAATGCACCCAGTCACACCCAGAGTTTCTCAAGGAAGCGGTGATGTTGTGTGTGACATGCTGGTGTAGCGCAGGCACACCTTTCTTGGAGAAGTAGTGGCGACTGGGCATCTGGTACTGGGGCACTGCGATGGACATAAGGTCTCAAAAATCCTGTGTGTCCACCAGGCATAAAGGCAGAATTTCTGTAGCCAACAGCTTGCAGAGGCTGAAAGTCAACCTCTTAGCTTTGTCATGGCTAGAAGGAAATGGTCTTTTACTTGTCCACATATGAGGGACCGAGGGCTGGCTGCTGTGCTGAGACTGCGTTGAGTAGGGTGTCCCTGGCAAACTGCTGGTCTGTGAGTAAGGTGCAGGCAGAGATATAATGTTGCCTTCATCCAAAGGTGGTGCTCTCAATGTCTGAGAGAGCTCAACACCAGCAGCTGTTTCCACTTCCAAAACAACTGACGACCTGCCAATCACACTGCCTGTTGCGGCTAAAGAGGTAGAAGGTCTGCACCAAAAAGCATGTGAGACTTGAGAGCTGGTAGGAAGCAAGTGTGATTGGGGTGACACCTCAGAGGACTGGAGTATTTGGGATGTTGATGAAGTTGAAGTGGAGGAGAGACCACTTGATGGAGCACTTGAGATCCATTCAAGCACCTGCTCTTTTTGTGCCTCATCTACATTTGGTAGCAATGGTCGTGTCCGTAAGAAAGGGATCATATCAGATTGTCCACGGAAAGAAGTAGACATCTTATTTTGGCTGGAAGATGGTCTTTCTTCAGCAGATGTTACTGTTGCTTTACCACCTACCCCACAGACACAAACTTTTTTTCCCTTTCCAACACTCCTGTTCCCCTTTCCACCAGCATATGGCCTTTTGCCACTCATTTTGTATGTGAACAAATTGGCAACTGTTTGTTGCAGTTAAAAATTGGCTACTACAGATGGAGAAGTCGATGTTATGATCCGGAATCATGGAAGACTGGAAGACCACCATAAATCATTGGTAAAAGGTGACAAGAGCATTGGCAACTAATCTGGCCGCCATCCCCTTACTAACCATCAACACTAGAAGTAGCCGAGGGGTGAACTAACATCCTGTGCACCGCGAACCCAGCCGGAGAAGCTAGCTATGCTAAAGGAAGGAAAGATGAATAACTCTCTGCCTCAGAAAATAGATAAAGAATAGCAAGCCCCCCACATTCAAAGACTGCGGTGATATAGGAAAACACAATACACAGATAGATGATAGGATTAGCAAAAGGTGAGGCCCTACTGACTAAATAGGACAGGACAGGAAAGGGACTGATGGTGGCCAGAGAAAAATCCTGCAAAAATCCAAATACCTCATAGTACAAAAAGGCCCTCAGATCACTAGATCTGAACTCCGTCCTATACCAGGCGCTCTTGTCATACCAATGAATAGAAAGCAGGAATCATTACAAATTCAAGAAGAAACAAACACATGGACATATAGGAGCAATACTCCTAACATAGCTGTAGGAAGCTTCCCAGCTAAGCAACTGAGAGGGAAGATCCCTGTATGCAAATAAACTGACAACAACCACAGCAAATGACAAACTCAGATAAGAGCCAAAAGAACCAAACAACAAATAAAGAGCAAAGCACTTATCTGAGGTAGATGTGGTCAGGAGCAGGATGAAGCAGGCTGGTGAACAAGGAACAACTGACATCCGGCATAGTCTGCTATCAGACCAGGGTTTAAATAAGCAGAGAGTTAGCAATGGAAACGCCCATTGCTCAACACACCTGGTCTCTGTCCAAACCATTCCTGGCCACAAGAGGGAGCCTCACAGCAGCCAAAGCATAACCGACATTCACAACAGGTGGGGTAGCTTTCTTGACAGCAGTGCTATGCCACTGACTATCACACACTGATACTATGCCCAAGGGATTGCCTGGATGAGCTGCAGTTAAAAATTGGCTACTACAGATGGAGAGGTGGGGTAGCTTTCTTGACAGCAGTGGTATGCCACTGACTATCACACACTGATACAATGCCCAAGGGATTGCCTGGACTAACTGCAGTTAAAAATTGGCTACTACAGATGGAGAGGTGGGGTAGCTTTCTTGACAGCAATGCTACGCCACTGACTATCAGACACTGATACTATGCCCAAGGGATTGCCTGGACTAGCTGCAGTTAAAAAATGGCTACTACAGATGGAGAGGTGGGGTAGCTTTCTTGACAGCAATGCTACGCCACTGACTATCACACACTGATATTATGCCCAAGGGATTGCCTGGACTAGCTCCAGTTAAAGATTGTCTAGCAGAAATGGAGAACTGGGCTGTGTTTGTGGAAAGCAGTGGTACGTCACTGACTATCACACACGCTGATACTATGTCCCAAACAATTGCCTGCACTCTTTGCAGTTACAAATTGTCTAGCAGAAATGGAGAACTGGGCTATGTTTGTGGAAAGCAGTGGTACGTCACTGACTATAACACACACTGATACTATGCCCCAACAATTGCCTGCACTTTTTGCAGTTACAAATTGTCTAGCAGAAATGGAGAACTGGGCTATGTTTGTGAAAAGCAGTGGTACGTCACTGAGTATCACACACGCTGATACTATGCCCCAAACAATTGCCTGCACTTTTTGCAGTTACAAATTGTCTAGCAGAAATGGAGAACTGGGCTATGTTTATAGAAAGCAGTGGTATGTTACTGACTATCACACATACTGATACTATGCCCCAAAGAATTGCCTGGACTACCTGCAGTTAAAAATTGGCTAGTGGAAATGGATATGTGGGGTAGCTTTCTTGACAGCAGTGGTATGTCACTGACTATCACACACGCTGATACTATGCCCCAAGGAATTGCCTGAGCTGATTTAGACAGATGCTGTGAAAAACTCTTGCACAGCGCTGGCACAGACCTGCCTAGCAAAAATGGCTATGAACTGCTCTAATCTAGCCCTGAAAAGGGCTGAAATTACAAGTAGTCTCTAATCCCTAAACCGATGTCTAGATTGCACTGTATAAGTGTATAGCGCCCACAGCAGCAGCGGGAGCTGTGACTGACACACACCCGCAGCACTGAGATAAATGCGGCAATAGGGAAAATGGCCGGGTCTTATAGGGCAAGGACATCTGACATGCACAGCCAAGAAACATGCCCTTGCTTGTCTGGCAAAAATCCACTTTGCTGTGTGTGTGTCTGTGATTGGCTGACAGCCTGGCCCGCCCCACTGGATGCGCGGTTAGGAAAAAAAAATGGCGATCGACATTCTTTCAGCACTCAGCAGCATTGATCTAAACCCTGTCCCCCCTGCACAGTATACGCTGAATTTTGATAATATTATTAACAGTGACTGACAGTATTACAGTGAAAAGCCAGCTAGTAACTAGCTACGCTTTTGGTGATCGAACCGTTATCGAACGGTAACTCGAACGGTCGAACGTTAAGCAAATCGTTCGAGTTCGTCGAACGACTCGAGCACCCCACAAAATCACTCGAATTTGAAATTGGCGAACGGTTCGATTCGAACACCGCTCATCTCTAGATACAAGTCACAAAATGGCCAAAAGTTATGTTATTTTTTATGTACACAGAGGATAGCTTATTTTGAAAAGTTACTTGAAAGTGTTACCATTTAAATGTATTTGTGTATGTTTAACATACCTAAATGTACTGCTGATTAGTCAGGGACCAGGGTCCAGGTAATGAAACCCCCATGAATCCCTCAAAACACCACTCTGATGGCCTTACCTCTGCAAGTAGAACTCAGTTCTTGCATGAGTGAGTACACAGAATGAATTATGAGCAAAATGGACAGTCTATAGGACTGTACACAGAATGGAGTACAGGCTCTATGTATTATTATATTAATAATAATAATAATAATATTATATACAATGATATCATATATCTTTAGATATTAATATTTGTGTTAATTTTTTTTTTTTCAATATTTCCAGGAAACTAAGGATAATTCCGATATCTTGCTTGGAGTTGATGCAAAGGGAGTTCATATTTACAGTAGAAATAACAAAATATCACCATTAAAGTCTTTCAAATGGGGTGACATCAGAAATATTTCCTATAATTCCAAAAAAGTAAGTGAACATATGTTACAATGTTTATACACTGCTCACAAAATGTTAGGGATATTTGTTTTTTGGGTGAAATTGCAGGATGATCCTAAAATTCACTCTGACCTTTTCGGGTGAACTTAATGGAACCTTATCTAAACTTTTGAATACACATGTGCAACTGTTCAATGTTGCTATACTTTTTTGTACAACTTGCTGTTCTCTAAGAAGGAGCTAAATGGTAAAATTCCCAACAGGTGTTTGATCCATGAATCGCCCAATACATTCCGGTGTTCAATGAGAATTGGTATTTAAATAGTTCAACGGTACCTCGCCATTTTGACACTTCAAAAAGGAGTTCTCAGACAGAACTGGCCAATGAGTTTAGAGTGTCACAGAGTGTCATCAGCAGGTTTCAACAGAGATACAGAGAGACTGGAAGAGTCACAGAAAGGCATAGAAGTAGACGTCCTTTGGCCAAATCCCACACAGATGACCACTTCATTGTAAGCAATGCCTCACACCTCCAGTCACATTTAAGGGAGGTGAGAGGTACCCAAGTGTCATGTCAGACCATTCAAAAAAGTTTACTACTCACTGATGAAAGTCGATTCACTCTGAGTAGAAATGGTAGTCACCAATGACATTGGCAGCATGAAGGAGAGTGCTATGTTTCAGCCACTTTTGCCACCAGACGAGCCTTTGGTGGTGGTGGTGTTACAGTGTGGGCAGGTGTGTCTAGCCAATACAGAACTGCCCTATACTGTGTAATGGTACAGTGACAAGACCCTATTGCTTGAATAACATCATTAATCCAGTCATTGTGCTTCTGCATGAACATCACAGGCCTAATTTCATCTTCATGGATGACAATGCTCCAGCTCATCAAAGCTGCATCTTTAGGGTACGGCTGCTGGAGACTGGGGTACCTTAAATGGAGTGGTCTGCACTTTCTCCAGACCTGAATCCCATAGAAAACATATGGGATCAGCTGAGTCACAATGTAGAAGCTTGTAACTTTGTACCCCATAGATCCAATAACCTGAGGACCGCCTTTCAAGAAAAGTGGGATTCAATGGCTCAGCAGACAATAACTCCCCATGTGAGCAGTATGAGACATTGTTGTCAAGCTGTAATTTATGTTCAAGGCCACATGACAAGTTATTGAAACATTTACATTTTTTGTTGGTGGTAGTATATCTACCACTGTTATTGGCTTTTGTTTCACTAAATTGTTTATGTTGAGGAAGTCACCATTACAAGCTTCTACTTAAATGCCCTATTTTCATGGTAAAATATCACCTTAGCATGAACCTTTTATGTTTTACATAAATTTCATCTGAAAGCCAAATATTCCTAACTTTTTGTGAGTAGTATAAATGGTATTGTACTACTGGTCACATAGATATTAGATGATTTTTAGGCAATGTGATCTATTTGGATAGTGAATAAAGCATTAACATAATATTAAGCCAGAATGATGTAATGATCAAAGCTAAGTTGTCTTTTTGTTTTCTTCTATCAGATAAAATCTCACAGGGTCCTATCATACGGAACACTATATTACAAGTTATAGAGTCTGGTCTCACAGCACATAGGTCTTATAACAAATATATTCATTATTATAATTCAATTTTCCTTTTTACATTTTCATCTGGTTGGTAGAGAGGAAAAGCTGTAATATAAAAAAATTTAATTATAATCAGAACTACTAAAAGTTGGGAGTACGCCAAGAATACATGACAACTGAAGCTTCTATACCAGACTTTCGTAAAAAGAATATTGTGCTATTTTCCTGGCAGTACTACTTTTCCCATAGACTGATATTCAGTCTGTATCCAGTGCATATAGGTAAACGTAAACTGTGGATGAAATATTGTTGATGTGGATGATTTATCATTTCAGCTGAAGTTTACTCCTGTTGATAAAAAAGCTGAAACTTTCAAATTCTATTCTAAAGAGCAAAATGTGAATAAACTGGTAAGTCAAAAGAGATTAACAACTGAAAGTTAATAACGCTATAACCCCATATTATGATGTTAAAGCAGATCAGTCATCAGCTTTCCGAATACTAACTGTATACATTATTAAATCCATTCAATGGACTGTGGTACTTGGTTAGAAAATCCATGTTATAAAATACTTTCCGAATTTTACTGCCATTCTGACTCTAGCTAAAGATTGAAAGCACTCATATGTCCAAATATATTCAGTCTCTGCCATCCCAGCCTAAGAGCTACAGCCTATATTGAGCAGTGGGAGATTTTGACACTAACAGGGAGGAGGTACATTGAGGAGCTGGCATTCAGACTGGATGAGTGGAGACTGTGTTTACACTTTCCAAAACAGATTATACTGTCATTCTGACGAATTTTCAACATTAGTACTTCATTTGCATCAAGTCTAAGGGATCAATTGAATAATGCAAGCAATTTGTATAGTGAAATTTGGTGACAGAATTTGGTAACAAACTATTCATTTTCTATGTCTTTGTGCAAATTAATTTAGAACAATCTAAGAAATTTACTACGAGAAGTTTATGGTCTTCTTAAAATTCCAAAATTTCAACTAATACCCAGAGCTGGCGAAACGTTGATTGGTGCTTTCACCAGTACCTGCTCTGGATGCCTCTCTCTGTGGTATACTCTATACTGCTGAATCCACACTACTAATAGGCTGGTCTTGTCTTTATTACTGATACTGAGTATTCAGTAGGGATTTTGTTCCAAAGCTACAGATAATTTAGCAAATTCTTCTAAGTCTAAGTACTTGAAAATGACAATTATAGTGCCACAGTAGTAACAATTCTGAAACCTTATGCAATGATCAACACAGAGAAAGCAGATTATTCTGTTTTTGCCTCGCATCAAGTTCCATATCCCACTCCTAAAGTGACATCTTGTCCTTAATATTCCAGACAACTGTGAGGGGCTTCATATAGGAGCTTCTTTGGAACGGCGGCATTTTCAAATGCTGAGCATTGGTTATTATGAGCTACCATAGCCTGAGATACTGAACAAGTATTCTTTATTAATCCATGCCTAACACCTCACAACCAGCCAGTGATCTGCAGCTATAAACTCTGACCTATACAATTTGACCAAATTTACTATAATTCAGCCGGTATTGATTTGGATTATCAGGACAGTGGATAGGAGATCCTTTTCTGTCATTACATTTTACTTGAATTGTATGATCTTTTCAGCATTATTTATTTTATAGAAGTAGCCAAAAGTGTTTTTCACAAACTTTGCTGCTTCAGATTTTTTTAAGGTTTTTCAGTCAGATGTTTCTATGGTTACTGAAGTACAATTATCAGCATTTCATACGTTTTTACACTTAAAATTTATCAATATTATACAAAAACTATTATATAAAGTGTTTCCCATTCATTTTCAAGACTTATGCAATTCACCCTCACATGCTGGATATCAGCTTTTGGGCCAAATCCTGACTGATGACAACCCATTCTTATAATCGGTGCTTAAAGTTTATCACAATTTCTGTGTTTTTGTTTCTTCACCTGCCTTTTGAGGATTAACTATTAACTCTATTTGATCGAGATCTGTGGAGTTTCCAGGCCATGGTCCCAATATTTACAAGTTTTGATCACCAAGACTTTTATCACTTTTCCAGCATGAAGAAGCACTATGTAACAAGACAAATCATAGTTCATCCCTATATTGCTCCTAGATCGTTGAGAGAAGTTGGTCTTTGAGGATGTTGAGATCCCATTCTTTATTCATGGCAGCATTCTTAGACAAAATTGCGAGTGAGCCCACTCCTATGGATGGAAAAGAACCACCCATATTAATGGACTCAGGATTAGGGTTCAGTGAGCATTACAATGCTCGGGTGCTTGGTACTCGTAACAAACAGTTACACGATCAAACGGGTTTGACTCATGTACCGAGTATAATGGAAGTCAATGGGGGAGCCCCAGCATTTTTCTGGAAGACTTAATGTAAAAATGTTCGAGTTTCCCATTAACTTCCATTATACTCGGTACACGAGTTAAGCCTGTTTGAGCATCCAACTGCTCATTGCAAGTACAGAGCACTCAAGCATGGTTGTGCTCGCTCATCACTACCTAGGATTCATTACTATTAGCATGCCATAGGACACATGGTAGTGTAGACTTCTCTAGACAATCATTTTTCCAGATATTTAAAGCAGTCTCAAGAATGCTTCATCAGAGGAAATAACTCTACTTCAATCATCTAACATACAATCATTGTACTTCCGTCAGAATGTCAGTTTGACCTTGATGTTTTTCTTTATGCTGAACTTCTTAACATCAAGCCAACCTCCAAAAGCCTTCAGCTCACAGTGCGTGCAGATGCACTGACACCTGCCTGCTGCCATTCCAGAGCTAGCTCTGCACTGGTGTTAAACCAATCCAGTAGCTGAATCGTCTTTAGGAGATAGCCTGAATAAAGAATGGTATGTAAGTATCCTCCAAAAGCAACTTCTTCCAATGATCCAGGACCAATTTGTTAATGAAGTACTGTCTCTAGCATGATGGAGCACTATGTCACAAGGCAAAAGTAATAACTAAGTGGCTTGGTGAACAAAGCATACAATTTTTGAGTCCATGGCAAAGAAACTTACCAGATCTCAATCCCATTGAGAACCTATAGTCGATCCTCAAAAAGCAGGTGAACAAATAAAACCACAGAAATTGTGATAAACTCCAAGAACTGATTAGACAAGAATAGTTTACAATTAGTCAGGATTTGACAATTAGTCAGGATTTGACTGAGAAGCTGATTCCAGCATGTCACGGCGAATTGCAGAAGTCTCAATAAATAGTGGTTAACACTGTAATTATTGAATCTTTACATAAGCTTGATAAAAGCTTAAAAACCGATAAAATGCTTTTAGTTGTATTTCAGTCGCCATAGAAACATCTGACTAAATTATCTAAAAACGCTGAAGCAGCAAACTTTGTAAAAACCAAAATATGCATCAGTCTCAAAGGTTTTGGCCATAACAATATTATGTAATTACTAAAAATATGTCACCTATTATCATGAATATTTAGATCTTGCATCTCTGCATTGAAAACCACAATTTATTCTTAACAAAAAGGAAGGTGGATTCAATAGAGATTCAACAAATAAAAATGCAAGCCAAAGAAGAAAAAGCCAGGAAAAAGGTAATATAAGTGGATAAGTTATCTATCTATCTATCTATCTATCTATCTATCTATCTATCTATCTATCTATCTATCTATCTATCTCTCTATCTCTCTCTCTATCTCTCTATCTCTCTATCTATCTCTATCTCTCTCTCATTTTTCTGTTAGCATTAACTCCTAATGATACAAAATTCATATAATTATTAGAAACTAACAGACTCTGCTTTATCAGAAAGAGCATCAGAGACTGGTTCTGGAGAAACAGCTAAGGGAAGAAGCAGAAAGAGGTAAAGAAGATCTTGAGAGAAGACTGTTTCAGGTGGAAGAGGAGGCAAGGCAGGCCAATGATGCTTTGGTATGTATGCTTCTCCGGGTGTTAGTAGTTAAAAGGTTCCATTTTCATTCCAAGGGATAGTGGAATTGGCAATTGAATAAGTGATGAATCTTGAATGGTGGTGGTTTTATTGCCCATAGGCTATGGGGCTCCATTCCAAGATTTGCTAAAGTGTCTGATGCTTACTTGTTCACCCCCATAAAAGACCATCCTAATGTATTCTGCATAAGTATGACTGACTTCTTTTGTTTTCTGTTTCATAGCTCCGATCTAATGAAGCAGCTGAGTTACTAGCAGAAAAGGTACAGATTGCAGAGGATGAAGCAAAGCTTCTAGCTCAGGACGCAGTGGAAGCCAGGCATGAACTCCAACGCCTTGAGTTGGCAGTGCTCAAAAGTAAGGATGAGATGCGGATGATGGAGAAAAAGATGAGAGAATGTGATATGATCACCAAGAAACTACTCCAGGACTCTGGCAGAAGGTACCTCCTTAGTGGTTTTAAGTCCTCATGACATGGGTACAAGCTGGCTAAATAGTTATGGGCATATGCTAATTTCTTGTACTTGATAAATTCTTGAACATGTTATTCAAAGTCATTTTCTTCATTTATATGTAAGTTTCCAAATATCCTAGATCCAGATTTTTTAAATTTACCTTTCATGCACCTCCAGTCTTGGGCCATCTAAGTTTCCACAATTCACTGCATTCTAATATAAGAGGAGCAGAATTCTGAATTTAGTTTTTTTTTTTTTAAACATCTTTTTATTGAATTTTAACCGAATTTCTTTTACAATCTGCTCTTATACAAAGAGCATTTCATTGATGACATTATAATCAAAACAGTCCCGCCCACCCCTCCCCCCGCTCTGCGTGCGACCAGAAGCAACTTAAAATGGTAACTTATGTAATTGGTATGTGTCCATTGAGCAGTTCAAGAAGGTACCAAGAGGTCTGTCCAAACTGAGATTTAAGTCTATCCTTAAGCACTGTAGCCAAGTTAGGTATAAATAAAGACCATGTTTCAAAGAAACGCTTAGTCAGCTTCTCCTTATTCGACAGTGCATCCAGCCAGTCCATTTTGAATATGAACATTAGTTTTGTTTGGATAAACGCTAGAGAGGGTGCTTCAGGATTTACCCAGAGATGTAGGATACTTTTCCTAGTGACCGAGGCCCAAATAGTTAACATTGCCCTGGTACCTCTCGGAAGACTTTGTTGAGCCTCCTCCAACATGTTAAAAATCGCCCACTGTGGTGTCAGAGCAAACTGAATATTGTATGTGTTTTGTAAGACTGAGTGAACGCTTCTACATACTCCCTGTATCTGAACACAGTCCCATAAGTGGTGAAACAGGTCAGTGTCTCTTATGCCACATTTAGAACAAGAGTATAAGGCATTTGTGTCCATTTTTGATTGAATTTTTGGAGTAATATATGCTATATGTAGAATCATCAAGGCCATATCTGTGCAGCTACTGGACGACAGAAATTTACGTTGCAACAGCGTGGCTTGTAAAAAATCCTTTACCTCGAACTCTGGCATGTCTACCTTCCATTTTGCTGGACCTGTTGTTTTCCCCTCCCATGTCCAAACTGTACGCAACATTGAATAAACCTGACTAGTCGAGGACGCCTGGCTTCTTGCCCTCCTAAGAAAGTTATCCACACTTCCTCCAAGATCTCCCTTTGGCTTGTCAACAAGATATTTTTGTGCCAAGCTACGCGCCTGAAGAAAAAGAAAAGGCTGACCCACAAAAGCTGGAAATCGGTGTGCCGCCTTTTCGTAAGAAAGCAACGACCAATCAGGCTCCATTAGATCTGCAGCATAAGCACAACCCTGCATTGACAATGTTTCATAAATCCTCGGAGGGCGACCCTGGAGGAATCTCGGATTTCCAACAAAGGGTTGAAATGGGGAACTTGAAGTGTTAATTTTACCAAGTTTCCTCACCTTCCTCCACGTTTGTATAGTATGCCATAGTGTTGGATGATCCCTAACCTCACTCGGTATTTCCTCGTTCCCTAAATGCAGCAATGCTGTTAACGAGACTTGTGAACATAGCTGTTGTTCCAATTGTACATTGGCAAAGTGAGATACTCCTCACACCCAGTCCACCACATATCTAAAATTTGCTGCTAGATTATATCTGCCCAGATCTGGAAGATTTATGCCCCCTGCCCCTTTTGGTAATTGAAGCTTGATTAAGCTGATCCTAGTACGCCCCTTGTGCCCCCAAATGAATTTTCCAAAGGATGAATTTAGTAGCTTAATATCTGATTTGCGTAGAAGCAACGGGAGAGTCTGAAATAAGAACATTATTTTGGGGAATGCTACCATTTTAATTAAGTGACATCGGCCCGAAAAGGATATTTTCAGATGTTTCCAAGATTGGAGTAGATGTATTAATGAATTTATAAGAGGCTTATAATTAATTTGATATAGTAACAAGGGGTTTGCTGGGAGCTGAATCCCCAAATATTTAATGGACCTGGTACACCACTGGAAGGGAAATAAGTTGTTATCAATTTTACCCGATTTGTACATTGCCAATGCCTCAGTTTTTTTGTAATTTACCCTGAATCCTGAGGCCTTTCCAAAATTATTCAATGTGTTCATTATCTCTGGAATCGCTTGAGAGGGATTGGCAATAAACAATAAAATATCATCGGCAAAAGCCAAAAGTTTAATTGTTGTCCCACCGACTCTCATGCCCTGAAATATTGCTAAATTATGTAGGGTCCTCAACATTGGGTCCAGAGCCAAATTAAACAATAAAGGTGACAAGGGACACCCCTGCCTCGTTCCCCTCTGTACCTCAAATGGCTCAGAGAATGTATTATTTATAGATAGTTTGGATTTGGGTTCTGTGTATATCATCTTGACTGCTTCGCAAAACCAGGATCCACCTGGCGACATGCCAAAAGATTATGTAAATAGGCCCAAGAGACCCTGTCAAAGGACTTGTCCGCATCAAGGCTAACTACTATATGTTTGGTACATCTATGCTTCCTGCTATAAGAGATAGCCCCAATAGCCGTCCTGATGTTATAGGTGATGGATTTCCCGTGCACGAATCCCGTTTGGAAGGGCAGAATAAGATCTGGAATCACTTGTTGTAATCTACCAGCTAGTATTTTAGTAAAGATTTTAAAATCAGAGTTGAGTAATGAGATGGGTCTGTATCCCTCTACCTGTAGTGGGTCTTTTCCTGGCTTAGGTAAAACTATAATGTTTGCCTCATTGAACCTGTCGGGAATTATTCTATCTGTGACTATCTTATTATACACTGCACATAGATGAGGACCGATAGAGGCTCCCAAGATCTTATAATATTCGTTACTAAATCCGTCGGGCCCTGGGCTTTTGGCTAGTTTAAGAGTGCCATTAGTTTTTACTATTTCACTATTTCTGAAATATTTATAGGGGCGTTTAGTACTACTCTTTGTTCCTCTGTCAAGATGGGCGCTACGGTACCATGGATAAAATCAGCTTCCCCGTCAACCTCCCTCGGTTCCGCCTCATACAGCGAGCCAAAGAATGCCCTGAACTCCTCCACTATTTCCTCATCTTTTGTTACCATGGTACCATCTTTCTTTTTAATTTTGTGGATTCTAGTGGTGGTTCTAAAGGGTTTGGTTAAAGAAGCTAGTAATTTCCCAGGTTTGTTGCCCCATTTAAAGTATTTATGTTTCTGGTAGTCCAGGTTACTAAGTGCCATCTCATGGGCCAAGGTGTCCACCGCCTCCTTGGCCTCTAAGAAATGTTGTTTTGTCGCATCCGTGTTGTTATTTTTAAAATCTTTATATGCCTGCGTGAGAAGTTTTTGTGCTGATATAGTTTGTTCCAGGAGCTTTTTTCTCTTATGGCTGACATATGATATTATCTGACCTCTTACTACTGCCTTGGAGGCAGCCCAATACAAACCAGCGTCCCCACTATGCTCGTGATTATCCTTCTCATAAAGGCTCCAGTAGTTTTGTAAAGAAGCTTTGAAATCCTCAGATTGATATAAATATGAAGGAAACCTCCACCTTCTTTCCCGTAGTATTGTGGTAGATAATAACAAATTAAAAGTAACCGGTGCATGATCCGAAATACAGATGTCTAGGATGTTGGAGGAAAGTAAATGTGGCATCAGTGCTGGGCTTAGTAGCCAATAGTCAATCCGTGTATGTAAGTCATGGACATGTGAATAAAATGTATAGTCTTTATCTATTGGGTGCTGCATGCGCCATGTGTCTATTAGTCCCAATTGATTGACGAGATATTGCAAACCACTATGGAGCGCCAATAGAGGAGATGGCTGGGGACTTGACCTGTCTAAAATTCCATCATGAGCCTCATTGAAATCTCCGCCTACAATTAAATTAGTCATATCCCAACCTGTGATACTTTCAATCAATCTGGCTCTGAACTGTGGATCAGGAATATTTGGTGCATATATGTTTGCTAAGTTATAGATAGTGCCCTCTATCTTCACTTTCACCAAAATAATCTCCCCATAGGGTCCTCTGAAACCTCCAGAACTTCATGACTTATATGCTTATTGATCAATATAGCTACCCCTCTTTGTTTTCTCGTAAATGACGCTTCTGCACATACGGCATATTTTCTGCTGTGAAGAAATGGGTGATTGGCCTTCATCCAGTGTGTTTCCTGTAAGAAGACAATATGGCAATTTAAACGATGTAGATAATTTAAAACTTTTTTCCTCTTAATAGGAGAGTTTAACCCGTTAACATTCCAGGAGCACCAATACAGCGATTTAATCGTGGACACATTTGTGCTCTCTGTGTTAGTCATTTATCCTATTCCAGAAGGAGGAATTAATTGTAAAATTATAAACAACCTATTTGGGTTCCCTCGTCCATCCCAGCGAGTTAACGCGACAACCCATATGAGAGCTAAACTAAAGGTACGCACGCAGAGCCCCCTAACCCCTTCCCATCTAAACAAAAACCTTAATCTAATGGCAATGTCACCTGCCTCTCTGGCAGTCCTGACACTGAAAAAAAAAGGAAGAACAGAATGAACATCAGAACTGTAGCACAGTGACGTCTCCGATTTAAGTGTCTGTGTTGACTGCTGGCGAAGCTCCATTTTCCTGAAGAAGGTAATTTAAAGCCAACTTAGGATCTTCAAAAGTCCAATTCTTTCCCCCTGTAGTGAAGCATAGAACAGCAGGATACAGTAGACTGAAGCGAATATTTTTTTCCGCCAATAGTTTGCATGCTGGATTGAAGGCTTTGCGTCTTTTTGTCAAGGCTGCTGAGTAATCTTGGAACAAAAGCAGTTTAGAGTTATTGTAGGTAAGTGAACGATTTTTTTCTAAATGCTGTCAGCAATCTGATCTTGTCTTGGAAGTCCAGGACCTTAAAAATTACTTGTCTGGGTCTGACCTCTCCATCATTTCGAGGTGGGCCCACTCTGTGGGCCCTTTCAATAGCAATTGGCCCCGACTTTAGATCCAATTTCAAAGCTCCTGGTAGCCATTCTGAAGTGAGTTTCAGTAGATCAGCTTGCCGAACCGATTCAGGGACGCCCACCAACCTTAAATTATTGCGTCTGGACCTGTTTTCAAGATCATCTACCTTGTCCAGCAATACAGCAATGTCCTTATTCCTGCTCTCCAGCATCTCTGAAATTTCCTTTACAGAGTCCTCCATGTCAGAGACCCTCTGCTCCACATCTGTTAGCCTTGAACCCTGGGCATTAACTTGGGTGACTATAATGTCTAATGAAGACTGGAAGGCTGCCAGCCGCCCATCAATCACCGGCATCAAGAGATCCGTGATGGCCTTAGCAGTGTCCTGGGGTGGGTCTGTAGTTGCCTCAGGGGAAGCCTCTGGTGATGGGGGTGCATTTTGGTTTCATCTTTGCGGTCTAATTCCTTTACTTGGTTGTGTGGCATTGCTCTTACCCACAAATTTATCCATAGTAAGAACTGTAAATATGGAGCTTCTTTAGAGACTGTGGTGACGTCACAATAACATAAGCTTAATTACATCTGTGTGGTAAACTTGGCTGTTTCACAATTATTTCCACGCTGTGTATGAGAGTGTATAGATGTTACTTGAAAAAGACCAGTCAGAAGGGCAGGAGGCAGGCCAGATGACTGATCCCACTTCTTTTTGTTTTTCACCCTCTTCTATACTGTCAGTGCTGGTGAAGTAGGGGTTAATCAAGTTGAGCTGTGATGCACTTCGGGCTTATCTGCCTCTGTTTACTGTTGCAGATTACAGGCATTGTGCAGCAGCCATTTAAGATGAGACCTGCAGGGATGTATCTGCCCCCTTCACAGCCCCCTGTTTATCTCCTGACCTGCTCTCACAGCCGAATGTCTCCAGGGGCTCTCAGCTCCCTCCTCACTCACAGTATCTCAGGCGGTGGGCCTGTCCACGGAGCTCTGTGTGACAGGTAAACACAGCGTGCAGTCCTGTTTGCTGAGCTTGCTGCTGCTCGGTGTTTCACTATTTCTTCTGTGGCAGGGAGGGGAGTGTGTGAGAGTTCACTGAAAACTATGGCTGCCGCTAGAAGCACTTCAGTTCCCTTCCCTGTCTCCTTCTGGATGTTAGTGCCCGATATTTAACCCCTCTCTTACCAGGTCCCGGGTGCTTTCCGTTTGCAGTGGCACATCTGCAGGGGGAGCAGGGAGGATGGGCAGCGTTCCTCTGTGCAGCACAGCCCACAGCCTGCAGCCTGGTGCTTTGTGTCAGAGCACTCCTTTCTTTGTGGTGCAGCATACACCTTTCACCTCCGGAGTATTAGGAGAGCCGGGCCTGATGTGCGCCCCTTGTCCTGGCCTTATCCCTGCAGCCTTGAGATGTTAGGATGGGCCTGGATAACGTTTTTGGCCTAGGCTGCTGCAGGAGCTCATGATAAAAGCAGCTACCTCGTAGCTCCGCCTCCCGGAAGCCCTAAATTTAGTTTTTGACAAATATCATGGAAAATAAACTGGGAACTAGTAAAAGTGTTTGGAAATTCAACTATATATGCACATTTTACCTGTAGCATAATGTTATAATGTTTTTAACTTTTCCAAAAAAACAATGACTTAAAGCTGGCTATACCTATATCAAATTGCACGGCTAATTCTCTTGGGAAATGCAAGCTCATATCAGCAGTGTGCATTTTTACTGCCGTTAGTAAAGAGGGATAAGCTGCTGCCAGACACATCTGGAACTGAATATCTGGGTGGATTGAAGAATTATGTTAAAAGTTAACCTGCCCAGTCCAAATTCCACCTGATGACAGATACAGGGAAATATAATGAATGCCCCAAAACACATTGGCATGGGTCTATCTTCTCTTGCCTATAATAATCAGCTGTTATGATTGGGGGAAAAAGGGAGGCTTAAAATATGGCTACACACTGATTTTTTTTAAATTAAACATGATTTTATTAATTAAAATGGTAAAACATACTAATTATAACGCTGTATATTTCTTAATGTCATAATGATACTAACATATTATTCTTAAGGCCCTCATACATATTAGACTTGTTGGCTGAACCCAGCGATATCGATGGGTTCGGCCGATGGTCTAATCTATATAGTAGTGCTGGTTGACTGATGGTCAGGAGAAATGTTGATTGGACAAGTCCAGTTTCGGACTGCTGATGGCATTGTTCTTGCTGAGATAAGCCTCTAGATGATGTGTCAGTCGGCAGCTTTCTCACAATGCACACAGGAACACTTAGCGCAGGAACACTTAGCGGAGTGAGATGGCTGTCAGCTGAACAATTGGCTGAAACATTGTCAGTCTGACAGACATCTAGTGTGTATGGCCAGCCTAACTACAACTTTAACAATGTGTTAAAAAAAATACATAAAGCATAAAATAATTTACCTTGTATGAGCATACAAAGCTAACGAGGCTTGTGTATCGCACCGCGCTCGGCTACAGCCGAGCCGCTCGGGTCCGGGCTCGTTTGGGGGGTGGCTCGAGCGCCTCTGGACCCGGGGGTCACGTCGCTCTGCAAGGGGCAAGGGGTTGCTGGCGATCTCGATGGGGGTGGTTAGGTAGGTGTACGGCCGAAGCCGTGTTTGGGTTCGTGACACCACCCACGGGACGTGGTGAAGGTGTAGACACCACCGCTGCAGTTACGGGGGCACCCGGTGGAGATGGTCGTGCAGCAAGATGTTAACCCCTCAGTGGGCAGGGATGGTGGCCCCGGCACCCGCTTGGGGAGAGTAGTGGCTGGGCGGTGCAGGGCGGCGCGTGGCCGGGTGGCACTGTTGTACTCACAATTACTGATACACACAAGTCTCTGACAAACAAAGTTGATGGTGGTCGGTGCCCACAGCCGGCTGCGTCTTGTCCCCCACCCGGGTTAGTGGTTTTGGCCTTTTTCCTACACCTTGTGATGTTTGTGTAGACTGCCTGTGCCTCAGCAACGGGAGTCCGCTCCCCGGCTGTGTATGTGTCGGTGGAGTCCGTTTGCCCGCAGGCGCTGGCCCGTGGGATCTCTCTGCCTGTGCGGTGGCTTTCTATCCCCCTCGGTGGGCTTTTGCCTTCTGTCGGGACTTGGGATAGGAAAGGACCTAAGGTCCAGACCTCAATCAGTAAATTCGACGTGGTCCAGTGGCTTCTGGGCCTCGTTCTGGGTCTGAGTACCCCCCTGGTGCTCTGGTTTCAAGTCGGTTACCCGGTTCGGTACCGGCGGGTCACTACCCTGTCCCGGTCCCTTATGGTTCCACCTGGCTGTCTTCCCAGATCCTGCAGGCCAGGCCACCGCCTGCCTCCTAGTCAAGGTACCAGGGCTACGACCCTGGCACCTGTCAGTTTTCCGCTGCAGACCTGGGCACAGGTCTGCTGCACTCTACTCAACTCTACACTACAAACTGACCACTCATGACTGACCACTGTTTCTCCTGCCTCAGGCCCTCTGAACTCCTCGGTGGGCGTGGCCAACCACCTGGCTCCGCCCCCTGGTGTGTCCATTAAGCCCTGAGGGAGGTGACTAGGTTTTAAAAGGTTGGCTGCTGTTACCTTTTTAAGGGGACAGGTGTTATGCGGGGCCTATCTGTGACTACCTGGTTAGTCCAGGGCGTCACATTCTCCCTTGGTTAATCACAGACCGTCCGCGGGCTGTCCGACCACCACCGTTTATGTAAACTGAAAAAGATAAAAAGGGAAAACACATACAATTATAATAACATTATTTACATTTTTCAAGTATATGTTAAGTTTCTTGCCTTTCGGGAGGCATTTTGCTTAAACTGTTGCTAACGGGTAAAGAAAAAACATTTTTATTCAACGGGAACGGGACCGGGTCCTTTCCGTCACCCACCCAAGCAAACCTAGATTTTGGTGCCACTGCTAAGCAATGGTGCGCACCCCTTTTCCCTAGTCCAGTAAACAGGAATGGGTCCGGGTATTGCCCAAACGGGCCAGGTACAAAGTTCTATACCCGACAGTCTCTCCAGAGGCCCCACGTTCAGGGGACCCCTGACCCGGAGGATTGTCACCAGTTGCAATGGCGACAGGGCCTCAGCCATCACATTGCCGCAGGCCCTTCCTCCAGCCTGCCTCTCCGGAGGCTGTGGGACCAGAAAGGGTGGTCCGGGACTTATTTACAAACCCAATAGTTTTTGTGTGGCTTGCAAGTTCTCGGCCTTGTTCATGGGTTAAGCGGGGAAATCAACAAAGTCCCAACGGGGACGGGCAGTATGGTCCCAACGGGGACTTCAACATGGTAGCTGGGATCTGCTACCTTTAACACTGGTGCTCTTCATATTCTTCCTCCAGCACCACATCAGGACTGTATGGCGGGGGAGGGGACTGAGTGTGCCTCCGGGCACTGTTGCTCATCCTTCTCTTCACACTGAGGGCGAACCAGCCCCTCTCCCCGCAATGCCGGGTGTAGGTGACGAGCTCACCGGGCTTCAGGTCACAATCCGGGTGACCCAATGGGAGGTGAGGGTTAGCGTCCCGCCGGGAGACGAAGATTTCGGCCTCCAGGCCCAGTTCAAAGATGAACCCCCATCCTCGCCGGGGGTCAAACTGCCGGACCTGGCCCTCGTAGGTCGGGCCCTGTACTCGGTAGGTGGCACTCCGGAGGTTTTCTTTCTCCCGGATGGTACGGGCCAGCACCTCGGCCTTCTGTCTCTCCCGGGCCGCTATTTCCAGGCCCAACTGGTTCTGCTGCCGCTCCCAATATGGAGCGTCTGCCTGCTCCCTTTGCGCGGGGGTTGGGCTCAGCCGGAGCTCCCCCATGCCGGCTACGACCGGCACCATTTGGATTGGGGAACCCCGCTGTGTTGCGGCCTGCTGTGCGGCCACTACCCTGTCCCGGTCCCTTACGGTTCCACCTGGCCATCTTCCTGGCTCCTGCAGGCCTGGCCACCGCCTGCCTCCTAGTCAAGGTACCAGGGCTATGACCCTGGCACCTGTCAGTTTTCTGCTGCAGACCTGGGAACAGGTCTGCTGCACTCTACTCCACTCCACACTACAAACTGACCACTCACGACTGACGACTGTTTCTCCTGCATCAGGCTCTCTGAACTCCTCGGTGGGCATGGCCAACCACCTGGCTCCACCCCCTGTTGTGTCCATTAAGCCCTGAGGGAGGTGACTAGGTTTTAAAAGGTTGGCTGCTGTTACCTTTTTAGGGGGACAGGTGTTATGCGGGGCCTATCTGTGACTACCTGGCTAGTCCAGGGCATCACACTTGCAAAAGTAAAACTTAGCTTCAGCATTCAGGACAAGGTTTTTTGTGTGCAACCAAGAAATTAAAAGAAAGTGTTGTGGTCTCAACGTCTGTTCAGATGAGTTTCTGATTGAATTGAGCAAACTTTTCATACCCTTTTGGATTATAATTTCCTTATGACAAATCACCAGGATTCTAGAAGTTTCAACCACTTAATCCCCTTAGTCAGGAGGTGTGTGCATACCATGTCAGATTTTGAGACTACTCCTAAAGAGCTTTGTTTTGCAGACACATTTTAGCATCTTAATAATCATAAATCATGCATAATCTGTCTTATAAGTTTGGTGCACAACAGGTCTATTTATGGTACTGTTTCCTATAGAATTCTGAGATATTTGGCTTTGTAAGGTTAAGTTACCATAATGAATATTTGATGCGTTTTTGACTCTTCGTATTTTAAGTAGACAAAAAAATCCCCCGTAACATCTTAGGCTACGTTTCCACGATCAGGAGACACTGCGTTCTAGATGCAGTGTGATTCCTCTTGCAGAGACGCTAGTGCTCGCCACAGGAGAACACAGCGTCCGTGCCCGCGATCATAATTCTGGGTGCAGTGTATTTTCACTGTGTTCTCCAGCTGAGAACAATCACATCTTCGCAAACATACATTGACATGCTGCGGCTGCATAGAAAAGAAGCACAGTGGGCATGGGATTTCTATTAATCCCATCCACTGTGCTTGTACTGTACATGCAGAGTCGAAACCGCTGCTGCTATTCCTTATCGTGGGACCGTACCTTTCCAGCAAAGCATGGAAACCTCTTGGCCACTGTGCTTATTTTACACAGTATAAACTGATCTGTGTTGTTTTTTTTTTTTTTTTTAACATCTTAAGCATGTCAGTTCCTCTTGCAGTACATGTGCATTTTATTTGCAAAATCTCCCTATATGCTTAAAGAAAATCTACAGGTAAATAACATTTATGTCTTTTTAGTGCAGTTTCGCAGTGGAAATCCATAAAAATGCGCATTATGCACATATGACTGTATCAATAAAATTTTATCAAAGCTATGTAATGGCCAGTTTCCAAAACAGTTTCATTTAAAACATGACATATAAAAAAAAGAAAAATACAGTACAAAAAAATGCGATTAAAACATACTGAAAATCCCTTTAAAAAATTAAAGTGACCTAATTTAGAAATGCTGCAGAAACTTTTCAATATCAGTCATCAAATATTCAGTGTGGAATTTAGCCTAAATTGTTTTAAATGTATCAGTTTTGCCTAAACGTTTCCTTTAAATAGGCAAATGTCTTTACATGAGGCATCACTCATTTTCACAGGCTTATTTTTTATCATCTACTGTACATATAATTATATCCTTTGGCTACAGCAAAAAAAAAAAAAATATTTATAGGTTGTGGCAGCCTTGTGTATTCACCCAAAACATTTATATTCCATTTTCTTTCATTTGATCATTCTTAATCTTGTTTTATTGACAGAGCTAAGGAAGCGGAGTTGTTGGAGCAGGACTTACAGAAAGCCAGAGAAGCTGAACAGATCGCAAAGCAAAGGCTCTTAGAACTGGGCACAAATTGCCAACCTGTAAGTAGACATGGTATTATTATCTTGGCATAAATGGAGGTTGTAGACTACCAGGAGAGATCTACAAGGTGATGAGAGTTAGGCCCTGTGCGCACTTGCTGGTTTTTGCCTCGGATTTCCTGCGGTTTTGCTGCATGTTTCGCTGCATGTTATGTTCATAACATCTCTGCAGTGAATCACCAGCAAAACCTATGGGAAGAAAAAATGCTGTGCGCACTATGCGGATTTTGACAGCTGCATGTTTTGCTGCAGGATTACCGCAGCAAAAACAATTGCATGTCACTTCTTTTCCGCACGTCGCTGCGGGATTTCACTCCATTGACTGCAATGTAATCGTGAAATCCCACAGGGAATAATGCAGGCAGCAAATTCTGTGCGGTTCATTGCGTTTTCCTGCGTTATTCCCTCCGTTATTTCACGGTTTACCTGCGGTAATGTTCATCGCTGCCTGTGGTTTGCAGGGAAGTGATGTCATTATGACAGGAAGAGGAAGCGGAGCAGAGAGTAAACACAGATCAGACACAGACATAGAACACACACATCACACTCACACACAGACATATAGAATACACATAGAAAGCAAACGGAAATATAGAAAAAAAAACACCTGGGCTCCGCTGTATTTTTACCGTCCAGCCGAGGTAAGCACACAGCGGCGGCCCGGTATTCTCAGGCTGGGGAGGACGGGGGGCAGGGTTAATGCTCCCCCCCTCCTGCAGCCAAGAATATCAGCCCGCAGCTGCCCCGGGACTGTCGCATCCATTATGCGGAAGTACCAAAGTGTCCCCAGCTCTTCCTGTTGCCGTGATGCGGTGGCAGACAGGGTAATAAGGAGTTAATGGCGGCGGATCGCCGCCACTAAGTCCAGGCTTGATCATGGCAGAATCTATGAGACAGCTGACATGATCAACCCGTAAGTAAAGTGAAAAAACACACACACCGAAAAATCCTTTATTTTAAATAAAACACCAAAAAATCCTTTATTTTAAATAAAACACAAATAAGCCTCCTCATTCACCCTTTTATTAACCCCTCCCAAACACACAGCTCCGGCGTAATCCACATTCTGCGATGCTTGCATCCAGCCGTGACTGACACTGACACACTGCTGAATGCAGCCTCGCAGCGAGACAGCAGAGGTAACCACAGGGCATTTCCCACGGCTGGTAATGTGAACAACACATTACCGCTCGGGAGAAATGCAGCGATCTGTCCTCTATCTGTCTATCCCTCTATCTATCCCTCTATCTATTCTTCTATCTATTTGTCTATTTATCTATCTCAGAAGGAAATGATTTTTTTGTCTTTCAATGTGCTTTATTGCATTGAATGCAATAAAACACATGTACCAACCCGCACGCGGCAAAACCACGGCAATACCGCGAACAATACCGCGGTAAAACCGCAGCAAACCGCATGCGGTTTTCGGGTGCGGTTTGCCGCGTTTTTTTACCGCGGGTGCGGTAATTATTATTATTATTATTATTATTTATTATTATAGCGCCATTTATTCCATGGCGCTTTACAAGTGAAAGAGGGTATACGTACAACAATCATTAACAGTACAAGACAGACTGGTATAGGAGGAGAGAGAACCCTGCCCGCGAGGGCTCACAGTCTACAGGGAATGGGTGATGGTACAATAGGTGAGGACAGAGCTGGTTGCGCAGTGGTCTACTGGGCTGAGGGCTATTGTAGGTTGTAGGCTTGTTGGAAGAGGTGGGTCTTGAGGTTCCTCTTGAAGCTTTCCACGGTAGGGGAGAGTCTGATGTGCTGAGGTAGAGCGTTCCAGAGTATGGGGGATGCACGGGAGAAATCTTGTACACGATTGTGGGAAGAGGAGATAAGAGAGGAGCAGAGAAGGAGATCTTGTGAGGATCTAAGGTTGCGTGCAGGTAGGTACTGGGAGACTAGGTCACAGATGTAGGGAGGAGACAGGTTGTGCATGGCTTTGTATGTCATGGTTAATGTTTTGAACTGGAGTCGTTGGGCGATGGGAAGCCAGTGAAGGGATTGGCAGAGTGGCGAGGCTGGGGAGTAGCGAGGGGAGAGGTGGATTAAGCGGGCTGCAGAGTTTAGGATAGATTGGAGGGGTGCAAGAGTGTTGGAAGGGAGGCCAGAGAGCAGGAGGTTGCAGTAGTTGAGGCGGGAGATGATGAGGGCATGCACTAATGTTTTTGCAGATTCTTGGTTAAGAAAAGCACGGATCCGGGAGATATTTTTGAGTTGTAATCGGCATGAGGTGAAGAGGGCTTGGATGTGTGGCTTGAAGGATAGAGCAGAGTCGAGGGTCACTCCAAGGCAACGAGCTTGTGAGACTGGGGTGAGTGAGCAACCATCAAGTTTGATGGAAAGGCTTGTTGGAGGAGATGAGTGAGGAGGAGGAAAGACAATGAACTCTGTTTTGTCCATGTTAAGTTTTAGGAATCGTGCAGAGAAGAAGGATGAAATAGCAGACAAACATTGTGGTATTTTGGTAATCTTTCAGACCCTGCGGAATTTTCTTAAGAAAATTCCGTTTTCCAGTGCGCACAGGGCCTTAAGTAGGTATTTTCTGTTAACAATTATCCTGGTATTTCCATCATGATATTGCTTGTAAATTTCTCATTATTATACTAAGAAAAAATCATGTATTATTTTTATTATTTTAGCTGTCCGCAAAAGTTCTTCCACAAGATACTTCAGAAAATGGCAATGACAATAAAATGCTACGACAAGATGTAGATACTGAATACAAGAGGTTATCACTGGAAATAGAAAGGGAGAGGTATGTTGGGTAGTTAGCCTACACTCATCGTGCTTGTTCTCAATATATAGATATACTGTAGCTGCATACATCACCCATGCTGTTATTTCATATTAGAGTTATTTCTATGAACTATTCATATATACTCCCACTTCCATTTTAGTCATAGCAATTGGGTTCTTTCTACACCTCAAAATGCACCTCTCCTAGAAAAATGACTATCCTCTTTTCATTTCTTTCCTGTTCCCTTTTTTTGGGGATATTCGCATTTTCATATACTGTTCAATAAGTGACATGTCGCTTACTGAAGGAGATTCTATATGGAAACACACAGATTAGCTACAAATACAAGGCCAAAAGCCACTGAAAATGCAAGTCAGATTTTTTTTTATAGAAAAACAAACAAAAAGAAAACAACAGCAGAATTAAAGTAACACAAATGATCATGACTGAAAAAAAAAAAATCAAATTATAAAATAAGTCTACTGACTATATGAGTAGGCACCAACATTTTAGAACAAAAAAAATTCTAAGAAAACCGATAAGGTCAAATATAACAAATTTTATTGGAGATTAAAAATACATAGTTACATAGGTTGAAAAAAAACTAGGTCCATCTAGTTCTATCTTCCTCCACCAATTATACATTTTAGTCACTAAATTATCTATAACCGACAATGTTATATGTATTGAGGAAATCATTCAGCCTTTTCTCAAACGTTGTTATAGTGTCTGCGATTACTATCTCTTGTGGTAGGGCATTCCACAATCTGACTGCTCTAACTGTAAAGAACCCTTTCCTAGTTAGCTGCCAGAATTGCCTTTCTTCCACCCATAGTTAGTGCCCCTGGCTCTTAGTATTGTCTTTGGAAGGAATAAGTCATGTACCAGTCCTTTACATATATTGACCACACATGTATTTATACATAGAAAAAAACGTTTCAGAGGAGATCTCAATTATAAGCTAAATATGCCCAACTTTTCCAACCTCTCATCATATGGGAAGCCTTCCATCCCTTGCAATATTCTAGTTGCCCACTTTTGAACTTACTCTAACTTCTGAATATCCTTTTAAAACTGTGGAGCCCAAAACTGGATTCCATATTCTAGATGTTGCCTTACAAGTGACTCCTAGAGCGGTAGCAATACATTGCCACCATGAGATCTTATCTCGCAAAATTGTACTATCAAGGTCAGTTTTTAATATCCTACATAGTTTGGTGTTGTCAGCGAAGACTGACACTTTACTCTTAATCCCATCCACAAAATCATTAATAGTGATGGGCGAACCCAAACTATAAAGTTTGGGGTCCGTACTGGACAGCTAGGGTCTGTGCATGGACCCCAAACACAAAGCTGTCAGGGAACTCCATGTAATTGTTCGGATTCAGCCAACTGGATAATTAAAAAAAAATAAAGAAAAAAGAAAGTATTGAATAAAGCAGGAGCATTCTACTTACTGAGTCTGTCGCGTGGCTGTAACACTACTTCCGCATCCACTCATTAACCCTCATATTCACTGTTTCCTCCGCCCACTGTCAATCCTGGCGTATGTGATTGGTTGCAGTCAAACCGTGCCCCCACCCTGTGCGACGGGGTCTGTGATTGGTTGGAATCATGCATGCTGTCTGCGTCCCTATATTGTAAAAATAAATTTGCGTAGGGTACCCCCATATTGTGATACCCAGCACAGATAAAGCACGTGACTACAAGCTGCAGCCCCCAGCTGTGTATTTATCTTGGCTGTGTATCAAAATTAGAGGGATACCATGTGGCTTTTTTGAAAATTATTTAAATAAATAATTTTTAAAAAACCTGAGTGCGGTCCCCCCCAATTTAGATACCCATCCATGATAAAGCCCAACAGCTGGGAGCTGGTATTCTCAGGTTGGGGAGGCCCATGGTTATTGCCAAAAAATAGCAGCCTGCAGCCGCCCATAATTGTTGCATCCATTAGATGTAACGATTCTGGCACTTTACCCCGCTCATGCCGATTGCCCTGGTGCAGTGACAATTGGGGTAATATTAGGGGTTAATGACAGCTCACAGCTGCCACTAAGATCTAGATTAGTAATGAAAGGCATCTATGAGACCCCCCCTTTCTAATACTATAAGTGAAAATGAAAGCGGAAGGTCCAGCTCAAATGAACAATTTCTTCAT
Source organism: Anomaloglossus baeobatrachus (assembly GCF_048569485.1). Taxonomy (NCBI): domain Eukaryota; kingdom Metazoa; phylum Chordata; class Amphibia; order Anura; family Aromobatidae; genus Anomaloglossus; species Anomaloglossus baeobatrachus. Next base: position 462,623,989 of record NC_134354.1, read on the forward strand.
TATTACTTGGAAAATTCAAGTACACGGGACATCAAACATTCACAAGAAAACCGCTATAGTAGCAAATGCATCAACGCGTTTCTGGTGTGCTTCCACCCTTAATTATGTTACAATGCCATGGTCCCAGTCTACACATTTAAGCTCTTCCCTTAATTTGTTGAAATCAGCTTTCCTAATATTCCAGGTTTTTGCATTTTCTCTTTGAATGTTTTATTGAATATTACATTGAAACCTACCATATAATGGTTGCTGCATCCAAAATGCTCCCGGACCTGTAGATCTGAAATTGTAACTGGTCAATTTGACAGGACCAGATCTAGCAAATTATCTCTCCTGGTTGGCTCATCTACTAACTGAGAAAGGTAAAGGCCCCATTAGACAGGTATTTTTTTTTAACGATTGACGAGTGAAAAGTGTTTACTCGAATTATCGCTTTTGAGGTCTATGGAAAGTCTCTAGTCAGTAATAAAAGTATTTATAATGAGGTGGTAGTGACTTATTTCAAGGTGAAATTTTATCCTGAAAAGAGATTTTTAAGCAAACTGAAGTGAGAATCGAACGATAATACAATCGCTAACAGCCATGACAAACTGCGAATATCACTGTGCTTCAAGCGATATTGTGATTTTCCACACGATTTGTGCCCCATCTAATACGGGCTTTATTATGTTTACTTGTATTATGTAGATAAGAACTTGCAACTTTGAGAAGATTTTATGTCCCATTGAATGTCTAGATAGTTAAAATCCCCCATAATACGAACCCTATTGTTATTTGCTGCCCCTTTAATTTGTTGCAGCACTTCATCCTGTACCTGCTCATCTATATTAGGAGGTTTATAGAAAACTGTAATTTCCAGCTTTCCATTATTGTCCTCCCTGTGTACATTTATTTATACTGACTCTACATTGTTGCAGCTCCCCCCAATGTCGCCATTGAGCTCAGGTCTTAAATTAAAATTGATAAATATACACAACACTCCTCAACCTGTTTTTTCTTTCCTGTCCTTTCTGAATGTGGTGTAACCCTCTACGTTTGTCATCCAGTAATGGCTCTCATCCAGTTAGGGTTCCGTAATGCCCACCACATCATAATTTGTAGTTGCCATAAGAGTCTCCAGTTCATGCATTTTGTTTGCAAGACTTTTTGCATTTGCCAGCAGACATTTAATACTATTAGCATTTTTATTACTCCTACTCAACTCCCTACTTTTCTAGCATGTTCCAACCCCCCTCATTGACCCCTACTGTCTCATTCTCTCTGTCTACTCTATCCTCGTTTTTGTACAACTACCTTCCCTCTCCCCACATTCTTGTTTAAACGCTCCACCATCCATCTAACCATTTTTCACCCAGCTTTATCCAGTCCCAACCATAGAGCTTGAAGACCAGTTCTCCATGAACCCAAACCCCTCCTTCCAGCACCAATTTCTAAGCCATTTATTTATCTTCGTCATCTCCCGCTGTCTTTCTAGTGATGCTTGTGACACCAGTAGTGTCTCTGAAAACACCACATTGGAGGTCCTGGACTTTAGTTCACCTACTAGTTCCCTGTAATAATTTTTAAAGACCTTCAACCTCCCTCTAACTTTGTTATTAGTATCAATGTGCACCATAACTGCTGGGGTTTCCTCAGCCCCTCCCAGCACTCTGCTTATCCAATCTGCAATATGCGGAACCCAAGCACCCGGCAGGCAACATACTGTTTGGTATTCACGGTCTCGGTGACAGATGACCCTGTCTGTCCATCTAATTATAGAGTCCCCTACCACTAGCATCTGTTTGGCCTTGACAGCACTCCTATTTCCCTCCCTAGCTGCAGTCATGATAAATCAACTTACAAGTTCACTTTAAAAAATTTTTTTTATGTTTTATTGTTGTTTCATGCAGGATGGAGTACCTTGAAAAGAGTAAACGACTTGAAAATCAGCTAAATGAGCTGAAATTAGAAATTCAGGCCTTAAAACAAGAGGACCAGCATATGAATAATACGTGCCCCTGGAACAGCAACCAAAGATTCAGATATAATATGCATGGCAGTGTAAGTCCACCCTAATCTTTTACAGACATAGACCTTGGTCAAACCCCTACCGATGAATCCTTATGACCTAACAATAAACCATCATTGTCCTTGATCCCTTTAATAAGTTGTCTGGTTTTATTTTTCAAGGATACTTTCCTACCACAAGCATACCAGAGGGAACCAGCAAGTCCTTACTATATTTCCCCAGTTGGCACAATTCATAGTTGTAAAGAAGCTGATCGGGTTCCCTATAGTGCTCCTGTCCGGATGGTGCACACATTACCTAGCAGCATGAATGGAAGGGAAAACCAACAGAATGCCAGGAAGGTAAAGGTGGCCATCGCTTTAGTTTGTTGACATAAACGTTACATAAAAGGGACAAATAACCAGTATAAGCAATTACCAGCAATTTTCTTCGAAGGCACTTATACAATCGCTTTTATAAAAACCCTTTAAAGTAGTTTATTCTTTATGAAATCCCACTGAAAAACTAATAAAACAAGCTTTACTCACTCATCACAGGTTGCAGCAGTAACATCTCAGCTACAGCAGCCTGTCTCTGAGCTCAGAGGTCTCCTAACAACTAAATTTGGCATCACTGCTAAGGGGTACTTTACACCCTGCGACATCGCTAGCATTTATGTCGAGCGCGATTGCACCCACCCCCGTCGCCTGGCCGATATATGGTGATCGCTGCCGTAGCGAACATTATCCCCTCGGCAGCGTCACACGCACATACCTGGTCTGCGATGTCGCTATGACTGGCGAACCTCCTCCTTTCTAAGGGGGCGGTTCGTTCAGCGTCACAGTGACGTCACAGCAGCGTCACTGAACCGCCGCCCAATAAAAAAGGAGGGGCGGAGATGAGCGGCCGGAAAATGCCGCCCACCTCCTTCCTTCCTCCTTTTCCGGTGGTCAGAGGTAAGGATATGTTTGTCGTTCCAGCGGCGTCACACATAGCGATGTGTGCTGCCGCAGGAACGACAAACAACATCGTACCTGCAGCAGCACCGATATTATGGACATGAACGACGTGTCAACGAGCAACGATTTTGCACGTTTTTGCACTCATTGATCGTCACTCATTTGTGTTACACACTGCGATGTCGCTACCGGCTCCGGATGTGCGTCACTAACGACGTAACCCCGACGATATATCGGCAGCAATGTTGCAGCATGTAAAGTACCCCTAAAGCGGGCTTTACACGCTGCGACATCGCCCGAGCGAGAGCGATCTCGTTGGGGTCACGGAATTTGTGACGCACATCCGGTCGCTTTAGCGATGTCTTTGCGTGTGACACCTATGAGCGATTTTGAATCGTCGCAAAAACGTTCAAAATCGCTCATCGGTGACATGGGGGTCCATTCTCAAATATCGCTGCTGATCGGTGTATGAAGTAGTTCGTCGCTCCTGCGGCAGCACACATCGCTATGTGTAACACCGCAGGAACGAGGAACCTCACCTTACCTGCGGCCGCCGGCAATGAGGAAGGAAGAAGATGGGCGGGATGTTACGTCCCGCTCATCTCTGCCCCTCTGCTTCTATTGGGCGGCGGTTCAGTGATGCTGCTGTGACGTCGCTGTGACGCTGAACGAACCGCCCCCTTAGAAAGGAGGCGGTTCGCCGGGCACAGCCACGTTGGTAGGCAGGTAAGTGGTCCGCGTGATGTTGTGCGCCATGGGCAGTGATTTGCCCATGTTGCACAACTGATGGGGGCGGGTACGCACGCTAGCGATATCGGTCACGATATCGCAGCGTGTAAAGCGGCCTTAAGCCCAGTGATTGGTTGCAGTGTTCACATGCAGTGTAGTCTTGAAAATCTTGCAATACCACTTTAAACAATGAAATTCAGATTTTAGTATAATAAATGTATTCTTTCATCATTATAGGTAGAGAAATGTGACTTAGACATCATATATATTTAAAGATTCCTAGTGCAAAGAACATTTCTAAACTGGTGAGTATTTCAGTGTTTTTCCTTATCTGACAATACTGAACACTTTGTCAGACACAACAAACCTGTAATTTGCTTTAAAGTGGTCCTGTGGGCTCCTTCTATGAACTCCGAGCTTTAGTTCCTTTCATATACTGTATTTGCTATTGGATTCAGATCAGGTGATTGTCTGGGCCATTTTAGCAGCTTTATCTTATCTGAAACCAATAGTTTCTTTGCTTGTTTGGGATCATTGTCTTGTTTGGGATCATTGTCTTGTTTGGGATCATTGTCTTGCTGAAATGTCCACCCTTATTTCATTTTCATCATTCTGGTTTATGACAGCAGATTTTTTTTTTATCAAGAATGTCTCGGGACAATTGTCCATTCATCCTTTGTTCAATTATATAAAGTTTGTGAGTGCCATAGGTTGAAAAACTGCCCCAAACATGATATTCCTACCTTCAAACTTCACTGTTGGTGTGGTGTTTTTTGAGTGACATGCAGTGCCTTTTGACCTCCAAACATAGTGTACATTATGGCATCCAAAGAGTTTAATTGTGGTCTCATCTGACCAGACTATATTCTGAGTTTTTCACATTCTTGTCTAAATGTTTTTGAGCATGTCAAACATGCCTGAACATGCTTTTTGTTCAGCAATGGAGTTTGGCATGGTATGCATGCATTCAGACCATGGACATTACTTATTATTTTCTTTGAAACAATTACACCTGCTGAATCCAGGTCTTTCTGTAGCTCTCCATGTGTGGTTATTGATTCTTGGACAACTGTTCTCATAATTATTTTCACTGCACTGTCTAAAATCTTGCCAGAAGCACCTGATTGTGGCCAGTTTATGGTGAAATGATGTTCTTCCGGATTATAGCCTCAACAGTGCTCATTGTACACTTCAGTAGTGACCAATGCCATCAGTATGTTTTGCAGCCATAAGGTTACAAAGGTCTTGAGACAACTCACTTGTTTTACCCATCATGAGATGTTTCTTGTGTAGCACCTTGGTAATGAGACAGCTTTTATTGGCCATCAGTTGAACCAGCTGGTATTACTTTTCACTAAGTGGCAGGATTGCTTTCTAATTAATTATACATTTCAGTTGGTGTCATAAGTTTCCATGGCATTTTGCATCTTTCTTTCATGCGTTCAATACTTTTGCCCTGTGTCATTTCTTATTATTACATAGAACTTAATTGGGCTGCTTGCTGCGGTTTGATAAAATCCCTGTTTTATCTGCTGCACGTCTGCCATTTGTCTGATTCATGATTTCTGTAGAACACCGCTCACAACACTGATTTCTGTGTAGACTTTGCACAAAAAGCTGCCAATCAGTAGTGACAACAAAGATATAAAGAGCTGATGATTATGGAGAACTACATGGCAGCAGGTTTGTTGGTGCTCTAGAGATAATTTTCTGCTAATTAAAACAATGATTTTATTGAAACTACAGCAAGCAGCTCAATAAGTGACACATGTAAAGGCGATGGGCCCTGACACATCCCGCTTAGTGGCCCTTCACTGTTAATGTCCGCCACTGATTTATTATGGAAGTGGATCCATACCTAAATAGACAAATGCTTCAGGTACAAACCTGCCTACATTTGAAATATCCCAGACTTTACTGTCGTTTGCATTAAGCAATTTGATCATTACATATAGTCTTTAGTATGCCATTGCTTAGACTAAAGTTTTATAATGACATGTTTAATATATTGTAATATTGTTTAATATATTATAATGTATTTTATTGCAGGAAGAAAAATTTCCACCGAAGCCATACATCTCTTTTTGATTGAGTTGGTGCATTACAGGAAATAAGAAAAGTTCATCAGTAATTTGGAGTAAAAAGTGTAGTTGACTAAAACTTACACCATAGGAAAAGACTTTAATTCTTAAATTGTACAAAGTGTAAATAGTGCCATTTCAACACTTAAGTCTTATTTTGTGGACTAGACGTTAAATGTACCCGATATATAAAAAATGTGCAAAAAGCCAATTTACAGAAAATAAACATGACTGTATAGAGTTCATTGTCGTAAGTTCTTGACAAAGTCATGTCACTGAAAATTCACATTTTTCTACTCTGACCCTAGCAAAAAAACACACCGTGCCCACAAGGAAGTTCTGTGGTACACGCTAGTTGGTTGAAGGGAAAATGTGTCCATTATTGAGGGACACAATACTATTTCATGGATAAACAAGAATTGGAGGAGGTTGTCAGTTTAAATGAGGGAAAAAAAAACAACAGAAAAAACTCAGTGAAAGATCCTTTTTAATAAAGATGAGCAAACCTTTGGAAGTTCAGTTCGCTGGCAGCAAATGAACCAAACCTCCATGTGTCTGAACTTGGCCCGAGGAGGGTTGGAAACACTGATTGGCAGTTTGAGTCTCTGCCCACATACAGTCAGCCATAATCAGATCACTTCCGTGGGAGGATGGGAGGGATTTTCAATTTTCTTTTTTTTTGGTACACACCACGTGATCACGCTTTTGTTACCCCGTGTGCGCTGTTCAAACACTGTAAGCGGCTCGCACAGGGATAAGCGCCAAGCGTACCTGAGCATAGAATTGCTTGTGCGAGTTAACTTAAAGCACCCAATCTCCAAACCCAAACCCTGTTTTTTTTTAAGATTGGTGTTCGGTTCGAAAACCGATCCTCAGGTTCGCTCATCTCTACTGTTTAATACGGATTTTCCACTTTCAAAAAACTTGTGGCAGTAGAACTTCATGCTTTGTAAAACACACATTTAGGTTGTTTTTACACTCCCCGAATCCAGCGCTGGATCTCTGCTGATGCTCCAGTGTTTGTGTTTTGGCTGTGTAGCACCCACGGGGCAGGGGTTGGAATACTTATCGCCGAACTGGTGATGTCGGGTCTTGGATGTCACGGGTGGCCCTGCCCGGCTTCGTGGCCCCGAGGTGTACACCAAAATGCGATGGATGATGGGATGAGGATGTTGGGTGATGATGACGGGGTTGAGGATATTGGGAGTAGTAGTTGTCTCGGGACGTCACCTGGGGTATGCGGCCAGGGATTAGCCGCCGCTGAGGTCGCTGTCTTCTGGGGCGGATGGTGTCACAGCTAGGATGGCTCAGCTTCCCGCAGGTGAAGCTAGCCCCGAGGGAGGATGATGCTGGTGGTAGTGGCCGTTGGCGACGGAGTGCGGGGTGACGGCAATGATGGGCTGACACAGCAGTTGCGGTTCAAGGTCTTTACTCACTGTCCTTAGGTTGCCCGGAGGTGCCGGTCTCCAGCCGATACCCAGATAAGTTAGAGGTAGCCATCGGTATTTGAAAGTGTCCTTTCCCAAGGGATGCCCCTTCCGAAGTGAGGAACATGGGCTGAGCTTCCTGCACCAAATCACAGGCTTCGTGAAGAAAGAAAGTAGTGTCATGTTGCCAGAACTGTAGTCCCGACTTTACTGGAGATTGTGTAAAGGTTGCTCCTACTTCTACCCCAAGTGGTGCCCGCCCCCCAGGTGGTTGTCCTAGTGACCGGGAAAGTCACATGCCTCGTGATGGCCACCCCCAGCCTCCCCTAGTCCAGTCCCTAGTGAGAAGGTACCTAAGTGAAATGTAGAAACCCCGGTGATTAACCCCTTCCTTACCCCGAGATGAATACTGCTCCTTAAGTGAGGTGCAGTACCCTGTGGCGACTGAAGCCTCAAGGGTGCCACAGCTGCACCAGTAATATCAAGACCGCAGTATATATCAACGCTTCAGCCAATCTTTGAGCTCGGTGGCTCATGCCGCCTACATTGTAATGGCTATAAAAGTCAGTGACTTAACTACGGTAGGACATGTCCAATAACTGCAGGAAGTTAACAAATACAGATGGATTCGCTTATTCTTGGCAATACGATTTTAATAAAATGTTTATATAAAGTTATAATTTGATTAAATTGTGTTCTATTGTTACACACCTTTAAAATAAAGAGGATCCTGAAATCAGGTGGGTCGAGCCTTATTTATTAGTTAAGGCTATCTTCACACCCAGCATTTTTCCTGCAGCCAAAAACTGCTCTTGTCAAAAAATAATATGTTGTGTTCAAAGCACCCATTGTGCAGCATTTCTTGGGTGCAGATTACATGTGGGTTTTTTTTTATCTACAGTTTGTGTTTAATAAACTTAGGGTTATTCATCTTAATACTACATAGCAAAAAAACCCACAAAAAACACGGTTGTTTTTTTTTTTATACTTTCTCATTGCTTTCTATGGGTGAAAAAGAAAACACTGCAAAAATGCTGAATGAAATTGACATGGTGCAATGTAAAAAAAAAAACAAAACAAAACTATAGTTTCCAAATTCTGTCAAGAAAAAAAACCCCTTTGCCTGTGCATCAGATTCGCTAGTATTGTAAAAAGCAGCTTTAGAGTATTTAGAGTAGCGAGGGAAGGATAGACACTTTTTAATTAACCCCTTAGTGACGGAGCTAATTTTCACCTTAATGACCAGACCAAATTTTGCAATTCTGACCAGTGTCACTTCATGAGGTTATAACTCTGGAACGCTTCAACGGATCCCGGTGATTCTGAGATTGTTTTTTCATCACATATTGGACTTCATGTTAGTACCAAATTTAGGACAATATTTTTTGCGTTTATTGAAGAAAAAAATTGAATATTGGCAAAAATTTTGAAAATTTAGCAATTTTCAACTTTTGAATTTTTATACCGTTAAACCAGAGATTTCTGTGACACAAAATAGTTAATAAATAACATTTCCCACATGTCTACTTTACATCAGCACAATTTTGGAAACAAAATTTTTTTTTGTTAGGAAGTTAGAGGGGTTCAAAGTTTATCAGCGATTTCTCATTTTTACATCAAAATTTACAAAACCATTTTTTTAGGGACCACATCACATTTGAAGTGACTTCAATAGGCCTAGATGACAGAAAATACCCAAAAGTGACACCATTCTAAAAACTGCACCCCCCAAAGTACTCAAAACCACATTCAAGAAGTTTATTAACCCTTCAGGTGCTTCACATGAACAAAAGCAATGTGGAATGAAAAAAAGCAAAAATTAAATTTTACCTAAAAATGTTGCTCTAACCCAAATTTATTCACTTTTAGAAGACCTAACACAACAAAATGGACCCCAAAACTTGTTCCCCACTTTCTTATGAGTGCACCGATACCCCACATGTGGTCAGAAACCTCTGTTTGGACAAATGGGAGGGCTCGGAACAGAAGGAGCAATATTTGAATTTTGGAAAGCAAATTTGGCTGAAATAGATTGCGGGCACCATGTTGCATTTACAGGTCCGCTAAGGTACCTAAACAGAAGAAACCCCTCACAAGTGACACCATTTTGGAAACTAGACCCCTCAAGGCTTCTATCTAGGGGTATAGTGAGCATTTTAGATCCACAGGTACTTCACAGATTTTGTTAACGTTACGTTGTCATATTGAACATTTTAATAATTTTCTCAAAAATGTTGCTTTAGCATCAATTTTCTCACTTTTTCAAGAGGTAATTCCAAAAATTTGACCTCAAGGTTTGTTAACCACTTTTTTATGAGCGCGGTGATACCTCACATGTGGTCTGAAACCTTTGTTTGGACAAATGGGAGGGCTTGGAACGAAAGGAGCAATATTTGAATTTTGGAAAGGAAATTTGGCTGAAAAAGATTGCGGGCACCATGTCACATTTGGAGGACCCCTAAGGTACCTAAACAGCAGAAACCCCACACAAGTGACCCCATTTTGGAAACTAGGCCCCTCAAGGAATTTATCTAGATGTTTGGTGAGTACCCTGAACCCCCAGGTGCTTCACAGAATTTTATAACGTTGAGCCATGAAAAAAAAAAAAAAAAAATTTTACCACAAAATTGTTATTTCAACCAGGTAGCTTTTTTTTTACAAGAGTAAAAGGAAAAAATTCAGCATAACATTTATTGTGCAATTTCTCCTGAGTTTGGCGATACCTTATATGTGGTGGAAATCAACTGTTTGGGCGCATGGCAGGGCTCGGAAGGGAAGGAGTGCCATTTGACTGCAAAATTGGCTGGAATCAATAGCGGACGCCAGGTTGCATTTGGAGAGCCCCTGAGGTGCCTAAACAGTGGAGGTCCCCCACAAGTGACTCCATTCTGGAAACAAGACACCTCAAGGCTTTTATCTAGGTGTATAGTGAGCAGTATGAATCCACGAATACTTCACAGAATTTGATAAGCTTAGGTTGCCATATTGAAAATTTTCATTTTTTTCACAAAAATGTTGCTTCAGCATCAAATTTCTCACTTTTTCAAGAGACAACAACAAACCGTGGACCCAACAGGTTGTTATCCAATGTCTTATGAGCACAGGGATACCCCACATGTGGCCAAAAACCTCTGTTTGGATAAATGGGAGGGCTTGGAATGGAAGCAGCACCATTTGAATTCTGGAAAAGTTGAAATAAATTGCGGGCACCATGTCACATTTGCAGGGCCCCTTGGGTACCTATACATTAGAAACCCCCACAAGTGACCCCATTTTGGAAACTGGATTTTATTCAGGAGTATAATAAGCATTTTGAATCCACAGGTACTTCACAAAAATGTTGCTGTAGCAACCAATGTCTCACTTTTAGGCTATGTGGCCATGAGCCAGCGACACGGCGTCTAGTACACAGTGTCAGCCTCCTGCAGAGATGTGAGTGTTGTCCACGGGAGAACGCAGCTGCCCATGCCCACGATTTGGGTTCAGGCCGCTGTGGAGCTCTATGCTACCTGCAGAGAACACTCATCTCTGCAGCATAAATTGACATGCTGAGGCTCGGGAAGCTGCGCCACAGGTCAGTTTATGTGGCGGAGAAAAGAAGCACATTGGGCAAGCACATTGGGCATGGGATTTCTAAAAATCCTTCCACTGTGCTTCTACTGCACAATGCAGCGTTATGGACACAGGGAAAACACTCTGCGCCCAAAACGCTGCAAATCCCGATTGTGGGCGCACAGCCTAAAATGCTACAATGGATGAATGGATACATGTCAAACATATATAACGTCCCACCCCCTGCATATTCTAAGCTGGCGCCCTTTAGTGCCTTTCATGTGGCACTAAAGGGTGCCTAGCCTTGTATTTAGCCCCCCAAAAAAATAATAAATTAAAATAAACGACGTGGGGTCCCCCCCATTTTTGATAGCCAGCTAGGGTAAAGCAGACAGCTGTAGCCTGCAAACCACAGCTGACAGCTTCACCTTGGCTGGTGATCAATTTGGAGGGCTCCCCAGGCGTTTTTTTTTAAAAAAAAAAAACGTGGGGTCCCCCCCAAATTAGATCACCAGCCAAGGTGAAGCGGACAGCTGGGGTCTGGTATTCTCAGGGTGGGAAGAGCCATGGTTATTGGACTCTTCCCAGCCTAAAAATAGCAGGCCGCAGCCGCCCCAGAAGTGGCGCATCCATTAGATGCGCCAATCCTGGCGCTTCGCCCCAGCTCATCCCGCGCCCTGGTGCGGTGGCAGACGGGGTAATATATGGGGTTGATACCAGCTGTAATGTCACCTGGCATCAAGCCCTGGGGTTAGTGATGTCACGGCATCTAAACAGATACCCGACATCACTAACCCAGTCAAGTAATAGACAAAAAAAAAAAGACAAAAAAAAAATTTATTTGAAAAAAAAAACTCCCCGAAACATTCCTCTTTCCCCAATTTATTGAAAATAAAGAAATTACGGTCGCTGTAATCCGCTGTAATCCGTGAGGTCCCACGCCGACTCTGGATCTTCTAGAATATGGGGGGCACGTTCAGGGAACATATCCCCCATTTTCTGGAAGAGCAAGCTCTCCATGAGCAGTGTGGGTGCAGTAATCTGAGAATACTGCACTCACACTGCCCCGGTCCAACATAGGGCAGAGTGACCTGCAGTAACCTCATTCCAGAATATGAGGGGCACGCTCACAGAACGTACCCCCCATTTTCTGGAACAGCAGTCTCTCCATGTGAGGACCACACTCCTCACATGGAGAGACTGCTGATTACTGCACTCACTCTCCCCCGGTCCACAGTGGAGCAGCCTGTGCATCAGCGACGTCAGCGTCCCTGCAAGACTGACGTCGCTGATGCACAGGCTGCTCCACTGTGGACCGGGGGAGGAATCCAGCTGACAGCCGCTGTCTGCGCATGCGCCGTCAGCATTCAAGAAGGAGGCGGCGTGATCGCGGGACGGATCACCAGACAGGTAACGTATGACTGGGGGGGGGGGGGTGATGGGGGGTGACCTAGTGGGACCTGGGGACACCTTTCTGCCGCATGTGACTTGTCACATGCGGCAGAAAGAGCAGAATGAATGCGGGGGAGGAGAGGTGGCTCTGGAGACCCGGAGGGGGCTCCGGTGACCAGAGGGCTCCGGTGGACCGGAGGAGGGGTCAGGGGGAGGACATTTCCCTCCGATCTGAAATGTTTGATCATTTCAGATCGGAGGGAAATGAATGCAGAGCCGGCGGCGGCAGTTTTCAGCGCGCGTCGGCGCCATCTTGCACGCTCCGGAGGGGGGCTCTGAAGAACTGGAGGGGGCTCCAGGGACCAAAGAGCTCCGGTGTACCGGAGGAGAGGTCAGGAGGGGGACATTTCCCTCCGATCTGAAATGTTTGATCATTTCAGATCGGAGGGAAATGAATGCAGAGCCGGCGGCGGCGGGAGTTTTCAGCGCGCGTCGGCGCCATCTTGGATTTTCCGGGGGGGGGGGGTGTTGGATGGATTTCTCCGGTACCGGGGGCTTTGGGGGCACTAAGGGCTCACATTTATTTCTCATCTGACATGTTTGATCACGTCAGATGAGAAATAAATAGATTTTACCAGCCATTTTTTTTTTTTTTATGTTGTCGCCGGTATACGGTGTATACCGGCGATCGCATTAACGGGGTGCATAAAAAACACCCCGATTCATAATCTGGGGGGTCTCAGCTACCCCCGGTAGCTGAAACCCCCGAGATTTTTCGTCACTGGGGGGCGCTACAGGGTTTTTCCGGCCTGACGTCTCAAGACGTCGGAACAGAATAAGTACCCTGTTTTTCCGACGTCTTGAGACGTTAGGCCGTCGCTATGGGGTTAAAGTATAGGAGAAACAAAAATTACATTGCGACATTAAATAGATAAGAAAATTAAAAGTAAGATACTTTTTCATAAAAAAACCAAAAAAAAACCCATAGCCTAAGACAAAGTCTCCTAAACCACTTACATTTAGATATACATTTTCACCTGCTGTACATCTAAACCCCTTCATTTCAGGGGTAATATTTCGTTTTTCTTCCCCTTCTTTCAAGAGCCATAATTTTTATTCTTATGACAATATAGCCGTATGATGGTTTGTGTTTTTGGTGGACATGTACTTTTGAATGACAACATTCATTCTGCTACATAGTACAGTGGTACCTTGCTTAACGAGAACAATCCGTTCTGGGACTGTGCATGTTAATCAAGTTACTCGTTCAGCAGAGCAAGATTTCCCATAGGAAATCATTGCAATGCTGACAATTCGTTCCACAATGTGTTTAAATGTCCCATCCTGGTCCCCTATTCTATCACTCCACACATGCACAAACACATTATATGCTCACCTTACCTTCCGTTCCATCGCCGGTCTCCTGGGACTTGCTGTTCTCCGGTGCGGGCCGTGTATCAGGTAACCATAACGACTAGGGCAGAACTTCCTGCCAGAGCGCTGACGTCAAAGGCAGAGCCGCTTGCCTCTGATTGGCCAGCGTGCTGCCTTTGACAAGCGGTGACAGGAACCAGGAAGTTCCTGCTTCGTTGCTATGGATGCCGATGCCTGGAGTGGAGAGGAGCAGAGCGGAGCGGCGCACTACAAGACCCAGGAGGCTGGCGATGAAACGGAAGGTACAGATATTATATGCTCACCTTACCTTCCGTTCCACCGCCGGCCTCATGGTACTTGTAGTTCGCCGCGATGTACCCGGAAAATACAAGAACCATGAGCCCGGCGGTGGAACGGAAGGTAAGGTGAGCATAATACTGTATGTGTGTGAGTGCGTGTATGTTTGTGTTTGTGTGGACTGCAAGTGCGGGTTAGAGCGCGGTGGATGGACGGAACCGGAAGTGTGTGCAGTTAGGATTTTGCTCGTACAGCAAAGCTTTCTCGTAAAGAGAGTTACAAATTTACAGAAAGCTTTGCTTGTTAACGAGAATTTCGATTAAGTGGGTTACTCGTTAAGCGAGGTACCACTGTATACGGGAAAAATTTGGTGGCTAAAGCAATATTTTTGTAAGAAAAAAAAATTTCTTATTTTAATGGCTTAACATTATAAAATTCTGGGAAGCACCTGGGGGTTGAAGGTGTTCATCACACCTCTAGATAAATTCCTTGAGGGGTTGTACTTTTTAAAATGTGGTCACTTGTGGGGGGTTTCCACTGTGTAGGCACATTGAGGGCTCTGAAAATGCAACATGGCATCTGTTATCTATTACAGCACATTTTGCGCTCCCAATAGTGTAATGGCATTGGTTCCCTTTTGAGCCCTGCCGTGTGCCCAAAACAGAAGTTTTCCACCATATATGGGTTGTCTGTGTATTAAGGGGAAATTGCACAACAAATTGTAAGGTGCAATTTCTCCCGTTACCTTTGTGAAAATGAAAATTTAAGGTTAAAAGGAACATTTTTATGGGAAAAAAAAATGTTATTTTTTTCCTTCCGTGTTTCCTTATTTCCGGTGAAGCACCTAAGGGGTTAATAAACCTATAGAATTTGGAAATGAGGACTTTGAGGGGTGCAGTTTTTAAAATGTCACTTTTGGGTATTTTCTGTCAAACAGGTTTCTCAAAGTCACTTCAAATGTGATGTAGTTCCTAAAGATGGTTTCGGAATTTTCGGGGAAAAATTATATTGTTGATAATCTTTTAACTTCTTCATAAAAATTAATGTTTAAAAAAATTATGCTGATTGTAAATAAATGTTTGCGATATAACCACCTTGTTTAGAGGGATAAGAAGTTCAAGGTGTGCAAACTGCAAAATGGTCTTTTTTTTTTTGTGACAATTTTGATTATTTTCAGAAATAAATGCAAATCATATCAACCAAAATTTACCACTAACAAAGTACAATGTGGTCCGAAAAAAATCTCAGAATTATTGGGATCTGTTGAAGCTTTCCAGAGTTATTACTACATAAGGTGACACTGGTCAGAACTGACAAAGCTTGGCCTAGCCAGGAAAGTGAAAACATGGTTCGGGGTTAAACATGTGTCAACATTATTAATAGGTATGGGAAACTATCCAAGAAATGAAGCTATCATCCTCCCCCTCTAAAAAATTAAAGTTTTTTTTTTTAACAATTGAAATCACAAAAAATAAGTTGTGAAATCTCATTTGTGTAGGGAGAAATAGTATTGCATTTGTCAAGAACCAATGGGTAAGTACTGTATATTCTCAACAAATAAATGACAATCTGCATTAATAAAAAGCCACGATATACCAAATTTGTGAAATAATTTGTTTATCGAACCAAAAAACTTTTTTCATAACTCATATGTTATTTTGTTTTTGTATAAATTAATGGTACTTTTAATACGATCTTACAGACATCTGATGACACGACTCATGTGACACTCCGGAGAGTATGGCTAATATGACAAGACTGCGCCTCTAAATGGCAGCACACTACACCAATATTGATTCCTTGTACCCTAAATAAGCACCGTCACTTCTGGGCATATATCTTAGAGCCGTACACATGCAGTGGTGACAGATAACACTCAGCTTACCAAAATAAAAGTATAAATGTATACTTCTGTTAATAACTTATATAAGAATAGTTATATATCATATTCCCAGCTCAGCATCCTGTCATTTATTCTAAAATTTTCATAAAAGCAGGTTGTTACTTTTTTTTCCTTAAGGCCGCTTTACACGCTGCGACATCGCTCAAGTGATCTCGTTGGGGTCACGGAATTTGTGACGCACATCCGGTCGCTTTAGCGATGTCGTTGCTTGTGACACCTTTGAGCGATTTTGCACGTTTTTGCAACGATGCAAAATCGCTCATTGGTGACATGGGGGTACATTCTCTAATATCGTTGCTGCAGCAGTAACGAAGTTGTTCCTCGTTCCTGCGGCAGCACACATCGCTCTGTGTGACACCGCAGGAACGAGGAACCTCTCCTTACCTGCCTCCCGCCCGCAATGCGGAAGGAAGGAGGTGGGCGGGATGTTCGTCCCGTTCATCTCCGTCCCTCCACTTCTATTGGGCGGCGGTTCAGTGACGCAGCTGTGACGCTGAACGAACTGCCCCCTTAGAAAGGAGGCGTTTCGCCGGTCACAGCGACGTCGCAAAGCAGGTAAGTAGTGTGACGGGTCTGGGCGATGTTGTGCGCCACGGGCAGCTATTTCCCCATGTCGCACAACCGATGGGGGCGGGTACCCACGCTAGCGATATCGGTCACGATATTGCAGCGTGTAAAGCGGCCTTTAGTGTATTCAGATACTACATATTCAAGAAAAAGATTGTGAAGAGGCTCTGTAAAGAGACACAGGCACTTTAATACTTTGTGCGTTTTATAGATTTTTAATTTAAAGTTAGCATTCAGCTTAAAAAAGCTGATCAGAAGAGTGCTTTAAGTTAGTTATACTTGATATTAGCCAATCATCTTCATCTGGAAGAGTCTTAGGGGTGCTTCACACATAGCGAGATCGCTACCGAAATCGCTGCTACATCACGGTTTTGGTGACGCAACAGTGACCTCATTAGCGATCTCGCTGTGTGTGACACTTAGCAGCGATCTGGCCCCTGCTGTGAGATCGCTGCTCGTTACACACAGCCCTGGTTCGTTTTTTTTATTGTTGCTCTCCCGCTGATAAGCACACATCGCTGTGTGTGACAGCGAGAGAGCAACAATCCTGAATGTGCAGGGAGCAGGAGCCGGCGTCTGACAGCCTGCGGTAAGCTGTAACCAGGGTAAACATCGGATAACCAAGGTGGTTACCCAATATTTACCTTTGTTACCAGCCTCCGCCGCTCTCACGCTGCCAGTGCCGGCTCCTGCTCTCTGCACATGTAGCTGCAGTACACATCGGGTTAATTAACCCGATGTGTACTGTACCTAGGAGTGCAGGGAGCCAGCGCTAAGCTGTGTGCGCTGCTCTCTGCACATGTAGCTGCAGTACACATCGGGTTAATTAACCCGATGTGTACTGTAGCTAGGAGAGCAGGGAGCCAGCACTAAGCAGTGTGCGCGGCTCCCTGCACATGTAGCGATGTTATGATCGCTGCTGCGTCGCTGTGTTTGACAGCTAAGCAGCGATCATAACAGCGACTTACTAGGTCGCTGTTACGTCACAGAAAATGGTGACGTAACAGCGACGTCGTTATCGCTGTCGCTATGTGTGAACCCAGCCTTACAAAATGTTAATTGGCTGAGAGCTGCCAGCTGCTAATAATGCTCCCTCCCACTAAAAGTCCTTTTAAGCTGGATGACAGGCACATTATACAGCCTCCCATTAAACTCTAGTGCTGGGAGCTGGAAAGTGAACACTCTTTCCACCCACCAATGTAACCCATAACAGGAATTTTCTCATTATATAGCAGTATAAATAGCAGTATTATGCATGTCTATCCCCTTTGTAAATATCACTCAGTTGCTCGAAATGTAACACTGCAGGGTTTTTATACATTTAGGATGCTGCAAAGCAAACCAGCACAAAAAAAATAAAAAGATCTGTAAGTATTTCATTAATATTTCAATAACTCATACACAGTGAGGCATTGTTACATGTCTTTTGGAAGAGCAAAATGTAGCTGTTGTGAAGTCAAAGGCTGTCAGTTGTGGAAGGTATAATGCCAGTCTCATCTGGACAGTTCATTACGTAGTGTCCTCACTCCAGCTTCTCATCTCCTTCTTCTACATCCTTCAGACTGAGAACTTCCAGAGTGCCTTTCCCTCTCGTTTCACAACGTATCAGCTCATCAATTTCTCTGAAGCAGCCAGGATCAATCAAACAGACCTAAATAGCATGGATTGGAGATAAATATAAATTATTCCTACTGCTGGGTTAAAAAAAAAAAATATAAAAAAAAATTACATTTCATAATCTACTGATGGTAATGATCCATATTACATGGCTGTACCAGCTTCTCAATCGACTGATGCAGGGACCTGTCAAATAAGCAGTAAACTCTATATTTCGCTTACTGGAATTTCTTGGCACACACTTACAAATGGTGCCAAGGACGAAGACATATCATCTATTACAAACGGTTTACCATTGCTCTTATTACAAAAATGCTTACTTCAGCTGAATAAAAAAGAAAATAAAGCAGGTTCTATAGGATGATACAAAACAATCCCCAATAACAGTAATTAAACAAGGGTCTATCATTCCATTATACATCCTAATCCTGTATAGATCACAGATGTAGGAGTATGCCCCAAAAGTCTTAGGCTATGTTCACACTAGAAAAATGATTTTTCTTAAGAAATTTCTTAAGAAATTTCTTAAGAGTGCACCTGTGTTAAAAAACGCACCAAAAACGCACCTGCGTTTTTGCCGCGTTTTCGGTGCGTTTTTGGTCCGTTTTCGGTGTGTTTTTACCGCTGGTTGCTCCCTGCGTTATTGTGCCAATTATCTATGGCAAAAAACGCAGTTAGCTGCAGAAAAGAAGTGACATGCTCATTCTTTTTCTTAAGAAAATCTACTGAAAGAATTTTCTTAAGAAAAAAACGCAGTGTGTGCACAGCTAATTTTTTTTGCCATAGGTTTTGCTGGGGAATGTCTGCAGAAAGGTTACAAGAATTTCTCAAGAAATTTCTGCAGCAAAAACGGACCCAAAACGCAGGTAAAAAACGCAGTGTGTGAACATAGCCTTAGACGGGTTGTCTGCTGCCTGATCTGCCCTGTATCGATGTGGTCTGGCTCAGGTGGAGATTCTCTGATTTCATTTGACCCCATGTCAACAGAGCAGCTCTCTCACTTCCTTTTTGGTCTGTTGTTGGGGAGTCACTGCCAACATCATGTGATTGACAGCCGGCTCAGCGCAGCTAGGCACCAAGAAATCGGCAGTGACGCCCTGTCAACAGAGCAGAAGAAAAGCTACTCTGTCGACATGATGTCACAGGACACAGGAGAATCGCCCAAACAGGCACAGCAGGCAGGTAGTTAACAACTTCCTACCTGTAAGTTCTTAGCCCCATAACCAAAAAAACTCTAAAGTCCTGGATAACCCCCTTAACCCCTTTTATACCATGTGCAGAGGAGCCTGTTGTCCAATATAAGGACTGCTGTACATTGAAGAGTCCTGAAAACTGGACATTTAATCAGTCCTGCAAGAAGAGCCTAACTTGCATTACATATCAGCAAAAATAAACTTTTATTTAAAAAAAAAAAAAAATTAAAAAAAATCATCTATGTGTATTAACTTGTTATATTTAGATACTGACTATAGTTGCACAAACATGAGGTTCGGATTTCAGGTTTGGAAACAGACTACCAAAAAACGCCAAAGTTGGGGTTCGAAGTTCAAGTGCGTTAGGAGTGCAAACCTCGCAAGGGAGCAGCTCTGTGTTTGGGTATGAGTGATGCTCAACCCTGTGCGAGCCGTGCGCAGTGTGTGAATGGCTGACACTGGGGGTAAAATCAGCATGATCAGATGTAGTGTGCATAAATACACACACGAAAAATATTAATTGAAAAACCCGCTCCCCCTCCCCTGGAAGTGTTCTGCTTATGGTGGGCAGAATGTCGGTGCAGCCACGAACTGCCCAATTGCTGACTTCCATTGAGTCAGAGTCAAAAAAGAAGGGAATTTTGTTTACTTACCGTAAATTCCTTTTCTTCTAGCTCCAATTGGGAGACCCAGACAATTGGGTGTATAGCTATTGCCTCTGGAGGCCACACAAAGTATTACACTTAAAAGTGTAAGGCCCCTCCCCTTCTGGCTATACACCCCCAGTGGGATCACTGGCTCACCAGTTTTAGTGCCAAAGCAAGAAGGAGGAAAGCCAATAACTGGTTTAAAGACCAATTCAATCCGAGGAAACATCGGAGAACTGAACCATACCACATGAACAACATGTGTACCCGAAAAAACAGAAAAACCCCGAGAAAACAGGGCGGGTGCTGGGTCTCCCAATTGGAGCTAGAAGAAAAGGAATTTACGGTAAGTAAACAAAATTCCCTTCTTCTTTTTCGCTCCTAATTGGGAGACCCAGACAATTGGGACGTCCAAAAGCAGTCCCTGGGTGGGTAAAAGAATACCTCGTGATAGGGCCGTCAAACAGCCCTTTCCTACAGGTGGGCAATCGCCGCCTGAAGGACTTATCTACCTAGGCTGGCGTCTGCCGAAGCGTAGGTATGCACCTGAAAATGCTTGGTAAAAGTATGCAGACTCAATCAGGTAGGTGCCTGACACACCTGCTGAGCCGTAGCCTGGTGCCGTAATGCCCAGGATGCACCCACGGCTCTGGTAGAATGGGCCTTCAGCCTTGAGAGAACCAGAAGCCCAGTAGAACTGTAGGTTTCAAGAATTGGTTCCTCGATCCCCCGAGCCAGGGTGGATTCAGAAGCTTGCGACTGTTTACGCCGACCAGCGACAAGGACAAAGAGTGCATCCGGGTGGCGCAGGAGCGCCATGCGGGAAGTAGAACCTGAGTGCTCTCCCCAGAACCAACAGATGCAAATCCTTCTGAAATTGATGGACTGGACGAGGCACAAAGAAGGTGAGGTGATATCCTGATTGATATGAAAGTGGGATACCACCTTAGGGAGAAATTCCGGAATCGGACGCAGAACTACCCTGTCCTGGTGAAGGACCAGGAAGGGAGATTTGTATGAGAGCGTTGCTAGCTCGGAAACTCTCCTAAGAGACGAGACCGTTACTAGAAGGCCACTTCCCGAGAAAAGCGGGAAGGGAGACCTCTTTCAAAGGCTCGAAAGGCGGCATCAAGAGAGCAATTAGAACCTTGTTCAGATCCCAGGGCTCTAACGGCCGCTTGTACGGAGTGCTGAGACGACAAACTCCCCGTAGGAACGTGCGTACCTGAGGAAGTCGTTTCTGAAAAAATACAGATAGCGCTGAGACTTGTCCCTAAAGGGAACTGAGCGACAACCCGTTTTCCAACCTAGATTGCAGGAAGGAAGGAAACATAGACGATGCAACCGGCCAGGGAGAAACACCCTGCGCCGAGCACCGAGATAAGAATATCTTCCACGTCCTGTGGTCAATCTTGGCGGACGTTGGTATGCTAGCCTGTCTCATGGTGGCAACCACGTCCTGAGGTAATCCTGACGACACTAGGTTCCAGGACTCAATGCCACACCATCAGGTTGAGGGCCGTAGAATTCAAATGGAAGAATGGCCCTTGAGACAGCCAGTCTGATTGGTCTGGTAGTGCCCCCGGTTAGCCTACCGTGAGGCACCACAGAACCGGGAACCACAACATCCTCGGCCAATCTGTAGCGACGAGGATGGCGCGGCCGCAGTCGGTCCTGATCTAGCGCAGCACTCTGGGCAACAATGCCAGAGGTGGCACATAAGGTAGCTGGAACTGCGACCAATGCTGAACTAAGGCGTCTGCCGCCAGAGCTCGATGATTGTGAAACCGTGCCATGAAGCTGGCACATTGTTGTTGTGCCGTGACGCCATTAGATCGACGTCCGGCCTCTGTGAGCGGCGCCAGATCTCCTGAAACCCGTCCGGGTGAAGAGACCATACCCTTTCGGCCACACCCCGGCGACTTAGGAAGTCAGCTTCCTAGTTTTCCACGCCTGGGATGTGAACTGTGGATATGGTGGATGCCGTGTCTTCCACCCACATCAGAACCTGCCGGACTTCCTGGAAGGCTTGCCGGTTGCGCGTTCTTCCTTGGTGGTTGATGTATGCCACCGCTGTGGAGTTGTCCGACTGAAGTCGGATTTGCTTGCTGTCCAGCTGCTGTTGGAAGGTTTGTAGGGCAAGATACACTGCTCTGTGTTCAAGAACATTGATCTGAAGGGTGGACTCTTGTTGAGTCCACGTACCCTGAGCGCTGTGGTGGAGAAAAACTGCTCCCCACCCTGATAGACTCGCGTCTGTCGTAACTATCGCCCAGGATGGGGATAGGAAGGACCTTCTTTTTGACCATGAGGTGGGAAGAAGCCACCACCGTAGAGATTCCTTGGCCGCCTGAGAAAGAAAGACGACTCTGTTGAGGGAGGTCGACTCCCCGTCCCATTGGCGGAGAATGTCACATTGTAGTGGACGCAGATGAAACTGCGCGAAAAGAACTGCCTCCATTGCTACCATCTTACGTAGGAAGTGCATGAGGCGTCTCAATGTGTGCGACTGGTTCTTAAAGAAGAGATTGCAGCCCGTAGTGAATGCTGTTTGTCTAGCGGAAGCTTCACTATCGCTGAGAGAGTATGAAACTCCATGCCTAGATATGTTAGCGATAGGGTCGGGGTCGGATCTGACTTCAAAAAGTTGATGATCCACCCAAAACTCTAGAGAGTCTCCAGCGCAACGTTCGGGCAGTGTCGGCATGTTTCCTAAGAGAGTGCCTTGACAAGTAGATCGTCTAAATATGGGATCACAGAGTGACCCTGAGAGTGCAGGACTGTGACTACTGCTGCCCTGACCTTGGCGAAGACCAGTGGGACTGTCGCTAGCCGGAAGGTAGAGCTACGAACAGAAGGTGTTCGTCTCTTATAACGAAGCGTAGAAACGCTAGTGCTCTGGATCAATCGGCACGTGTGGATAAGCATCCTTGATGCCTAATGATGCTAGGAAATCTCCTTGGGACATTGAGGCGATGACATGGCGGAGGGATTCCATCCGGAACCGCCTGGTGTCCACGAGCTTGCTGAGCAGTTTTAGATCCAGAACGGGACGGAACGGCCCGTTCTTATAGGCACCGCAAATAATTTGGGGTAAAAACCGTGACCTTGTTCCTGAAGAGGAACGGGGGTCATCACTCTTTCTGCCTATAGAGTGCACCCTGTTTGCAGAAGAGCAGCGGCTCGGCCGGGAGGTGGAGAAGTTCTGAAGAATCGAGTTGGAGGACGAGAAGTGAGCTCTATCCTGTACCCGTGAGACAGAATGTCTCACACCCAACGGTCATTGACCTATGGCAGCTAAATATCGCCAAGGCGGGTGAGCCTGCTACCGACCGAGGATGCGGAGAGAGGAGGCCGCAAGTCATGAGGAAGCCGCCTTGGAAGCGGGTTTTCAGACTGTCTCTTTTTTGGGCGTGACTGAGCCCGCCAAGAATCTGAGCTCCTCTGATCCTTTTGAGTCCACATTGGACGAGGAAAAATGGGACCTGCCCGAGCCTCGAAAAGACCGAAACCACGACTGCCTCCTGCTCTGTTGGGGTTTGTTGTGTCCGGGCTGAGGAAAGGATGAATCCTTACCCCTGGACTGTTTAATGGTTACATCCAAACGCTCACCAAACAGTCGGTCAGCAGAAAAAGGCAACTGGTTAAGCAACCTTTTTTGGAAGCAGAATCTGCCTTCCATTCACTTAACGAGCAGACCAGGCTCTGCTTAAAAACACGGAGCAGCGGAGGCTACTGCCGTACGGTTCGCAGAGTCTAGGGCAACCTGAATCGCGTAAGAAACAAATGCAGACATTTGAGAGGTTAAGGATGCCACCTGCGGCACAGATGTACGTGTAACCGTGTCAATCTGTGTAAGACAAGCTGAAATAGCTTGGAGTGCCCCAAGGGTGAGAATGCTGGAGCCAACGGTGCGCCGACAGTCTCATAGATGGATTTAGACCAGAGATCCATCTGTCTGTCAGTGGCATCTTTAAGTGCAGCTCCATCTCCCACTGCAACTATGGATCTAGCTACAAGCCTGGAGATTGGAGGATGCCGCTAGGGACACTGGGTCCAGTCCTTGACCACGTCAGGGGGCAGGGATAACGTGTATCCTAAGCCGTTTGGAGAAGCGCATATCTGGATAAGTGTGGTGTTCCTGGACTGCCTCTCTGAAGGCAGAGTGGTCCAGAAAAATACGTGAAGCTGACTCCTCCACTGGAGGAGCTGGGTGAGAAATAACCAACATTCTATTGATGGACGCTATAAGATTATTCACTATGGCGTCACCATTAGGTGTATCCAGATTGAGAGCGGTCTCAGGATCAGAATCCTGAGCCGCTACTTCCGCCTCATTACACAGAGAGTCCTTCTGCTAGGACCCTGATGAAACCGAGGGCCGCTCATAGTGAGCCCGCTTAGGCTGTCTGGGACTGACGTCTGTGCAGAGCCGTGACTCTGGGATGCGTGTGACATTCCCGGAGCTGTTAGTTGTTCACACTGAGGGGGGCCATGGATCAATGATTCAACAGTGCCCATGTTGTGAGAGACATGTCCGGACTGCTAGGCTTCTAGTATCATAGCCATAGTCTCAGAAAATCTGTCAGTAAATACTGCAGACACCGTCCTCATCCTCTGGCCATTAGCAGAGACTCCGGCTGAGTTGGATATAATGGGGGTCTATGTAACCTGCCGGCCGTATAGCCGTACATGCTGTACCGGCTGCATAGAAAAACATGTGGTTCTGCACCTTTGTTTTACACAGAGAATATGCTGATAACTCCTCCGCACAATCCAGGAGGGTATATACAACGTGCGACCAAACAGTGCAATGTATATAGTACAAGCATATCTATAAGTGCACTTCTGCACTAGTGGGGTTAGCACCACAGGTGCTGCTTAACGCCTGTTGCAGCGATTGTGTGACTATCAGAATGCCAGGGTCTTCCACACTTGTCTCTGTATCGTACAGAAACTGACACTAATGGCTGCCGGCGTCCTTGTAGAGAAGGAAGCCGTGGGCGTGCCTGAGAAAGTGCGGGAATCCGGTTTCACAGTGCACACAGTGAGAGGGGTGGAGTATGCAAAACATACTCCAGCTCTCAGCGCTGCTGTGCTATGCAGCGTCACGCCCCTACCCTGACTGTCAGGCCTGTGGGCGGTAACGAAGGGAGACTAGGCCCAGAAGCCGGGGACTCGAGTTAATAAGCGCGGCCGGCATATCAGTGCTGGCCGGCGCGGAAGTCCCCGGCGCACCACAAATCCCAGCGGCGCCTTAAATAAAAATGGCAGCGGCGGTTAGCGCAGTAGTCACCCAATACACTAACACACCCAGCAACGCTGTGGTGTGCGATGGCACTAGTGCGGACAGCGCCGCTGTCCCTGGCGCACTAACACACCCAGCAGTGCTGCCGTGTGTCTGCGCGGTCCCCACAGGGACACAGAGTACCTCCATGTAGCAGGGCCATGTCCCTGAAGATACTCCGCTCCATGTCCAGCAGATACCAGGGGCTGTGGATGGAGCACGGTCTCAGTGCCTGGAGACCGATAGAATCCCACTTCACCCAGAGCCCTGTAAAAAGGGATGGGGAAGGAAGCAGCATGTGGGCTCCAGCCTCCGTACCCGCAATGGGTACCTCAACCTTAACAAACACCTCCGACATGAAGTGGGGTGAGAAGGGAGCATGCTGGGAGCCCTGTATGGGCCCTCTTTTCTTCCATCCGACATAGTCAGCAGCTGCTGCTGACTAAACAGTGGAGCTATGCGTGGATGTGTTGCCTCCTTCGCACAAAGCACAAATCTGGTGAGCCAGTGATCCCACTGGGGGTGTATAGCCAGAAGGGGAGGGGCCTTACACTTTTAAGTGTAATACTTTGTGTGGCCTCCAGAGGCAATAGCTATACACCCAATTGTCTGGGTCTCCCAATTAGGAGCGAAAAAGAAACTAACCTTTTAAGTTCCGACTCTCAAACCAAACTTACAAAGGTTCGCTCATCTCTAATGCTGACTTTCAAAGCAGTCAGAATATCTAAAAAAAAATGTTTGATTATATACCTTATTTTCAATGGAAGCGCACTGACACCTTGTTGTTGTAACGGCTTCTCAGTGATCCCTCTGCACAACGCATGCTGCTAATCCGTATGAGTGACATAAGATACAGGGAGCACAATGCTGCCGAGGACGGCGTCACTTCATTAGATGTGCGTTTCCTGCCTCTGTGCACAGCCCAGAAATGATCTTGCTTTTCAGAGCAGACAGATCATGGTCAGGGCACATGACATGGTTATTTCACACTCATCACAGCAGAGGGCAGTGTAGCAGTCATGAACACTGCACTGCAGGGAAAACTGATAAAGTACTTACTCCTGATGAGCGTTTTCCTGAAGCAATTTCCCCAGTAGCTGCATGTACAAAATCTGTCCTTCTGAACCAAGCAAAAATACCTCGTGATCATTGACAGGATTTCGCTGCTTGCAGAGAGACCGCAGAGGGGCTGATATTCTATGCGCCAAGGACAATACTTCAGATGACTCATTAGGAGTAATTACTTTATCAGTTTTTCCTGCCCTTGTGTACCGCTTCAAGCGTTCATGACTGTTAGGCTATGTGCCCATGTGGTATTTTTTCATGTGTTTTTCCTTGCTTTTTTTTTAATCAACAAAAGCAAGGAAAAAGCATCCCAACAAAGTCCATGAGAATCCTGACTTGCTGTACACATGCTGCTTCCTTTTTCCTTGCAGATAGGCCCTGTGCGCACTAGACGTTTTTGCTGCGTTTAGCGGCGTTTACCGCGTTTTTGTGCAGAAAATGCTGTGACATTGCTTCCCCAGCAATGTCTATGGGTTTTCAGAAGTGCTGTCCGCACACAGCGTTTTTTTGTAGTGGTCACCACAAAAACACAGCATGTCAATTATTTCTGCGTTTTTCACTGCGTTTTCCACCCATTGAGTTCAATGAGATGTTCAAAAACACAATGAAAAACGCAAATTGCAAATATAGCTGCGTATCTATGACCAAAAACGCAGCTATAAAACGCAAGGGGTGTGTACTACAGTGACGTGTACAGGAAGAGGATTCCTTCTGTTGGTAAACACAGAAGCGTGAATCCTCCTGGTACCGCCACCGCTGCTTCCATCTCCCGTCCAGTGCCATGTCCGCTCCCGTGCGGCGCCATGTATAGACGGGAGATGGAAGCAGCTGCGAAATCAAAAGTGAACAGTAGAAAAAGAAAAAAATGTCATACTCACCTGTGTGCAGAGTCCTGGTGCCATGTCCGCTCCCAGCTCCTTTCCCAGTACCGCCACCCCTGCTCCGGCTGTGTGCAGACGGCCGGGACACCTCCGATAGCTGCAGGACCTGGCGCTGATCACCTGATGTGGTCACCTGATGGAATCAACTGACAGTGACAGCAGTGAGGCCGACTTTTTACCGCCCGGCCGGCTAAACTATCAGCTGATGCTGTCAGGAGACTTCATCAGATAATTAACGGCAGCTCATGCAGCGATAGGACAGGAGTCAGCACGGACGTGTGCATTTTTTTTTTCACTGATGCATCAGCTGATTGTATAACCGGCTTTTATACAATCCGCTGATGTGTGATGTGATTCAGACCCTTGAACCTGACACATCATCTTAACGCTTTGCCTTCCACCAAACTGATCAGATGATATTGAATCCGGATTGGACGGTGCGGGACCCTTGATCCAGGATTACTGCGGACGGGTTCTTTATTTCAATGAAGATGGAGTCACTAATTGTGTTGTGTTTTATTTCTAATAAAAATATTTTTCTGTGTGTTGTGTTTTTTTTTTCATCTTTACTAGAAATTCATGGTGGCCATGTCTAATATTGGCGTGACCCCATGAATTTCGGGCTTAGGGCCAGCTGATAATATACGGCTAGCCCTAACTCCATTATTACCCAGCGAGCCACCCGGCTTCAGGGCAGCTGGAAGAATTGGATACAGCTCCAGAAAATGGCGCTTCTATGAAAGCGCCATTTTCTGGGGTGGCTACGGACTGTAATTCGCAGCGGGTGTGCCCAGAAAGCATGGGCACCCTGCACTGTGGATTCCAATCCCCAGCTGCCTAGTTGTACATGGCTGGACTCAAAAATTGGGCGAAGCCCACGTCATTTTTTTTTAATTATTTAATGAAATTCATGAAATAATTTAAAAAAAAAAATAAAAAAGGGGCTTCCCTATATTTTTGGTTCCCAGCCGGGTACAAATAGCCAGCTGGGGGTTGGGGGCAGTCCGTACCTGCCTGCTGTACCTGGCTAGCATACAAAAATATGGCGAGGCCCACTTCATTTTTTTGGAGGGCAAAAAACTCCTGCATACAGTCCTGGATGGAGTATGCTGAGCCTTGTAGTTCTGCAGCTGTCTGCTCTCCTGCATACAGTAGTGGAGAATGAAGAACATATTGAAGAAGGACAGCAGACTTTTTTTCCAAGAATCTTTAATGGCATTGTTCACTGATAAAAAAAAGCAGTGAGCAAAAACACAGCCAAAAACGCGGTCAAAACACATGCGTTTTTACCGCGAGTGCATTTTTTTGCGGACCAAAACGCACAAAAAAACGCAGAGTGAAAAAAACGCCTAGTGTGCACATACCCATATTGTTGCTGAAAAATGCAGCATGTCGATTGTTTCTGCGTTTATTTCCTGTGTTTCTATAATCCCCTGTAGTGCGTTGTTATTACAGGGGATTATAGCACAGCACTTTGCCTCACACCATGCTCAGTAACCCGGGGTAGTCTTTGTGTTTTACTATGACAGCAATTAGGTCCCTGGGATGGCATTCCAAGGACTCGATCACCAAGGAGAGGTAAGCAATTCCTCTCCTTGCCTCCTGAACACTGCTATCACTGACTGCAGCATTTAAAGGGTTAAACTACCAGAAGCAGTGTGGGGACTGCTTCGGGGAGTGAGAGCTGGGTCCCGACTGTAACATCAGTCGGAGACCTGGTAGCGATCGCGGGGGTACAGCACCTGAGCCCTCGTGATCGCCACGCGTAAAAAAAAGCAGCAGGAAAAAACATATATGAAAAACGCGCAATCTGCAATAAAAATGCACTTTTTTTCTGCTGTGTTTTTCCTGCCAAAACATAGTTTTTTATGTGCCGAAATGAAGCATATAAAAAGGCAACGTGGGCACATAGCCTTATATTGCCCTCTGCTGTGATCAGAGTGAAATAACAGTGTCATGTGCCCTGGCCATGATCTGTCCACTCTGAACAGTGCGATCTCTTCTGGGCTGTAGCGTGATGTAGTGCTGGTAAGAATGCTAGGCGCTGGCAGCAACTTTCTCCAGACAGTCGTATTTGCAAACCATGAGTATGCCTTTCGCATGGTAAGCAATACATTTAATTAGAAATATTTTAATTACCGTATTTTTGTGTTTATAAGATGCACCAGATTATAAAATGCACCCCAAATTCAGAGCAAAGAACGGTGAAAACAGGGATCCATCTTATAATCCGTTGGTGTCTTACCGGACGGGGCAGCAGCGGTGGTGGAGCGGAGTCACAGGAGGCAGGGGCGTTGGGTGTCTCAGAAACTCTGTTGTCTGTGCTGGGGCTGTGTTGTCTGTGCTGGGGCTGTGTCATCTGTGCTGGGGCTCGGGCTGTGCCGGCTAGGGCAGCCGTACTGGTGCTGGGGCAGCCGTGTTGGGGCTCGGGCTGCAGCAGCGGGCAATGAGGGCTTCAAAAAAATGGCACCCAAAGTCAGCACAGGTTTATCTCTTGGCTCAATGGCAAGCCGAGATCTCATCTGCGAAAGCGCCACTTTCGGGTGCCATTTTCCTTAAGTTCGCTGCTGGAAGATCAATGGGCTGGAGGCGGCGAATGCGCAGATGAGAGCTTCAACCAAGAGCTCCATCTGCGCACGCGCTGTCTCCAGGCGGCATTATTTGAAGTCCTCACCGCCCACCCTGCAGCGTCCGCACCAGCTGCCAGAGAACCCGCACAGCTGCCCTAGCACAGTCTCCACAGCACAAGCCCAGCCACGGCAGCCCCAGCATAGCCGCAGCATTCGCCCGGGCTCCTGCGACCCCTCATCACCTCCGGTAAGATACATTCAGATTATAAAACGCACCCCTCACTTTGCTCCCAAATTTTTGGGAGGAAAAGTGCGTCTTATAATCTGAAAAACATGGTAAATAGGTTTACAAAACTTTTTCATTTTTTATGTGCAATACAGAAAAATAATGAAAAGGAGTAGTCATTTTTGGTGATAAGCACTCAATCATTTCAATAAAAAGTGAGCGTACCTTCACGACCACTTCTCTACTAAAACCATCTGAGATCAAGGTTACGATGTATTGGAATGCGTCAGCTTGACTGTAATACAAGTGTCAAATCAAGTTCCACAAGCTTTACTTACAATCTCCAGCTCTTGGTCAAAGTCTTCACTTTCTATGTGTTTTATCAGTGGCTTCAACTTTTCTTTCAATCTCTTGCCATCCTTGGCAGGTAAGATGAAGCGCAGCCTCATGTGAGCTCGCTCGATCTGCATGGATTCTTTAAGTTGCTTTATGACTTCCAGTGCCTAAAGGAAAAAAAGTAGATACAACGATATAATATAAACGTGTACATATGTGCAGCAAGGAGAATGGTCTAATATAGCTGTAATGACAATAAATTATCATTAGTGGTAAAAAGAAGTTCAGATCAGTAGAATTCATGACTACTCACCATACACCGTCATCAGGGTTTCTGAGCCATCGGCCTTACATTTCCTTTTAGCGGATTCATAGCGGATAGGTAAAAAGGTACATGTACATTTTTCATTTACTGTAATTCTATACACCTTCTCTTTCTGAATATGATGAGTACGTCTGCCATAAATGTCTATTACACTATTATTCTACCTAGACTCTTACAGTAATTAACACATTTACATCTACAACCAGAAGAAAGTAACAACGGATACAGTAAAAAAAAAAAATAATCATTGCGGCAAAGTGTATGTTAGTAAGAATATCGGTCACATGACTAGGTGGAGTGGCGTTCCAAAAAATAAGTGTGAAACAGATATATTAAAAGGGAACCAACCACCAGGATTTGCACATATAAAGTACAGGCCAGTACCTCCATACTGGCGCTAGGATGGGGAATAAAATAATACCTTCACTTTTCAGACTGGATGTTTCATTGCAGTAAAACGTTTTATCAAAGTTGCAGAAATCATTGCACCAGTGGATTGGCGTGTACAGTGGGGCAGGACTATGTGGGTCAGGTCTTACTTTATTATTCCTCCTCGGTGAGGTTTCGTGGCCTCTATGTAAGTAGATTCCCCACCCCCGTTGCTGCGATCTTAAGTATGGCCGCCGCATGTGCAGTATACACTTGAAATATTTCTGTCACGTCAATGAAATCGTGTCTGCGCGAACCATGATCTCCCTTTGCAGGCTATGTGGATGACGCAGGACGCAGAATCCACATCAATCACGTGGGGAGGACGGCGATTACCAGCGGAGAGGAGGAAGAGAAGCCGCTGCAATGACACCCATCAGACCAAACTGGCCGCATTTACGTACAGCGTGGGAGCTATTCAAAAGATTTTTTGGGGATATACAGGAGAGTCAGGACATAATATACATTTTAGAATGCAACATAGGTGCTAAGGAAGGTGGTGAGATTACCGCATACACTATAAAAAGCTGGTGACACGTTCCCTTTAAGCTATTTTTGTGACCTCTGCCCATGCACTAATCATGTAATGTTCCTAAACCTCCTCTGATGTCTTGTGTATTTACATATTGAAACAGATTTAGCAGCAACAGAAGCCTTAAAAGGGGGTTGACCCTTGTAAACCCCCCCCCCCCAAAAAACCAACTTTCTCTGTCGTTTCATTGGGGGACACAGGACCATGGGTTATGCTGCCGTCACTAGGAGGCTGACACTAAGTAAACAGAAAAAGTTAGCTCCTCCCCAGCAGTATAACCCCTGAGCCGGAGGCGGGCTCAACCAGTTTTTTGCTTAGTGTCGTAGGAGGCTGATGTGGGCCGACTGGGCCCCCTTCAGCCACTTGATTTTTTGCGTTATTTTGTTTTTCTCATTTTTTCTCGGCGACGCTCGTCGCTCTCATCTGTGGTAATTTTCTTTTTCTGCAGGTATCTTTTCTCTACCTCAGCTCTCGCAGCCCGTGTGGGTACCACTCCCCTGGGTCGCAGAGGCTTGAGTTGTCGGGCCCTCTCCCCCGTCCAATTCCACGGTACCACTCCCCGGTTGGCACGCGGGGCTGAACTTTCCTGGGCACCCCTATTCACCCTGCGGTACCACCCCAAAGGGTCGCAAGGGGCATACAGCAGGGACTGGACCTCCGCAGCGCATCTGGAGTTTTTGGATGGGGCCCGCAACGCTGCTACATTTAGGGGCTTCCACCCCAATGGCGTCCAACTCCCCGCCTTCTTCAGCCTGCTTCCTGGTGCCCGCAGCCATTCCTTCGCTGAGCGGAGCACACAGGAGCATGTGCAGAGTCTCAGCCTGCACACTGGACAGCGCGCCGCGGATCAGGTAGGACCCCTACCTTCTCCCCCCTCGGACGGCTGCAGAAATTTAGGCCCCGGTCTGGGCCTACTCGCCGGACTCCCCCGCTGCGTCCGTGGAGCTCCCTGCCGACTCCGAGGTCGGGCGGCCCCGCATCGCTGCTGCGCCGCCGCCGCTTGCGGCCGGGTCCGCCGGCGCTGCCCCTGTACCTTTTCACAGTTTCAAACGCCGCCGCCACCTGAGGTCGGCTCCGTCGGCGCTGCCTCTGCCCGCAACGGCACCTCGGCTCGGCCACTGTCCTCGGTCCCCCAGGCCGCCTACCGCACAGCGCGCCGAGGATCCTCGCCGCCACCTGCGGTCGGGTCCGCCGGCGCGGCCTCTGCCCGCGACGGTGCCTCTGCTTAGGCCCCGTCCTCGGCGTGCCCAGGCCGCATCCCGCACAGCGCGCCGAGGATCCTCTCCGCCGCCGCCTGCGGCCGGGTCCGCCGGCGCGGCCTCTGCCCGCGACAGTGCCTCTGCTTAGGCCCCGTCCTCGGCGTGCCCAGGCCGCATCCCGCACAACGCGCCGAGGATCCTCTCCGCCGCCGCCTGCGGTCGGGTCCGCCGGCGCGGCCTCTACCCGCGACGGTGCCTCTGCTTGGGCCCCGTCCTCGGCGTGCCCAGGCCGCATCCCGCGCAGCGCGCCGAGGATCCTCTCCACCGCCGCCTGCGGCCGGGTCCGCCGGCGCGGCCTCTGTCCGCCCCGGCACCTTCAAAATTTAGCCCCCGGCTTCGGCCCTGTCCTCGGCGTCCCCAGGCCCGCCTCCCGCACGGCGCTATTGGACGCCGGCCTCTCCGTTCCCGCCCTCCGCCGTGCTCCAGGCATCACTTGGGGGGTGGGGGATATTTTTTTCCCGCTCACAGCGTCCATTTTAAATAAAGAAAGGAAGAAAAAAAAAAAAAAAAAAAGAGAATGGGAGTTTATTCCAGACTACTAGTCTGGGTTTACTGAGGCCTCAGCATCACCTTCTTTTTCCGGGGGAGAAAATAAAACACACTTTTCTTTAGTGTATATTTTTTATTTTAGGTCGATTTTTATTAAAAATTTTACATACATGAGTTTTTTACACCTTAACTCTTACAGTACTTTCGGGCACTTGTTTTGCTTCACCTTTTTTATATCGCGCTCCCAGCTCGAGATTTTAGTTTAGTCCCCTCCGGCGGGTTAATGCCCTGTCTCAGGTCATAGATTCCCTCGCCGCCATCCCTCGGCTTCGCGCGCATGCGCTGCGTCCCCGGCCAATACTCGGTTATACCTTCCATAGGTCTAGCGCAATCCCCTCGGGGAGGTGAGTCTCTTACCAGGGACCTTTCCTATGCTAGAAGCGGACCCGACAGGTCTCGTCTTTTGTGGCCCCCCTGTTTTCCACCTTATTCCCCAGGTCCAGACTGCCTTTTCTCCGGCAGTCTTCCGACCTCTCGGGTGATGGCCCAGGCTTTCCACCTCTGCTGGACTCCGAGCAGGACCTGGATGTTTTGGCGCATGTCTAAAGGCCTGCTGGAATTGGTGAGTCAGGCCGTAAGGCTACGGACAGCCCCCTTATCTCCATGCACGCAGGTCCCCCTTAAGTCATTTGGAGCGGACCCTGCTCAGACGACATCCAGAGCTCGCTGAGTTACCGCGTGCTCACAGTCAACTGCCATACACGACGTTTACCAGCGGTAAGTCTAGTCATCGTCTTTATTCCCTTCTCCAAAAAGGGTCTCGGTGAGAATGGGCATGCCACACTGGAGTCGCTGAGTGATCACAGACAACAACCAGACACAGCGCTTACCTGCGGTAAGTCGTGTTATTGTCATTATCATTCCCCCAGAGGGCTCTGGAGAGAGGGGGCATGGCACCTTGCAGACAGGAAGGTGGGGACCCCTGCGGGTTTTCAGTGGACATCCAGTTCGCCGTGTGACTGCGTGAGCACGGATATTCCTCGGACACAATTTTTACCAGCGGTAAGTCCCTTATATTGTCTTACCCCTTCTCGTAGAGGGCTCCGTGATGAAGGGGCACGCTACCCTGTACTTGACCCGCCTGGGTTCCTCCTGGCTTCTCGTCCCTATCGTGACGCTCCGCAGGGACTCCATGGACACTCTACGCAGCGGTCCGCGCTCCACCTATGCCGATCCAGGACTGGTTATCAGCTTCAGTGAGTACCCTCTCTTTACAAAATCTGGTGTCTGCCCGCTACACGGCCTGAGCCTCTAACATCAGGGTACCTACCCGTCGAGAGCTCTGACTCGGGATCAGGAACGCAGATTCGACATTTAGGAAGTCGCTGACTTCCTTTCCGGCTCTCGGGATCGCCCTTTCGGAGATAGGCGAGTCCAGTTTATCCCCTACGCTACGTCAGGGTAGACTGGCTACGTAAGGGAAGGGTACACCCCTTTCCCGGCATCGGCCCTAATGCACCAGGACTCGTTCCCTCACATTAGGTTCGTCAGGGAACCTTTATCCCTACAACAGCCATCTCCGCTTTGCGTGGCTGCGGACCGTCCCAGCTTTCTGAGAGTGCTTGCAGGGATCACGATCCCTATGCATCCCCAGGCTCTCTCTGCCCAGGAACGACCGGGAGACCCAGAGTCTCCCTTCAAGGACCCTCGCCTTGAGGTTTAGACCATCATCATCACTTTTCGCTACTAGGGTAGCTGAGCTACAGGAAAGAGTCCTCCCAGACCCGGCCCGGTCCATCACTCCTCAGGCACGGTATTCGAGCCGTTCAAGGGTTGCTACTCCTCACGCAGGAGCAGTTTCCCTCCTGGCACAGGGTCCTGCGGCTCTTTGCCTCCCGCTCCCGTTTTTTCCCTTCGGTTTTTTGCTATGCGAGTCCTCGACAGCCTGTGGCGGTGTTAGCGATGGTGCACATACCAGATTTCATCCCGGACTCTCCAACGGAACACACTGAAGAACGGGGACAGGAAGGTTCCGTCTTCGAGGGTGACCGGCCAATTTCCTCCTAGAGGACCACTCTTCGCAACCATCCCTGGGAAGATTCCCTTTCCTCCTCTGGAGCTTATTATCAACCGTCACCAGCCTCCCGTACTAGGGTATGCTACCCCACCATTCCTCGGCACGGTCCCGAGGGACACCCCTAGAGTGTCGTCTCCCCTTTCAGCATTCCGGACTCAGAGCCATTCGGTTAGCCCGGTTACAATTTCTTCTCTGGGGTGTATTGTCCAGTCAGGTTCCAGTCGGACCATGCCACAGCAGTGATGTGCATCATCCACCAGGAAGACGCAGGGAGCGTCATGGCAAGAGAAGAGGCCAAGAGGTTCTTGCTCTGGGACGGGCTCTTTCATTCGCTAATCTCGGCAGCACATCCCGAGCGTGGACGTTTGGGAGGCCGATTTCCGCGGTACGATAGGTCTCGCGTAGGTAAAGGACTCCAACAGGGATATCAACAGCCAGATCTCTGGCGAAGGAAGACCTCCAGTCGTGACTTTTTGGCCTTCCGATCCAACTCTCAAGTCAATGGTGCGTCGAGTACGCCACCTGCTCTGGACTAGAGGACGACGCCCAAGACCGGTCGTGTAGCCTGTTCAGGCTCTCGTGCATCTTCCCGCTGCTTTCCATGATCTCGAGGGTTCTCAAGAGGGACCTAGGCAGGCGATAGCTCGGGAGTGGCCCAGGCGAGCATAGTTTCGCATAACTTACTCATCTCCTCGCAGATGCCCCGTGGCTCCTTCCAGACCGCCAGATTCTTCCGTGTCGGGGCCCCTCTAGTCTACCAGGACTCAGGAGTCCCAGGTTCCATGGCCTCACCAGTGGATCCCGGGTGCTGGCTCGGTCAGGTCTGTGAACAAGATGATGACAGACATTGAGGAGGGCCTGGAATCCAGTTCCCTCGAAGATTTAGTTCCACGTGGAAAGAGCTCCCCCGGTGGTGTGAGGACCGCATCTTCAGAGACTTTTCACTTTCCGTCAATCAGGGCCTTCGCTCAGAGAAATGTCCATCTGGCTCGGCGTTTTTCATCGTTCACTAGAAAAGTGGGACCATAATCCAGTGATGAGTTTGCTCAAGGTACCCCTTTTTTCCCTGCTCCCACCTGTTTTGATAGGTGGGCTCCTCGTGGCCATCTGGTTGTTATAGACGGCATCAGGGCGGGCAGCCCTCTCGTAGTCTTTTCTCCCCCTTTTTCCGCTCCGCCAGCAGGATAAGGGGGGGGCTCCAGCCAGAACCCTTCGTTTCTGTCCGAGACACCTCGGCTTTCCTTCCAGAAGAGGACTTTAGGTTTCGTTTTTGTCGGTTCTAGGCTCCCCTCTCAGCCTGAAAGAGGCATAGTTCGTTCTAGGACTGGTACGAGCCCTCAGTCTTTCGTGTCGGCAGGACACCATTTTTTTGTCGGTTACACCGACTGTCAGTCCATTCTTCCGCCCTTTCCCAAGAAACATAGGCCGGCGCAAAGGGCCTGAATATCACATGGATCCTTTCCTCCATATGTGAAGACTATCGCATGAAGGTCGGACTTCCGCCGCGGTCTACCGAGCAAGGGGCACCCTTGCAAGATTGGGCTCCGGACGTCGGTCAACCAGGTCCTCTGGTCCACCACCCGATCTAGTCGGCGTACCTTTGCTAGTTTCTAACAGGTTCTCACTCAAGCTTCGGCAGAGGCCAGTCTTGGTGTAAGGTTTGCGGGTGGCAGTGGCACACCTGTAACAACGTAGGCGCTTGTAGGTCCGGGTCAGCCCGGCAAGGGGAAGCGACTTCCTTCCTATCTCCGGTGATGGTTTTCTTCCCACCCAGGGACTGCTTTTGGACGTCCCATGGTCCTGTGTCCCCCAATGAAACGACAGAGAAAGTAGGATTTTTGTGTACTCACCGAAAAAACTCTCTTAGTCTTCATTGGGGGACACAGCACCCACCCTGTTTGTGCTTTTCGTTATATATGACATGCCTGTTTCCCCAGTGCCCATATTCCCAGGTCACTGGTCACACGACTGTTCGTCATAGTTTTTTACCTTGTTTTTATCCAGGATTGTTTGGCTCTCCTCCTACTGCTTGTGCACTAAACTGATTGAGCCCGCCTCCGGCTCAGGGGTTATACTGCTGGGGAGGAGCTAACTTTTTCTGTTTACTTAGTGTCAGCCTCCTAGTGACAGCAGCATAACCCATGGTCCTGTGTCCCCCAATGAAGACTAAGAGAAAGAGATTTTACGGTGAGTACACAAAAATCCTACTGTCTTTCACAGGCAGAAGTAGTGCAAGAAAAAACGGAATATTTCTTTTCGTCCTTGAGCCAGAGCATACTTGCTGCATAAATCTTCAGGACTAGTACTGGATGGAGCTGGTTCATAATAGTGCCACTTTGATGGGTAGGAAGTTATGCAGCAAAACAGTAGCCACCACGTGGCCATTAACAAAATAACTGCGTCCAGCTACCGTCATATTCTGCATGTTTGGCAACAAAGTGTAAATGCAATTTTAAAGTGAGAGCTCTCCTGTTTCTTGATATAGACAGCAAAATTTATAATAGAAGCTGCTTCCTTTTTGTTCAGAAGCCTCCATTATCAGTTGGTGTATATCAGTTGTTGCGTGTAAAAAAAAGAGAAGATTTTGGGAACCCACTGTAAAATCTCTTTCTTGGAGCCTTCACTGGGGGACACAGGACATTATGGGTGTATGCTGCTGTCGCTAGGAGGCGGATACTAGGCAAGAAATAAGTTCTCTCTTCCTCAGTAGGATACACCCACCAACCGGAGCCAAACTGATTAGTGTGAAAGCAGTTGGAGAAGCAACCTTATCTAAAATACAGACAGGTCCAACAGAAACATTTAAAAAGGGCAGGAACTGTCCCCCCCCAATTAAGGCTCAGAGTAAGATTTTAAGGAGAGTACCCAAAATCTTATCTTCTCTATCATTTCATTGGGGGACACAGGAAACTATGGGACGTTTCAAAGCAGTCTCCAAGGTTGGGAAGAGAAATGACTGGAAAAATAAAAGAGCAGAGGTGAAATTCTCAGGTCAGAAACCGGCCACTGTAATTTGCAAGGCCCTTTTGCCTTGGCCAGAAACTGCCAGGAAAAAAAAGTAAGAAAAATGTGTACCCTGTAGAACTTGGAAAAGGTAAGAACAGATAACTAGAAAGAAGGGAATTTTGTTTACTTACCGTAAATTCCTCTTCTTCTAGCTCCTATTGGGAGACCCAGACAATTGGGTGTATAGCTTCTGCCTCCGGAGGCCACACAAAGTATTACACTTTTAAAAAAGTGTAAAGCCCCTCCCCTTCTGCCTATACACCCCCCGTGCATCACGGCTCCTCAGTTTTGGTGCAAAAGCAGGAAGGAGGAAACTTATAAATTGGTCTAAGGTAAATTCAATCCGAAGGATGTTCGGAGAACTGAAAACCATGAACCAAAAGAACAATTCAACATGAACAACATGTGTACACAAAAGAACAACCAGCCCGAAGGGAACGGGGGCGGGTGCTGGGTCTCCCAATAGGAGCTAGAAGAAAAGGAATTTACGGTAAGTAAACAAAATTCCCTTCTTCTTTGTCGCTCCATTGGGAAACCCAGACAATTGGGACGTCCAAAAGCAGTCCCTGGGTGGGTAAAAGAATACCTCGATAAAAAAGAGCCGAAAACGACCCCCTCTTACAGGTGGGCAACCGCCACCTGAAGGACTCGCCTACCTAGACTGGCGTCTGCCGAAGCATAGGTATGCACATGATAGTGTTTTGTGAAAGTGTGCAGACTAGACCAAGTAGCTGCCTGACACACCTGCTGAGCCGTAGCCCGGTGCCGCAATGCCCAAGACGCACCCACGGCTCTGGTAGAATGGGCTTTCAGCCCCAAAGGAAGCGGAAGCCCAGAAGAACGGTAGGCTTCAAGAATCGGTTCCTTGATCCACGAGCCAAGGTTGACTTGGAAGCTTGCGAACCCTTACGCTGGCCAGCGACAAGGACAAAGAGCGCATCTGAACGGCGCAGGGGCGCCGTGCGAGATACGTAGAGCCGGAGTGCTCTCACCAGATCTAACGAGTGCAAATCCTTTTCACATTGGTGAACTGGATGAGGGCAAAATGAAGGTAAGGAGATATCCTGATTGAGATGAAAAGGGGATACCACCTTAGGGAGAAATTCCGGGACCGGACGCAGAACCACCTTATCCTGGTGAAAAACCAGGAAGGGGGCTTTGCATGACAGCGCTGCCAGCTCCGATACTCTACGGAGCTATGTAACTGCCACTAG
This sequence comes from Anomaloglossus baeobatrachus, assembly GCF_048569485.1. Classification (NCBI taxonomy): domain Eukaryota; kingdom Metazoa; phylum Chordata; class Amphibia; order Anura; family Aromobatidae; genus Anomaloglossus; species Anomaloglossus baeobatrachus. Next base: position 462,663,410 of record NC_134354.1, read on the forward strand.
AAATGCCACCTTCTGCGGAAGACGTGATAAAGAGACATCCCGCAGCGGCTCGAAAGGTGGTTTCTGAAGAGCCAATAGCACCCTGTTAAGATCCCAGGGTTCCAGCGGACGCTTGTAAGGTGGGACTATGTGGCAAACTCCCTGCAGGAACGTGCAGACCTGCGGAAGCCTGGCTAGGCGCTTTTGAAAAAGATACGGATAGCGCCGACACTTGTCCCTTGAGAGAGCCGAGAGATAAACCCTTGTCCATTCCGGATTGAAGGAATGAAAGAAAAGTGGGTAAGGGAAAGGGCCAGGGGGTAAAACCCTTACCAGAGCACCAGGATAAGAAGATCCTCCAAGACCTGTGATAGATCTTGGCGGACGTTGGTTTCCTGGCCTGTCTCATGGTGGCAATGACATCCTGAGATAACCCTGAAGACGCTAGGAGCCAGGACTCAATGGCCACACAGTCAGGTTGAGGGCCGCAGAATTCAGATGGAAAAACGGCCCTTGAGACAGCAAGTCTGGGCGGTCTGGGAGCACCCACGGTTGCCCCACCGTGAGATGCCACAGATCCGGGTACCACGACCGCCTCGGCCAATCTGGGGCGACGAGAATGGCGCGACGACAGTCGGACCTGATTTTGCGCAGCACTCTGGGCAGCATCGCCAGAGGAGGAAAAACATAGGGCAGTCGAAACTGCGACCAATCCTGAACTAATGCGTCCGCCGCCAGAGCTCTGTGATCCTGAGACCGGGCCATGAATGCCGGGGCTTTGTTGTTGTGCAGTGACGCCATGAGATCGACGTCCGGCGTTCCCCAGCGGCGACAGATCTCTCGAAACACGTCTGGGTGAAGAGACCATTCCCCCGCGTCCATGCCCTGACGACTGAGAAAATCTGCTTCCCAGTTTTCCACGCCCGGGATGTGAACTGCGGAGATGGTGGAAGCTGTGGCTTCCACCCACTGCAGAATCCGTCGGACTTCCTGGAAGGCTTGACGACTGCGAGTGCCGCCTTGGTGGTTGATGTATGCGACGGCAGTGGCGTTGTCCGACTGGATCCGGATCTGCCTGCCCTCCAGCCACCAATGGAAAGCCAATAGGGCTAGATACACTGCCCTTAGCTCCTAATGAGAAGCATGAGTGGATGTGTGCCTCCTTCAACACAAAGCATAAAACTGAGGAGCCCGTGATGCACGGGAGGGTATATAGGCAGAGGGGAGGGGTTACACTTTTTAAAGTGTAATACTTTGTGTGGCCTCCGGAGGCAGAAGCTATACACCCAATTGTCTGGGTCTCCCAATGGAGCGACAAAGAAAACAGCATAGTGAGCTGCCAAATACAGGCCGAACAATGAATGATCTAGGAGACATCAGGCACAGGTGAAGAAACCAGAACCCCGGTGAGAGTACTCTGCCCTCTTCAAAATATGCGTACAGAATGGTGGAGCAGATCCAGATGCAAAGACCATAATGAAGACACTCTGGATCCTGAACAAGGAATCTGAACGACTAAGGAAACTATGCTAGACAGAAGGTGCTCCGAGATGCACTCTGATCAGGTACAATATATCTCTGAGATCAGTCAGAAGGAAGAGAAGGAGAAGAATGGAACGAGAGAAGAGGAGAAGATTATCTTATCTAAAGGAAGAACGTAGTGAACCACCTCAGGAAAAGAGTAAAACTCTCAAGTGAAGGTCAGGAAGGAAGAATGACAAACCAGGGATGCTAGTTTTGAGACTTACAAGGGGAAGTGATTGTTGCTGAAACCTTTTTTTGGGGAAGAACAGAAAAAGAGAATTTTGTTTACTTACTGTAAATTCTTTTTCTTATAGTTCCGTATTGGGAGACCCAGACATTGGGTGTATAGCTTCTGCCTCCGGAGGACACACAAAGTACTACACTAAAAAGTGTAGCTCCTCCCTCTGAGCATATACACCCCCTGGATAACCAGATCTAGCCAGTTTAGTGCAAAAGCTGAAGGAGAATAGCCACCCACAAGTAAAGATAGAGCAAGAACCGGAACAACCGGAGCCTCTGTCTACAACAACAGCCGGTGATAACACGCGGAACAAGAAACTGCCAACAGGCAACAGGGAGGGTGCTGGGTCTCCCAATACGGAACTATAAGAAAAAGAATTCACGGTAAGTAACAAAATTCTCTTTTTCTTTATCGTTCCTATGGGAGACCCAGACATTGGGACGTCTCAAAGCAGTCCATGGGTGGGAATAAACAGAAAACTGAGAAGTAGGCGGAACCTAACTTCACAAATAGGCGACAGCCACCTGAAGGATGCGTCTGCCCAAGCTCGCATCTGCCGAAGCATGAGCATGCACTTGGTAGTGCTTTGATAAGGTATGCAGACTAGTCCAAGTGGCAGCCTGACAGACCTGCTGAGCCGTAGCCTGGTGCCTGAAAGCCCAAGAGGCACCGACAGCTCTGGTCGAGTGTGCCTTGATCCCCGGCGGGGGAGGCACCTGAGTACACTGGTAGGCATCGGAAATGCCCGACCTAATTCAACGAGCTAAGGTCGGCTTAGAAGCCGAGAGGCCCTTACGCCGACCTGTGGTTAGCACAAAAAGAGAGGTGCACCGCCTAAGAACAGCGGTGCGAGACACATAGATCCGGAGCGCCCGCACCAGATCCAGAGTATGCAACGCTTTTTCAAAGCGATGAACAGGAGCCAGACAAAAGGAAGGCAGGGAAATGTCCTGGTTAAGGTGGAAAGGAGAAACCACCTTAGGGAGAAAGTCCGGAGTCGGACGGAGAACCACCTTGTCTTGATGAAAAACCAAAAAAGGTGACTCCGAAGAGAGCGTAGCCAAATCAGAGACTCTCCTGAGGGAAGTTATGGCCACTAGAAAGACCACCTTCTGTGAAAGACGAGACAAAGAAACCTCCCTAAGAGGCTCAAAGGGGGGTTTCTGCAAGGCCATGAGGACCAGATTGAGGTCCCAGGGATCCAAGGGCCGCCGGTAAGGCGGAATGATGTGAGACGCGCCCTGCATGAAGGTGCGCACCTGCGCCAGCCGGGCGATACGCCGCTGGAACAACACTGACAGAGCCGAGACTTGTCCCTTGAGGGACTTGAGGGATAGTCCTAGCTGCAGACCGGACTGTAGAAAGGACAGAAGGGTCGGCAAGGAAAAAGACCAAGGAGAATGGCCGGAAGAGCGACACCAGGACAGGAAAATTCTCCAGGTCCTGTGATAGATTTTGGCCGAGGAAGACTTCCGAGCCCGAGTCATAGTGGAGATGACTTCAGGAGGAATACCAGAAGCCGTCAAGATCCAGGACTCAAGAGCCACGCCGTCAATCTGAGAGCCGTAGAATTCTGGCGGAAAAACGGACCTTGTGAGAGAAGGTCTGGACGGTCCGGAAGATGCCACGGCACGTCTACGGACAGATGGAGCAGGTCTGGCTACCAAGCTCGCCTGGGCCAGTCCGGAGCAATGAGGATGACCCGACGGCCCTCCATTCTGATCTTGCGCAGAACTCTGGGCAAGAGAGCTAGAGGGGGAAACACGTAGGACAGACGAAACTGGGACCAATCTTGAACCAGAGCGTCCGCTGCAAAGGCCTGAGGATCGTGGGAGCGAGCCACGTAAACGGGAACCTTGTTGTTGTGCCGGGATGCCATTAGATCCACTTCCGGAGTGCCCCACTTGCGGCAGATTGACCGAAACACTGCCGGATGCAGGGACCACTCGCCACTGTCCACGGTTTGACGGCTGAGATAATCTGCTTCCCAGTTTTCCACGCCTGGGATGTGGACTGCGGATATGGTGGACTTTGATTCCTCCGTCCATTGAAGGATGCGTTGAACCTCCAACATTGCCAGGCGGCTGCGTGTCCCGCCTTGGTGATTGATGTAGGCAACCGCTGTCGCGTTGTCTGACTGGACTCGGATGTGCTTGCCCGCCAAAAGGTGGTGAAAGGCTAGGAGAGCTAGAAGCACAGCTCTGGTTTCCAGCACATTGATCGAGAGGGCTGATTCGGACGGAGTCCAAGTGCCCTGTGCTCGGTGGTGGAGACACACCGCTCCCCAGCCGGATAGACTGGCATCCGTGGTGAGGATCACCCAGGACGGGGCCAGGA